>NC_059429.1:118734979-119073979 GCF_021028975.2 Sphaerodactylus townsendi | reverse complement strand
CAAACCTGGTTCCTCCAGATAAGAGTGCACCTGCTCTTAGCCACTTCGCCACTGCTGCTCCTTGTGCCTACCTTGTTGAACTTTGGGGGTAGGCTTTCTTGAGGAGGAGTGCTGTGCTGTGCTGCCCAAGTCTGCTATAGTCTTCAACGTATGTTGTGTTAAAGCAAACATCACAATGATGTCTTCTTTAGTTTTTCAATTTTTACATGGTGCACTGTAAAACTAATCCTTGAATAAAGTGAGGAAGTGATTTTTCAAACATACCTGGTGGTTTGTGATCCCTCTCTTCAGTGTTCTTCTTCTACTGGTTGAGCTAGCTCTCTCTCTCTCTCTCTGCACAACCTCGGTCTGTCGGAACAAGGTGATGAGGGCTTCCTTCTGCTCCACAAAATGCTCAAGCATGGCATAGGTGGAGTTCAAGCAAGTAGCTACGTGGTTGATCAGGCTGTTTTGGCACACCTGTCAACACCCACTTTTCACGCAGCAAGTGGAGGTCCCTCACACTCCATGAGAAGTGACCCACAATGTGCCAGTATTTCTGGAGGAGATGTGGAACAAACAAGGCTCAGCATCCATCCTGGGATTCTCCACAGAATCCAGGCCAGGGGCATTCTTTAACATGAGGTGGAGAAGGTGGGCTGTACATTAAACATGCTTCAGGTCCAATGACCTTGCCATTGTCCTGATGTTTGCTCCACTGTTGGTCACTATGAAGCCCATGATGAGGTCCCTGCCTACCCATGTAGCTGTGGTTGGGCGGATTACTAATATGGGGAATTTAAGTGCTCTTACTAGCTGACCTGAACTGCAACCTAGCAAATCCTGATAGCTTTTTAGGAACCTTCCCACCAACATTTTTCTTCAAAAAAGGTGCAAGTTTTCCAAACCTGACATTGATTCATAGAATCATAACATTGGAAGAGACCACAAGGGCCACCAAGTCCAACCCCCTATAGTGCAGGAACACACAATCAAAGTACTCCCAACATATGTTCCTCTGTTTAACAACCTCCAAAGAAGGAGACTCCACCACTCTCTGAGGTAATGAATTCCACTGTCGAACAGCCCTGACCGTCAGAAAGTTCTTCCTAATGTTGAGATGGCATCTCTTTTCCTGCACCTTGAATCCATTAGCCCTATGCCCATTCTGAGGGTCTCCTGAAGAATTTTACTCAGAGTCCCTCTCCATGTCAAATTTTCAGGCAGACGTTTGGAAAGCAGAGCTTATGCTCATGCTATCGTTTACACTTTCAGTATTCACATGGATACCAATACCCAGTTGAAATAAAGTCTGTTGACCTCTTTTCTTACAGTGCAACCATTCTTCCTTTTCTTTTCTCTTTTGAAATCCTGACTTATGCTTGTTCTTTTTACAAATTTATAAATAATAACTGTTTTGGCCAGTCCCAATGGCTCGTGGGAACATTTGAGCACATGCAATCAAGGTCATGACTAGACTGTATTGCTCATGGAGGTGTAATAAGGAGAAGGTGGCATGACCTCACAACCTCAACGCTAGCACACTATTGGCCCCTTCCCAGTGACTCAAAACAAATCTCAGCTGACTATGAGAGTGCCTTGCAACTTTTCTTTTTTTACATAATGACTGCTCGTTTAGCATATGGCTGAATGAAAAGGGATCGTAGGGATTCTATAACATTCCACAGGTAAGTGGAGAAGTTTACAACACTAAACCAGGCCCCTAGTCCAGTGATGGGATTCAAATAAATTAGCAATCAGTTCCAGTGGTCAGATTCAAATAATTTAACAACTGGTCGTTTACAAGCACCATTTCAACAACTGGTTCTGCTGAAGTGGTGCGAACCTGATGAATCCCACCACTGTCTTAGCCAGCCTTATGGATAATACAGCCCCGAGAGAGCCCTTATAGATAATGGATCAGATTATGAGCCAGACAGCCACTAGTTCAAGTCACTTATTCTACAGATTCTTAAACCACCATTCCCTAAGTCCTTTGCCTGACTCTAACATATGGGCTTTTCTTTACAGAGGTATCTCAATGATTATGGAAATAATCTGTGTGAATCTCTTTGAGCAATGCTCTGACCTGGATAGCCCAAGTTGGCCTGATCTCATCAGATCTCAGAAGCTAAGCAAGGATGGCCCTGGTTTGTATTTGGATGGGTGACCTCCAAGGAATACAAGGGTCACTATACTACAATGACAAACCACCTCTGTTCATCCATGGCCTTGAAAAACCCATGGGGTTTCCATAACTTAATGATGATAAATATATTTTAAAAGTGCTACATTTTTAATGGTGACAAAGTTCATCTAAAAAAGCTACGAAGCCAGCATCTTAGACACCTGGCCGGGGTGGGGTGGGGTTGGGCTCTCTGTGATGTGCTTGAGGACACCAGGAAACCTTCACATTTCTATCTTTCTGCAAACTGTGAAATAGTTCAAAAAGGCATTTCAATAAAATGAACACAATTGTGGTATAAGCTAGATAGCCCAGGTTTGCCTGATCTTGTAAAAGTTTGGAAGCTCAGCAGGAAGCTCAGATTTGTACATGAACGGAAGACCATCAAGGAAGTCCAGTCAGATACAAGCAATGTCAAACTACCTCTGTCCCTTGCCTTAAAAATACTATGGAGGTCTTCATGTATCAGTTGTGACTTGAAGGCATAGCCCCAACCCCCAAATGGTTTAGGAGAATGTTTATGAAAGTACTACCCAACGTTTATTGTATGTTTGTTTCTTGCCCTTGCAAGGTTATATCATAATATGTTCAAAGTCAAAATGGCAACAAATAGGAACACTACCAAAGTACATCTACAATCATTTTTTTAGACCTCCGGTACTTTGTATTCCTTGTTTTTGTCATTCAGAGGTTTCCTCCTCTTCTTTTGTGCTGTCTGTGGGCATTGTTGTATATTGTGTGATCTACCTGCTTAGTGAGAGGGTGAGCTAGAAATAAAATAAATAAATCATGCATATCCTCACATTGATTACAGCTCGTGCCTGTCTCCCTGGTGTAGCAGATGTTACATTTAAGTGCTATTGAATGATGCATTCTGAGTGTTTGCCAATGTGCTCCAAACTACATTTGAAGGCTTTTGCAACATCCAAACTGAATTCTTTTCCCTGCATTCAAGATGTTGACACTTCTTTGGCAGACAGTCCCCAGGAAGCAGGGGGGAGGGGAAATCTTTAAATGCGGCAGGCCAGAGTCTTCAGAAACTATTTTGCACAGAGAAGTTCCAAACCGCCAGCCCGCATTTATTTAGCGAAACATCAAGTTATCTGTCTTAAATTTTCATTAATGGGTTTTGCTTGGGAAATTCACACTGATTCTTATCAGCTAAATTTTTTTTTTAGCAATGCTTTGGAGATGACTAGATTTCATAACCAGTTTTTTTTTATAGAGCATCTTTTATTTCACTGAGTCGATAGCATTGATTTTCCATTAAATGCAAACCCTGCACGGTGTAACTCAGATCACCATATCTTGGCAGGAAAGCTCTTCTCAGTTTCTTTCAAAAACAAAACATTCTCAGTTTAAACAATGCAGTTGGGAACGACTCTTCATAAATTAAAGGCTTCTTCATAAATGAGAACTCTATTCTGTGTCGGGAGAAGGTGCTGATTGGTTTGCGACACTCTGTTTTGCTTCCACCTGATGTTTTCGAAAGCATGTCTTCTGACTGCTGTTTTGGGTATACATTTAAGCATATTTAAAGCCTCGAGATGCTGGTGAAGTTAGCAAATAATTGGCCCATAATGTTTTATTTATATGTCTTTTGACTCTTCTCTTAAGGGCCTCATGAGCCAGACGCTACTTTGTTTTCAAACCTTTCCTTGGAAAGCTCTGACCTGCATGGGCCAGGCTAGTCCAGTCTCATCAGATCTCAGAAATCAGGATTGGTCCTTGTTAGAACCTGGAGGGGAAACCAACAAGGAAGTCCGGGGTCACCATGCAGGGGCAGGCAATGGCGTACCACTTCTGAACAGCTCTTGCCTTAAAGGCCTTTTGAGAGTTGACCATAAATTTGCCCTTACTACTCCCAAGGAATTCAGGGCAGCATATATATCTAAAAAGCAGATGAGCCCAGAGGTGGGATCCAGCAGGTTCTCACCAGTTCCCGAGAGTGGGTTACTAATTATTTGTGTGTGCCGAGAGGGAGTTACTAATTGGGGCCACTTTTCCATCTCCACGCCCTCACCTCCCGAGAGGCATACTGCCTTTGAACGTGAAGGTTCCATATAGCAATTGCGACTAATAATGTAACTCCCTGAACTGGGTTAATCCCTTTCAGGTACTGCAATTCATTGATTCTCAGCCTTTTGTACCTTTTATCTCACCAGTCTCTAACAAAGAACCTGTGTGTTTCACCATTGCTGTGTTCAGATTTGTGAGTTGGGGCATTTTCTATAATGTGATGATGATTTAGATATGACCTGGTGCAAAAAATTTTTGGGGGGTCATGGTAGGGTGGCTGCCCATGGGGGGGCATCCAACTCAGGTTTTGCCCAGGGTTCAGGTTTGCCAAGGTGCGCCTCTGCCCCCTTTGCTGAGTGGGGGCTGGCGAGGGAATCTGTTACTAACATTTTTGGATCCCACCACTGGATGAGCCTGTACTTAAGTTGGCCTTTGCCCTACAAAAGTTGAGCCAACCAGCGTGTGGGGGGGGGGGGGGGCCAAGTCCCAACAAAATAAAAAAAAATGTCCAGTGGCATCTTTAAGGCTGACATCATTTATTTCAATATGAGCTTTCATGGGTCACACTCCCAACATCCTTCTTCAGAAAGCTGATGTAGTGATTTCGAGATGACTAGACTGTACGTTGATTTTGCTGGAATATAGACTAGCAGAGACACCTGTCTTTAGTCCTTCTTCCACCAGCCTCTATATTCCCCTTCCAGTTCCCTCTCTCCCTGCCACCACCATATCTTCCTCCTCTCACCAGTGGTGGGATCCAAAAATTTTAGTAACAGGTTCCCATGGTGGTGGGATTCAAACTGTGGCGTAGCGTCAATGGGGCTGGGCGGGGCACAACAGGGGTGTGGCCGGGCATTCCGGGGGCGGGGCATTCCTGGGCGGGGCTGTGGCAAGGATGCAGCCGCTGCGCTGGTCCTTGGGCGGGAAACGAATGCACGCAGGCACAGGCTGCCACGCACGCCGGTGCACCTCCTGCTACACTGCTTCAAGTTCTGCGCGCTACTGCTGAGAGGAGGGGCGTAACTAAGGCAAAAATCACGTGGCAAAATCACTAATTAGTAACCCCCTCTTGGCACACACAAATAATTAGTAACCTACTCTTGGGAACCTGTGAGAACCTGCTGGATCCCACCTCTGCCTCTCACCCCTAACAATTCACAGCACCGTTGTGAGAAAAGTGAAAGTTTTCAGCTGCTGCTGTTAATTCATTATGCGCAAATATTTCTCCTTGGTTTGTGTTAAAAAATATATTGGACTCACGTTGAACATAATCTTCAGCCACCTTTTTTTTCTTTCAGAATTGTTATAGCACTTGAGGAAAATATAGATATAGTGTTTTAGAAAAATGACTTTAGGTTTCATCATCAACATTATTTTCAGGTCGTGTGGCAATGGAAACCCACTAGCTCCAAGTTCGGCAAATTCATTTATGTCTGATTTTGAAAATAGATTTATTTTGAATGGTGATGTTAATTCTTTCTATGGCCAAATTGTCTTTTAGAAAACGATTATAGATGGCATCTTAGTGACATCTCCATTGTTTTTGCTGATTTACCTTTTGTCTATGAAGCTCAGGCCCTTTCCGCACGGGCCAATAAACACGGGAGTAGGATGGTAAAAATTCTGGGGGGGGGGGGAAACTTTGCACAAATCCTGCCCCTAAAATGAGCCTGACCTCTGTTATTTCCCCCCAACCAGTTTTGTTGAGAATCATGTTATTAGCAAGTCTTTTTAAAAATCCCGGGTTGCAGCCACTCACGAGTGAATGGCCGGGCAGGAGGCCCTTTATTTGCCTCCCTTTTCCTTTTTTAAAATTTTGCAGCTAATATCTGCATAGCTACGCAGGTGCAGATGGTCATGTCGTGAGACATCGGCATGGAGGTGGGGGCTCCTTTGTGCGTGCCTGCATAGCTACAGATTGGTGAGAAGTAATTTTTTTTTAAAGACACATCTCCATGCGAAGGTGCGACAGCAACCCAGATTGTTTTCGTGGGCTTCAATTCTGCCTGCACAGTTGCATGTCAACACAAAAACAGGAAAATGGGTTTCTTTACCCCAACTGCAATCCATAATACATTTGCTGTGTGGAAGAGATCTCAGTGGGAGCTTGTTGCTGGTGGGGAGGCTTTCACACTTGTGCAACCTCCCCACACTGCTGCCAGACGGGTAGCTCCAAGGGGACGTGGGTGGGGGGTGCAACGCACCGGGTGTGTGCCCCTGTGAGGGTGTGGCGAGAATGTTCTGGGGGCATGGCGGGGACATTCCAGGGGTGTGGCGGGGGCGTTCCGGGGTGGGACGGGGGCATTCCAGGGCAGGATTGGGGTGGAGGACGCGTCTGTGCACTGGGCGCTTTTCTCCCTTGCTATGCCTCTTGCCAGCCAGCAGGCTTCCATGGGATTTGAATCTGGGTTTCCCACATCCTAGTCTGACACCTTAACTACTATACCATCATGCTGGTGATCATTCATATATATATTTTAAATTGGAAATGATGAGAATTGAACATGGGACCTCTGTTTGCCAAACAGATGCTCTCCCCCTAGAGCCGCAGCCCTGCTCTTGACATTCTTGTTTTATACTAGTACAGTCAGCATTTATCAAATAAGGCAGCAGTGGCTAATACTTACTGATGGTACATTATCTGGATTACTTTAATCCCTTAAATGCTTTTGGGGAGAAACTGCTCTTCTGTCTTGATATCAGAGACTGAAATAAAAGGTGTTTTTTTTTTAAAAAAAGAGGCATTATTTACAGAACAAAACAATAGAGTTTAGTCTCTGGAAATACCTGAAACTCTGAAAATGTTTACAAGCAAGAAGCAATTAATTTCATTTTATATTGGCAATACCACAATAGACACAAAACGCTTAGGTACTTCTCTTTTTCCATGAGTACCATATATCAAGAAAAGCCCAGAACATCCACAAAGCCTTTTATTAAAAACTGTTATGTTTAGCCAAGGTTTTTTTTAAATAGTTACCCTATTACCTTCAGTTTCTAGTAGATCTTTACCAAGATTATCTCCACAAACAAAGGATGTTTCAGTCGTAACAATGAACCAATTTGGAATGTATTCATGCAAGGAGCTTGTAATTAATGGGCCTCATCTGATTAGAGAGAAGGGGGCTATCCATCACCATTAAAGATTGCTCCCACCATGACATTTTGTCATGACCATTGAGAAGAACTAAGACTAATCGCTGAGTGGTAGTACTGATGAATAGCATCAAAATGGCATTCATGCTGAAAATGTACTGAAAGGTTCATGGTTTCCAAGAATGGGTGTTACGTTGTTCACAATGTGAAATCAAAGGGATTTCAACACGCTGGGTAGGCAGATGGCCACCAATTGGGACAGAATAATAAACAGAAACATAACATAATGAGATGAATGGTGGCATACGACACCCCAATTTTTTAACATCGGGGTCTTCTGAGGAAGCACAAAGAAATGATAAATGCTCAGTGGACTGTGGTAGTGACCAAATTCTCAGTTGTTGTAAGTGATTATAAAACACACTGAAAACGAAGTATCGTCATGACATTGTGAAAACCAGCACGGTGTGATGGTTGAGAGTGCAGGACTCTAATCGGAAGAACGGAGTTTGATTCCCCGCTCTTCCACTTGAAGCTTGTTTGGATGACTCTGGCCCAGTCACAGTTCTCTCAGAATTCTCTCAGCCCATGTGGAGGCAGGCAATGGCAAACCCCCTCCACATATCTCTTGCCTTGAAAACTTTGAGGTTTACCGTGAGTCAGCTGTGACTTGACAGAACTTTCCAATGAGATCATATTCATCTATTTTATTTTCACTTTTGGGACACCAGTGACGTTATATAAATCTACCTTGCATGCATTTCCACTAGCATAGGGACCCACTGCCCCGTAACTCCTTTCAATCCCTCCCCACTCTGGATTCGACTGTCAGTCTTTTGATTTTTTGCCATTTCCATTTGTTTCTGGCAGAGGCCTCTTCCGCACACGCAAAATAATGTGTTTTCAAACCACTTTCACAACTGTTTGCAAGTGGATTTTGCCATTCCGCACAGCTTCAAAAAGCACTGAAAGCAGTTTGAAAGTGCATTATTCTGCATGTGCGGAATGAGCCAAAGAGAGGCGAAGGCAGGTAGTCTGAGGTGGGAGATCACCCACAGGAGCTTGCATCTGGCAGCCCCTAAAAAGAGGGGCTGCAAATCCAGCACAAATAACACTGACAAAATGCCATTTGACAAGCATCACATTCACCAGGAATATGGCATCATCTCTAATTCTGCATCATCTCTGTTTAATTAGAGTAAATATTTTGGACAGACCTATCAATGCAGTCCTTGACTGGGGCAAAAAAAGGTGTAATTTCAAACAGCATAAGCAGCAACCAGCCATCAGCTGTAGGGTGGTTGGGATGGGACACTGCCCCAGTTGCCATCACCCTACCCAGTGATACTGGGTCCCCATTCTTGACTTTTGGACAGGATCTCATAATCAGTAAGACCACCCCCTTTCTCTCCCTCTTTATTTAGCCTTGGCATCTCTAAACATCCTGTTTTTATCTCCTCTCCCTGACAGCCAGTGTGGTATAGAATGGTGGACTCTAATCTGGAGAACTGGATTTGATTCCTCACTCCTGCACAGGAGTGGTAGACTCTAATCTGGTGAACCAGGTTTGTTTCCCCATTCCTCCCCATGCTTCCTTTTTCCTCCCCAGGAAGCCTGCTGGGCTAGTCAAGTTCTCTCCAAACTCTCTCAGCTGCATCCACCCCACAAGGTGTCTGTTATGGGGAGGGGAAGGGAAGGAGTTTGTAAGCCGCTTTGAGACTCCTTACAGTTGAGAAAAGCAGGGTATAAAACCATACTTTTCTTCCAGCTGTCACAGCAGTCATTTTCTCCCCCATCACGAAAGGCCTTTTTTTAAAAAATAGCCATTGAATAGTGGTTATCCATATAACAGTAGAAGAATATGTGCACCAGGTTCTCTGAATACCCAGCTTTCATCTGAAAAAAGGCGAGTCTCTATGTTTACATTGTATTGTCGAAGGCTTTCACGGCCGGAATCACTGGGGTGCTGTGTGGTTTCCGGGCTGTATGGCTGGGTTCTAGCAGCATTTACATGTGTTGAGTGGTATCCACCCATTAGCATGTGAGTAACAATGAAGATGATAAGGTCTCTAGGTGAGGGCATCTGAATAGAAGTAGCCTGTCCTTTGTTCTCTTTTATTGTATCACTAGCTTGCTAATTGCACCCTTTACTTGTTAACAGACAATGGTTCTTTCCCCCACTCTGGACACTCCAACAGGTATATATACTCCACTTACTTTCCTACCATCAGATCCTCTGAAGATACCAGCCACAGATGCAGGTGAAACGTCAGGAGAGAATGCTGCTAGAACACAGCCATACAGCCCGGAAACCAGACAGCACCCCAGTGATTCCGGCCGTGAAAACCTTCAACAATACAATGTAAAACATACTTTCATAAGAACCTGGAGGTCAGCTACCAGTCAGACTAGACAATCCTAACTGTGTTAGACTAATGTTCATATAGTCATGTAGTCACGTTAGCTGGAAATGAGACAGTGACCATGTGGTATAGTGGTCACAGTGTCAGATGTGGAAGCTCTGGCTTCAAATCTCCTCGCAGCCATTGAGCTCACTAGGTAACCTTGGGCCAGACACTTTTTCTCAACCAGCATGGTGTAATGGTTAAGAGCAGCGGACTCTAATCTGGAGAACAGGGTTTGATTCCCCATTCCTCCACATTAAACTTGCTGATAACCTTTCTTTCTTTCTTTCTTTCTTTCTTTCTTTCTTTCTTTCTTTCTTTCTTTCTTTCTTTCTTTCTTTCTTTCTTTCTTTCTTTCTTTCTTTCTTTCTTTCTTTCTTTCTTTCTTTCTTTCTTTCCCTTACTTACCTCACAAGGTGACTGTTATGGGGGGGGGGGAGGTGATTGCAAGCTGCTTTGAGGTGTCTTAATGGTTGAGAAAAGCAGGGTATCAAAACCAACTCTTCTTTTTCAGCCTAAACTATCTCAGAGAGTTGTTGTACAGCTCAAATAAAGGGGCCAAGTATCAAGCACACTGCCCTGAACTCCTTGGAGGGATGATGGGATACAAACCTGCCCATTTTTGAGATCATCAGGTGAAACTCTGCTCCAGATGCCTGTCTTTGAAATAAGGCAAGATGCAAATGCCCTCCCTGAGGCATTCTAGATCATTTTAGTCAGGTAGAGATAACTTTCAGCTGTGCAGCCCTGATTCAGATTTGGTCTTGATATTTTCATCTATTGATATTTTCCATATTCATCAAATCTCATTGGTGCTATTTTGTAGAATCGTGTCCTTGATCGGCAATAGCACAAAATGTGTGGGGCGTCAGCCTTCCGCAGTGTTAATTCTGTTAAGGAGGAAACGTCTTCATCCGTTCCACGGGATGACCTTCAATGACAGTGAAATGAAGGGCCAAGTCAGGACAGACCCCTCTTTCCATCAAAAGGTTCCTTATCATGTTCCGACAGCAGGAAAACCAGCCAAACTCTTTGTTTACTCGGTTCGATGTCACAATTAGTGGAAATCAAAATGTCTGCAGTAGCATTTTCTGCTGTAAATTATTAGGCAATTAACCTTAATGCACCCTAACCAGATTTCAACTGAGGCAGACAGCGGAGAGCATTTTTTCTTCCAGAGGATTCAATATATATGATTGCACTGATGCTTAAATATAAATAAAACAAGACTCTCTAATGTGATGTGAGGGATTTGAGATGGAGTTAATGGAGACCAAGGAAAGGCAAGGCCAGGAGAGGAGAGGAGAGAGAGAATGAAACACTCATTTCCCAGAGCTGGGAGACAGAGATTCATGGTATAAGGATGCAAATAAAAGGGAAAAAATAGTATGTCTCAGTTGAACCCTGCTGGATCCAACCAGTACTCCCTCTAGAGCAGGGGTGTCAAAGTCGCACCCCTCCAGATGTTCATGAACTACACTTCCCATCAGTCCTTCCCAACGTGAATATTGGATATACTGACAAGGGCTGATGGGAATTGTAGTTCATGAACATCTGGAGAGCCGCAAGGCTGACACCTGTGCTCTAGAGCATCGTCTTGTCTCACACAGTGGTCAACCAAAGGCTGTCTTCCCAATATTGTCACCTAGCACAGGAATTCGGAGGTTTATTGACTTTAGTCACCATGGCTAGTAATCACTGCTGGAGGTCTGTGCCAAATGATGATGTATGTGTAAAGTGTGATGTATGTGTGAAGTGATTCAAAGGATCACCGGTGCCAACTGGTTGTGCTAAATGTTCTCTTTCCTACCTTGTTTCTTTCTGCATTTCACTAAGGAAGTACTTTTGTTTTACAGCATTTTAAGGAAAACATGCTACGTATTCCAGATATTTGACGGCTTTCCAATTTCTCTGCCAACCCCAGCAGACGCTGCCTTGGATTGGGCCAAGAGCTTCAGCCAAAATGACGACAACTTATCAATACGCATTAAAACAAGGGGCTTTGGAGTAACAAAAAATGTTAATTTGAGTGGAGGAACAAAGTTAAAATTCCCAATAACCCATTTCATGGAGTGACATTTCACGCATTTAAGCTTGGGAGGCTACATAAAGAGATCGAGATATCTAGTTACTATTTGGCTTCTAGAGAAATAAATTGAGCTACCATCAGCTTTAGAAAAAGTTGCAGAAAATGCTGAGCATGCTCCAGGAATGCGAAGTAAAATTTCTCCCAATAATAAAGAGGCCAAGGGCAAACTCTGGAAGGATGCTTATGTTAATTGTGGGGTTAGCTAGCTACTTGTGCAGCAGTGCATGCGTCAGATCAAAGTCCAAAGAGGTCTACAGAGGTGTGTGGCTGTAGCTAATGCCAGCCTGCTTACAGTTCACACATTTGGGAGGCAGGAAATCTGACTGGTTTCTGTTGGAACTTATTTGTGAGGCTGATGTCGGCTCCTAGTTTCTCAGTTCTATCTTTGGCAAATCCTATCCAGTTTCCAATCTGGCTCAAAGGAGGAGATACAACCCAAACCAATACTTGTTCCTCTGGTTCAAGCACAGCTAAATCTGATGGGGAGTATTTTTTCGGACAGGCTGCTTGTTCGAACTGAAATTCCAGACGGGTAGTCAGTGCAGACCAAGTAGCAAATCTTGCGGCGTGCTGAAGGCTAATCCATATATTGTTTAAATCATTAAATCATGGGTTTAAAATAATATATTACTTTTAAAGCTCCCATCAAGGCAAATTCACTTATCTTTAAGGTGCCAGGAAACTCTTAATTATTTGAACCAAAACTATTTGAAGGAGGATATGTGCTGTCTAGATTACTGTCTTCGATTTCCAAGGGGGAAACAAAATGGGTTGATGTTTCATTGATATACAGAGGAGTAGCCAAGACAGCTAGCTGTCTGAAATGGCCATGTATCTACAGTGCCATCGTCACAGCTGACTTATGGCAATCTTTCATGGGCCCCTTCCGCACATGCAGAATAATGCACTTTCAATCCATTTTCACAACTTTGCTATTCTGCACAGTAAAATCCAGCTGCAAAGTGTACTGAAAGTGGATTGAAAGTGCATTATTCAGTGTGTGCGGAAGGGGCCATGGAGCTTTCAAGTGAGCCAAGTGTGGTCTAGTGGTTGTCAGAGGCAAACTCTAATCTGAAGAACTGGATTTGATTCCCCACTCCTCCACACAAAGCCTGCTGAGTGATCTTGGGCCACTCAGAGTTCTCTCAGAACTCTCTCAACTCACACGGTGGCAGGCAATGACAAACCACCTCTGAATATCACTTGTCTTGAAAACCTTGTGGGATTGCCGTAAGTCAGCTGTGATTTGACAGCACATACGCATACACACAGAGACAGGGTTTTCAAGGTAACAGATGGAGGTGGTTGGCTGTTGCCTACCTCTGCATGGTGACCCAGGACTTCCTTGGTGGTCTTCCAGTGAAGAATAAACCCTTCTTAGCTGCCAAGATTTGGAGATTTGGTTCCTTACATATCCAGAATCTGCTTCCTGAAGTACCATCTCCTTTCCCTCAGGCAAATAAATTGGACAGCTAGAGACTGATGCTCGGGATGTGCATAATGCTGTCCAGGCTGTAATCATTTTACACCATCAGCTCCCTCTCCAATTGCATGTATCACTAACCACAAGGCAGGAGAGCAGAGGTCATTCTCCTGGTCAGTACAAACCATGGAAGATGCCCGCCAGCCTACATGGAAATACAGAGGATATTGCAAAGGTTTTTGAGGGACATGAATGGAAAGGAAAATTGTGGATGAGACTGGCATGGACCCAGCAGAACATTTCCATATTATTATTATTATTATTATTATTATTATTATTATTATTATTATTATTATTATTATTATTATTATTATTATTATTATTATTATTATTATTATTATTATTATTATTATTATTATTATTATTATTATTATTATTATTATTATCATCATCATCATCATCATCATCATCATCATCATCATCATCATCATCATCACCATCATCATCATCATCCTCCTTATCCTTGTTCTTGTTCTTGTTCTTGTTACTGTTGTTGTTACTGTTGTTGTTGTTTAATTTAATATACTGCCCTATATAGAGAAAATATAATATAGAGAAAATTCTGCCCGCTCACTCCCCAAATAAGGATGCCACACCAGGTTAATGGGTTCAATTGGGAGTTTATTCATTAACAACTGGTCAGAGCCTCATTAAAACCCACCCCTCAGTGTGGGCATCCCATCCATGTGTGAAGCAATTTAAAACTGTGTGTAAAGGGCCATCAAGTCAGAGCTGACTTATGGTGACCCCATAGGGATTTTGAGACAAGAGACCTTCAGGGATTGTTTGCTTCTGCCTGCCTCCCCGTGGGCTGAGAGAGTTGGGAGATAACTGTGGTTGGCCCAAGGTCACCCAGCAGGTCATATGAAACTTGCTCTCTTTCCATCAGTTGCAGTCCTGACCTAACTAGTCTAAGACAAAGCCTAATTACAAGCAAATATAGTAGACCAGTGGTGGCGAACCTTTGGCACTCCAGATGTTATGGACTACAATTCCCATCAGCCCCTGCCAGCATGGCCAATTGGCCATGCTGCAAGGGGCTGATGGGAATTGTAGTCCATAACATCTGGAGTGCCAAAGGTTCACCACCACGGTAGTAGACCATCGCCTTTTGTTGGTGGATCCATTTCCAGGATCACAGCAAATGGTGAAATCCAGGTGTACTTGGAGGTAGGGAATGTTGTGATGAAATCCAGGACTACTAAGAGGTAGGGAACTTTGTGGGGAAATTGACTATTTTCCTACTGGGTTATATGGGTCTGCTGCTTCTGAGGAGGTTAACGACCAAATTTCCTGCAAAGTTAAATTATTGAACAATTATGGTAATGGTACGGAGGAGTGGTGGTCATAAAAACAGAACAGGGTGCTTGATCAAATAATGGGCTGCAAATAAGTAAAATCACAAATTGTAATTCTGTAAATGGGTAATGCTGCAAACCTACTCCTCCACATGAAGAAGAAGAAGAGTTTGGATTTACATCCCCCCTTTCTCTCCTGTAGGAGACTCAAAGGGGCTTACAATCTCCTTGCCCTTCCCCCCTCACAGCAAACACCGTGTGAGGTAGGTGGGGCTGAGAGAGCTCCGAGAAGCTGTGACTAGCCCAAGGTCACCCAGCTGGCATGTGTGGGAGTGTACAGGCTAATCTGAATTCCCCAGATAAGCCTCCACAGCTCAGGCGGCAGAGCTGGGAATCAAACCCGGTTCTTCCAGATTAGATACATGAGCTCTTAACCTCCTACGCCACTGCTGCTCTTGAAGCCTGATGAGTGATCTTGGGCCACTCAGCTGCTCTTGAAGCCTGATGAGTGATCTTGGGCCACTCAGTGATCCTGCTGAGTGATCTTGGGTGTGGGTTTTCAAGGCTGTGTGGCCATGGTCTGGTAGGTTTTGCTCCTAATATTTTGTCAAATCTTCCTTTTTTAAAAAAAAACCCTTTTTAATTTTTTTCAAAAAAGAGCGGAAAAAAAGAGCAAAGCAAAACAAAACTTTAAAAGAATGTAAAGACAAAAATATAACAACAGTGGCGGCGTATCCACACAAAGGTTTCTGTAAATGGTTTCCAAAAATAAGTCCCTGCACAATTGCCATCCGTATGCCATGTGTTCAAATATAGATGGAGTTCTAAGGTGGGCTTTTTATCTTTCCAGCAATGTGAGTCTTTTAGGCATAGTAAGGGCATGGAGTAAGGGCTCTTCATTTCATGGAAACACTTCAGTGGATCCAAGTCATTATATCTGAGTTTCCCTCTTCCCCTTGCAATCCCATTAGGCAAGCCTTTCAAGAGAAGAAATCAAGAAAACTTTGTGGCTTACAAAGAGCCTCACCAAGCTGCCTCCGATAAAAACGTCTCCCTTGTTCCACTGATTTGTGACCATGAACCCATTTAAGGGAAACCAAAATGTCATTAAAGTTCCCCAACTTCCATCCCTCTACACATTCAAGCATATATAGAAACACAACCAACCACAGCAAAATGACAGAAAAGGTCAACGTGGTCCTCCTCTTCCTCCTCCTCCTCTTCCCTTTCTCGCAATGATTACTCATTCTGTTTATAGCAAAGCGGAAACATTGAGTTTAATCAGAAATACATTCAATCACACACACACCCCTGCACCCATTATTTTGTTTCCTGCTGTGACTATTCCACAGGACCTCACTGGCTTTTGATGCGGGGCAAAAAAGGCTGCCTAGATCCACTTGACAAAAATGAGATCTGTCATTAAATCATGACATTCAAAGGATATGCTAAGATCTCTCTGTATAAGGGGGGCGGGGGAAGAGACTCCGGATAGAAAGCTGCCCTCTTGTCCATGGGTGTGAATAACTCTTATTGACGTTAATGTGATGGGTTTTGAGACATGCTGAGCGCAGCTTGAGGGTTAAGGTTCATTCACCCTGAGTAACACTGGCAAGAAGGAGAATCAGGAAACAAAGTCTGTGAGACTTTTCTAACTTGGCCAAACTCTCCCTGCTCATTTGCTCTCATGTGAATATTTTTGGTTCTCTTTTCTAGCCGACGACTGGGAAAGAGTATGCTGTGGAAAAGTCTAATAGGCCATTTTCTGAAGTTCAACATGCCAGTACAACTCAACTGGCATTGAATATCTAAAACAAAGAAGAGAAGAAGAATTTGGATTTATACCCTGCTTTTCTCGACTGTAAGGAATCTTTTGTGGGACTCTTTGTTCCAAAGATCAGGATTGGATGAAGTGAGTAAAGTTTGAATGTGATAGTGTAATCTGAAGGAAACTGCCACTGAAATTCAGAAAGATTAGGAAATGAAACCTGATATTCCTAGGTGAAGTGAGTGATGGGTGTTTATAGCATGCAGCCAAAGAGCTGGGATTTCACATTGGTGTCCCCTCACTACTGCCTCCACCCCACCCCTGTGGATTGAGCTATGAGTAATAATAATAAGAAGAGTTTGAATTTATATCCCCCGTTTTTCTCCTGTAGGAGACTCTAAGGGGCTTACAATCTCCTTGCCCTTCCCCACTCACAACAAACACCCTGTGAGGTGGGTGGAGCTGTGACTAACCCAAGGTCACCCAGCTGGCGTGTGTGGGAGTGCACAGGCTAATCTGAATCTTCCAGATAAGTCTCTTTTTTCACCACTGGAAAACTTGGTTGGATTCAACCCAGTATGTTTCTTCCACCAAGAAGGAGAATACAGCAGGTCAAGAAGATATAATTCACACCAAGAAGCTGATCTATGGGTGAACTGACTTAATTTTTAATATTGGATCAAGGTTAGCGATACATGCAATTGGAGAGGTAACAGGAGACTTCACAGGCAATATAGGAAGTATAAAATATCTTAGACCAGTGAAATTCTCTCTAATAAGCTGTGGGATTGCAAATATGTTTTGGGGAACAACTTAATGTTTCTCAGTAAGAGTTTTGGATTGGAAATAGGAAGCTGGTATTTCCAGTTAATGAAAACCTTAGCTCTCCAATGAGTTTGTGGGAAGCCGTTGCATACAAATGCGATAAGCCATTTGGAAATTGCCAGTGATGGGGATGCTGGCAATTGCTACGCTGGCAAATGGAAGAGTTCATATTTCTGCTCGCCAGCCCTACTACAGGCTGTGAAAGTTGTCAGAACCCAAAGGAAGGCTCTAAAACAATGAGGCAACAATGACCAAATACAAT
Organism: Sphaerodactylus townsendi; assembly: GCF_021028975.2. Lineage (NCBI taxonomy): Eukaryota > Metazoa > Chordata > Lepidosauria > Squamata > Sphaerodactylidae > Sphaerodactylus > Sphaerodactylus townsendi. Next base: position 119,056,570 of record NC_059429.1, on the reverse strand, counting down.
AGTCAGATTTCAACATTGGCCTGTGAAAACAACCGTGTAGGATACATTGTTAGAAATAGAACGTATTAGGACTTACTCCCCTTTAATAAATGACATTTTGTCTAGACATGCTGAGAACTTTGACATGAGCTACAGCAAGACATGACCTTACCTTGACCAAACTTCCTCAATTACATGTGAGGTGAACTCCTGATTGGATCACCTCCCTTTTTTTTTTTTGCTGTCATTTCTCTCAAGCACTCTGCTGCCGGTGCACTAACCAGGTTGTGCCTTAGTGATAAGTGACAAATAACAATGGGATATTGGCCGGGCTCAAGACTTTATATCCAGGTCTGGTATAAATATCCTCATACTTTTCACCCAAGGAGTTTTGAAATAAAAAAACAAACCTTTTTTATTCCTGAAAGGACAAAAATTAACTGTTTCATCATGATGGGGTTGCATTCCTGGGCTTCTATCTATCTTCTTATCCTTCCTACTCCACATTTCTGGGTTTCTAGCCTATCTACTAGTACATTTGCCTTCCCAACTAGTACATTTGCCTTTCCTCCAGGTAACTCAGGACTGAATGCATGGCACTCTCCCCCTCATTTTAGCCTTACAATAATCTTGTGAGGTGGATTGCGCTGAATGTGTGTGTATAAATGGCTGACTCATGATCACCCAGAAAATTTCATGGAAGACTATAGATTTGATGCCAGGGCTCCCAATTCTATGTCCAAACATTCCAACCATTTTCCTCACAGTGACTTTCCTCCTTTCCCCCCAAATAGGGTCCTGGATAATAGATCAGATGAACCTTTGGTCAAGCAAAATGGTACTTGTTGGGCCAGTGAAACAGTGATCTATGGAAATTAGGTACACAGGAGCACAAAGGAAGGAGGACAAACTTGCCTCATCCAGTGTCCTATCTGCTTCTGTGGTATTGTGGAAATTATGATTATAAACCAGGGCCTGCATTCTCTCAATTAGAGCATTGAGTTTTCAGAGAGGGCATCTGGCATGCAACACCCACTAGCAACATTGCCTCCATGCCCCGCCACCCCAGATCTATGTTTTTTTTGCATCTTGAGATCCTCTGGCCTAGCAAAGAGATATGGATGCAGCCATCAAATTACAGTCTATCATTAAAGGCATGTCTTTCCTTTGCTGCTGTTGAGGGGAAGTAGATTGGCTGCCAATATGATTTCAAGGATGTATGAATCAAAACCCTTTTGTGTGGTCCTCCAAAGCTCCCTACACCCCTGGTAATGATCCAGCTTTGCAGGACAATAACTCCTCCTCTCAGAAGGAAATTCTCCACACAGTGAATAGCTAGATTGTGGAACTCTCTGCCCCTAAATTTGGTGATGGCTGACAACTTGGAAGGGTTTTAGAGGAGAGACATGTTCATGGAGGGTAGCACTATCCAGTACTACTAGTCAGAATGGATACTAGTCATGCGACATACCTTTTTTCTCCTGCATCAGAAGAGCATGCCTATTATACTAGGTGTTGTGGAACCTAGGAAGGATAATGCAGCTGCACTGGCCATTGTTGTGGACTTCTTAGAAGCTTCTGGTTGGCCACTGTGTGAGAAGACTGCTGGATTTGATAGGCCTTGGTCTGATCCAGCATGGTTTTTCTTATTTCTAGAATCTCCTTTACAATGTAGCCATTGCCCAGGAAGGGTCATCAGCCCACCTCCTTGCCATTGTCAGCATTTATGAGTCAACTCTGAACCAATCATTTGCAACCAAACTAGGGCCATACCGCCTAGGGGGACGAAATGGATTAACCATCTTGCCATCTATTTTTGTGTCGTATTTATTAATTTAAATTGGTTTTATGTTTGTAATTGGGTTTTATATTATTGAATTTTACATGTTGTACACCGCCCAGAGCCCTTCGGGGGTGGGCGGTATAAGAAATCAAATAAATAAATAAACGAGCGAACAAACAAACAAACAAACAAACAAACAAACAAACAAACAAACAAACAAACAAACAAACAAACAAACAAATAAATAAATAAATAAATAAATGTTCCTGGGCTGTGGTCATTTAGTCAGGTGTGGGAGGGAGGGTGGAAAATCACCCCACACCCCTTCTCCTCCCTCCGGGTCCACACACTGACTTCAAGACCTAGTGCAAAAAAGTCGTTTGGTCATGGTGGGGGGAGGGCGGCCATCCATATGGGGGGTGGTCTCAGATTTTGCACCGGGCTACATTTTCCCTAGATACACCTCTGAACCAAACACATGTTCACATCCTTCCCTTTCCCTTCCATGCATTTTTCATCGGTCCTTTTTAGAACAGAAGCTTTGAATTATCCCCCCCCCCCAAATTGACATCCTTAACTCTGCAACAGATGAAACCATTTCAACACTGACTGTCCTCATTTCCTTGAACTATGAAGCAAGTTGAAAGATGAGCGGAGCCCAGCTGCCAAAAGAACTTGCAACTGGTAACGATGTTCCCCCAAAGTCATATGAATTTCCTCTTTCCTAATTGTAGCCTCAAATATGCCTCCAAATACCTCTTTCCAATAGCTTGGTGAGCTGACCACACACCAGACCATCTTCCCAGTATTAGCTTCTTAAAAGGATCACTTATCAGCACAACAGGCTTCTGAGAAATCAATAGGGTTTGTTGATCTCCTGCACTAGCAATTAGATAGTGCTTCCTTCTTGTAGCCGCCAAAGACCAGACTTTGACGCTTAGAAGTGAGACCATTAAACTTTTCTAATTTACAGCACAGGCAGCTTTTTTAAAAAAACAACATCAACAACTTCTAATGGTCCTTCTTCAGTGGCTCTCGGTTTAACCTAGTTGCAAAGCTTAAAAGAAAAGTGTGGCGGGGGGGGGGGGGAAGAGTGAAGAACAAAAAGGAAATGGAATGAAGAACAGTCTTAAAATTAGCCCATGCTTATTAACTTGTCTCAGATAGGGGCAGCTATGATTTAATCAGTGGATTTATCAGAGAATTTGTGTTTACTAGAAATCTTGCATGTGTTGATCTAACTTCACTGGCTACCGGCTGGTTCCTGGGTTTAATTCAAACTTAGGTTTTAACCTTTAAATCCCTGAAATGGCAGACAGTGGAGCATTGCAAGGACTACTTACTCCCCTATGAGCTTGCCCTGGTTTCAGGGTCACATGCTGACTTTCTGAACCAATTTGTTCTGTGATAAAATGAGGGTTTTACTTCATTTCCCCACTCCTCTGTCAAGTCCCATCTGAATTCTGGCAGCCACAGGGGGGTTTTCAAGGCAAGAGACATCCAGAGGTGGGCTGCCATTGCATCCATGTTACAACCAAATGGTAAAGTTATTTTTAAAAATTGTTAGTGCCCTTAAAAACATATCTTGGGCTGCCAGGCCAAGCCTAGCAACCAGTGGTAATATTTAAGGGGTGGGGACATGGGAATGTGATGTCAATGATGTCATAAGGTCACTTCTGGGTACAGTCACAAAGTGGCAATGAGTAGCTCTAGGAATCACCAGAAACTCTATTATAAAACCATAGAACATAGGATAGCAGTGATTTTACTGTAGTTTTTCCCCTCGTGTTGGTCCGAGCAGTGGCAGGTAGTGTACATTTACTTAAATTTAAATGTTTTATCATTTAAATATTAATAAAACCATCATCAGACTCATTCCCTGTGCCTAGCACTCAATCATATTGCTGAACACAAGTTATATTAATATTCCCTGCACAGCAGTTGAATATATCTTAGGGGTAAGGAAAAAGGAAACTCCAGTGGTGGCTGAGTTCTCATCCCATGCCCACTTGATTTCTTTCATTATCTTGGCCTTCACTGCTGCTTGATGCAGCAGCAGGCATAAAACCGACACGGGCAACAGATGCTCTATGGTGTTTATCATAGAGATTGGGTGGTTTCCTGACACAGTGATTCCACTTTCAGGTTTTCACTGAGAAATGGCATAGTCCTTTTGAACAATGTTTGGCTTCCCCATGCCCTGCCCCTGAACCTTCTGGCAGTGGGTAACTATTCCCTAGACATACCATGTGTCACATCTCCGGCTTTCCGAAATAAGGTGGAAGGATAACAGGCAGTGGTGGGATTCAAATAATTTAAGAACTGTTTGTATACAAGCACCATTTTAACAACTAGTTCTGCCAAAGTGGTGCGAACCTGCTGGATCCCACCACTGATAACAGGGCATAAGTTGTTGCATGGATTATGCAATGTCCTCCCAAGGAACATCTGGCAGGTATCTACTGTTACCCTGGCCTAAGGCCTACCAGACAAGGCATCTTTAGACAAGCACACCTTGACTCCTATATGGGATCTTTAAGCTTATATATAGACAAGCAATCCTGGATATAATACTTTAGAAAGGAAGAGAAGGCAGTTGTTAGGTCAAAGATTCTGCATCATTAACTATAAAGGACAGGTAAAATGACATAAAAGAGATCATTTTATTTGTAGTTCACCTTTTAAGCACCAGTTGGAAACAGGCCAACCGAGCCTTGCTTTGTGGAAGAGCTGATGATTTGTTCCACGGACCACGTGTGTGATGAACCCAAAAGGGGGGGGGGATAAAATGAGGCAGAGGACAAGAAAGAAAGGGGAGAAGTGAAGAAAGAAGGATAACTAGGACTGAGAGAGAGTAAACCTGTCAGAGCTTAACCCAGGATAAATGAGAGCTAGTAGAAGGTTTGAAGGGAGAAAGAATTGCTCTGGCATGATTAATTTAAGGTCAGGAAATAGGATGGTATTGAAATTGGACCAAGCAAGGCAGTAGGGGTGCCAGCCCTGGGTATAGAAATACCTGCTGATTTTGGGGGGGGGGGGAGCCTGGGAAGGTCAGGATTTGAGGAGAGGAGGGGAGGGATTTAATGCCATAGGGTCGACCATCCAAAGCCATACTTTTCTCCAGGTGAACTAATCTCTCTCAGGAGATCTCCAGCTACCACCAGGAGGATGGCAACCCTAAAAGGCAGAGAGGCTCCCAGGGAATTAGGTAGGAGACAAGTGTGGGACACAGGGATTTTTACAGAGGGGTGTTTTATTATGCAAGTGATATCTTTGCTTAGGCAGTTCCTTTGGGGAAAACTCATCTGAGGGGTTTGGGGTCCTCCCATTAACCCTGTTTTTGCAGGCATTTCAGTCATGTAACTCTGAGAAGAGAGGGAGAAGTTGTACCTTGAGGATCACTCTGCACCAGTGAGGAATGCTCTGGGGTCAATCTTCTACAAAAGGTGGCCCTTTTATTATTCACTTAATCCGCCAAGGACGGATTGTACTGTCTAATACATATATAAGTGCCTTCAAGTTCCAGCTGACATACAGCAATCCTAGCTGGAGGCTTTCAAGGCAAGTGGGAAGCAGAAGTGGTTTGTCAAAGCCTTCTTTTGCAGGGCCTTCTTTGGTGGTCTCTTATCCAAGTAATGACCCTGTTTAGTTCCTGAGATCTGGCAAGATTGGTCTATGACAGGGGTAGGGAACCTGCGGCTCTCCAGATGTTCAGGAACTACAATTCCCATCAGCCTCTGTCAGCATGGCCAATTGGCCATGCTGACAAACTGATAATTAACTACAGGCTGTCTGGGCGCAGGTTCCCTACCCCTGGTCTATGATGATCCAGGGGTCTGCAACCTGCGGCTCTCCAGATGTTCACGGACTACAAATCCCATCAACCCCTGCCAATTGGCCACGCTGGCAGGGGCTGATGGGAATTGTAGTCCATGAACATCTGGAGAGATTGATGCCAGTTTCCCTTGCATGGTTTGATAGAAATGGCTAGACTCAGAGGCACAGACCATCCTGATTTAGGTTCCATAACTCTTTGTCTGATTGAAGCCATGTACTTTCAGTCTACTGTGATTTTACTTCTGCTTTTTGCACACCACACTATTGACTTACCAGTTCGGAGCCTATCTTGCGCTATTTTTTGTTTGTGTTCATCCTGAAACAATGTTAAGTTGATTCCTAATGATTGTCTGACTTCTGAATTTACTTAGGCTTCTGGATTTATTTATTTTTGGTTTGGTTTTCTGCATTTGCCAGTATGTTCTCTTTTTCAGATGTTTCATTATGCTGGTTTCAAATTGGACTGAGTGTACAGATAAATAAGTGAAGTGCGGTACTTTGGGGGTGGCCAAAGTAGAACTTAGTGGATATAACTTCATGTGTAAGCCATAGAACTGCAGTCAAGGTCTGATCACAATGTGAGTTTGATCCCAGTGGAAGTCAATTTCAGGTTGACTCAGTCTTGCTTAAATATTGTATTTGTCAAACACACAGCAGTGAAAGGAGTTATAGCAGAATAGGCAAATGTGCGTGGACATCTGTTATTTAAACCATTGAGAAATCTGCCCATTTCCCATAGGAAAGGAAGACAGACATTAAATGACTGAAGGTAATCCCAAAGCACCACCCACAAAGGAACTTTGAATGATGTTGTTCTTTGTTCTCTTGCCTCCTTCTAAAAAGACCCCCCCCCTCCGCCCCATGTGGGTAATTCCACTGGGTCTTTGTGTGGATCATTCAAACACTTCCACAGCAAAATCTCTCAAAGGAGCCTGCACGGTGGGCATCTGCATGAGTCAATACTTTCTTCAAATCAGCAGGGAAGTGTAAAACAGTGACTCCTACTGAAATGCTGGGGCTAAGCTCCTCTGAAAATTAGTAATTCCTACTCCTTCCTACTGTAACGTTTTAGAAAGGAAAAGTGAAATGTGCCCCTATCTCATATCAGACAACAATATACTTCAATTGCAGAGGTTTAGAAAAGCGAAAAGAAAGATGTCCAACTATACCACCCTTGGAAATTAAGGAGCAAGATGCATTCTGAACTGTGAAGTTGTCTGCAAGGCAAGTGAGGAAATTGTTGGACCTGGTAGTCTTGGCAGAGTTTGACTCCCAGGAAATATCTCGATAATTGAAATCTCCCATTACTACTATTTCTCTTCTTTGTGAAAGTTTGGTCATCTGCTCCAGGAAAGCATCATCCAACTCATCAGTCTGGCTTGGGGGGGTCTGTAATAGACCCCCCACAATGAGGTCACTGTTTTTCTCCCACTTAACCTTTATCCAAATGCTCTCAAACTGGTTCCCAGGATTTAAGTCATGGACCTGCTCACAGGTTAATCATCCCTGACATAGAGATTGACCAATGCTGGGTTGCTAACCAAACAGTGGTGGTTAACCTATGGCATGGGTGCCAGAGGTGGCACTCAGAGCCCTCTCTGTGGGCATGCACAAACAGAGTCACCCCCACCCCACATCTAGGCTGGCCTGGGCCACTAGGCTCGATTATTAGCATTAAACCTAAGACCTAATTTTGGGGAAGCAGTGTAGGTAACCCTGTTAAGCGCTGTTAAACCCCACTGATTTTCATGTGAAGAACTAAAGCGCGATCCTTTATCTGGGAGTAAGCTTGGTTGCTGGCAATGGGGCTTGCTTCTGAGTAAAACCTCCTAGGGTTGTGATTCACCCGTTGGAAGAGTTGCACGGTTGCTTCAAAGCAAAGTCACCGACTACCACCAAGCTTACTCCTGAGTAACGCATGCCTTGGAGTCAACCTTTTTTCTAAACTAAAACCTCAGTATTCAGGTTAAATTGCCGTGTTGGCCCTTTGCGATAAATAAATGGGTTTTGGGCTGCAATTTGGGCACTCGGTCTCAAAAAGGTTCGCCATCACTGCACTAAGGTGTTACTCCTGCGCCTCCTTCTGGGCCTGCCTTCTCTGGTATTCCAAGGATTTGGAGATCCCAGAATTGTGGCTGGGGCTGCAGTGCCTGTTTCAGCTTCAACTCCTGGAATGTAAGACTGAGGGCATGGCAGGCTGACTTCAGTCTTAGACTCCCCTCTGCACTTGACAGCGTGTTTGTTGAGTCTTCATGTTGCATACAAGGGCTGGGGCCAGCTTCCCCTTTCTCTTCCTCATCCAAGGTGTTGGCAGGCAGACCCACAACACCTGCTTCCCCTTTCAGTATCTCAGATAAATTTTAAAAAATCCCGCTGGGGTAGTTTCCTTGCCACCCTACCAGTTCCCTACCAGTTTCCCTGGTATGCTTGATTGTGAGATTTGACCACCACTCCAAACTCACTTCCTGTTTTTTGTTGCCACCTTTTCCCCAAGGTGCACCTCTTCTCTAAACAAAAAGTGGGATGGAATAGGGTGAAAATCATTGGAAGTGTGGTAACACACTATGGAAATATCATTTTGCATCCAAATCAAGAAACTAATGTGAATAGAGTTACGTTTTGCATTGCCTAAATGAGAAAGAATTATATTTAAAAAGGAAAAAAAATGGGTAGATAAGAATTTCTTCAATGGTATTCACTAACTGTTAATTAAATGAACATCTGGAAAGCACTGATGAAATATACTACTGAGGACATAATTCAGTCTTCAGAGGCAACCTAGAGGCACAAATGGGTATAGTTTATACGACAGAATAGTCCTATGCCAGTCCACAGGGTGCAGATTAGATGAATTAAATAGACTGATTTTCATACAGTTCAGCCATGCAATTATGTTCATTAAATGCGTGTGTAATTGCATTCCTAATCTGAATGTACAATTCCCACGGCTGTGCATCCCAATCAGGCAATTGAAAACATAAATAACAATTTGCATATTTCAGTTCCCATTTTATATGAGCAATTACGATAACTGCCCATGCAAATAAGATGCAGTTTCACACTCGGAAATGCACTCCCAAGTCTATTTCCAGCTGAAATATGGCAGAGGCATTTTATCCATAATGCATGTGGCACCCATCACACCACGCCTGATGAAGTTCTCCGTCTTTACACCCAACTCATCAATTAGCTCTCGTCAGAATATGCGCAATTTACCAAAGCAACACAAAATCCTCCTCCCAGTGCTTCTGTGTTATTACTAACTCCACTGGTGGCTCTGCCCAGACAACATTCCTGGAACAGATGAAAAACAAAATCAAGTTTCAATAGAGGATCGTTCTGAAATATAAATACCCAAAATATCTGTATCATCTCTGAACTTTCCATAATTTACTCTGCGGTCTCACTGGGTTCCTTTTGCCTTTTCAGCTGTTTTGTTAGGTGCCAGGAACAATAGTAGAGGGAAAATCGTCAAAAGTACATCCACAGGTTGATTATGCTGCTTCCGGTGGCTTGCTCATGCACACATATAATAATCACTTTCAGCGACTGAATGCTTCACACTAGCGATGCATAGTCGTAATAAAATCACTTTCCAAATGTTTGTGCATGTGTGAGTCGGCCCACTTCTTTCTCCTGAAGTTCTTCAAGGAGAGAAGCACTATCCAAGAGATGGGAAAGGTGTGAACTCTGTTTGGAGACCTTGTGACCTCCCATCTGCGAGAAAACCCTTCCTGCAATGCCTTTCTTAGGAGCAGATGCTTGAACTCACACAGTAGTTGACTGCTGTGATATCAGCAGCATTAGATTTAACCTCTGCTCTACCTTCCTATTTCCATGAGTGAAACTCCCGAACTCAAACTGGCAAGCCATTCTATTCTTTGGATGTCAGAATTTTGCTTGATCAGTGCAGCTGTTTTTGCACAGACAACTGAATGACAGGAAGTACGCATTCTAGGGCAAGGGGAGGCAGGCAGCATTTCATTTTGAAAAACAGAGATGTCAAGATTCCAGGTCTGGTGTGGAAATGCTGTCTCCACATCTGGAAGGTCTTTTGCCTATTCTCTTTTGTTTATTCACAGCAGCCATTCAACAGAGAGTGAAATTTAAATCTTAAATCTGGCAAGTACAATAGATGTCAGGTATGAACCATGGGCCAATGAGAACCTTGGTAGTAAGGTCACATAACCCAGGCATGTGGGCAGTAAATTCCTTTTCTCATTTTACATACTACGAAGCCCTGGGGAGGGCAGAAGCCAGCCTGCAGGGAGGCCAGGAGGGGGATGGGGCACCACGGCGGGCGGTTCATGCATGCACTGTTTTGTCACGTGGGGGAGCATCTGGTGCCCCCCTATGGGACCAAAAGGCGTGCACCCAGGAACATGTCGTTAGGGCGGTATGCCCCTGCCCCACATTCTAATGTACTTTTTTAAAAAGCTTTATTAGTTTCAAATAAATTTCAAGTACATTTAAACAACATCTATTATGTGTAAAACACCCTTATTACAAGTTTTAACATAATATTATATTCATCATACCGGTTTCTATAATCTGTAAATATACAGATATACAGAACTATACAAATATACAGAACATAATATTATATTCATCATACCGGTTTCTATAATCTGTAAATATCTGTAAAAGGCGTGCACCCAGGAACATGTCGTTAGGGCGGTATGCCCCTGCCCCACATTCTAATGTACAGTTTGAGCACTTGACAGACATTTCACCAATAATTTGATAAAAATCTATAAATAATGCTGTACAGTACATCAGTCAGGACTGAAATTGCCCACTAGTTATATTGCCATTTTCTACCATTAAACGACAATACTGAGAGAGCTTCCTAAAGAGAAGCAGCAGAAAGGCTAGGACAGAGTTTGTGTGAGAGAAAGAGAATGAGAACAATTCAAAAGAAATAGCTGCATAAGATGCTTTAATAATTTACCCAAGTGTTAAATTGGAATCTTTTTATCTCTGCACTGCTATTAAGATATACACATTCAATTGTTTAACTTCACAGGGTGGTGTAGAAGGTGCCCCTTGGGTTCTCAGATATATTCTTAAGGCAATGTGATATTTAATTAATGCGAAAGAAAATTGCTCCTTGGGTATATTTTTAAAACATTGATCTAACTGATGGATTTTCAAAATGTAAAAACGTCCTCTCTGTGACTGAAAACATTTCAGTTGCTTCTGACTTGAAGGTAGGCTGAAACTAATTTAAACGCTCCATGCTTATTGGTTCCTGGAAAAGGAGAAGGCTATTGATTGGGAAAGTGTAATTTGGCTACCGGAGTCCTGAGAAGAAGTCAATGAGCCACAAAGTCCAAAACTTCTGGGAAATTATTATCCTTCTATTCCAACTCTTTTTTAGATGCAGGGAAGCCAAACTGGAGCCTTCCCAACTAGCTGCCCTGCCTGTGCTAGAAGGTATCCAGTGAAGGGGAGTCCAGCATCTGCTGCTTTCTATTTTTGTTTGTTTTTCTGCTGTTCCAGAGACTAGGACAAGAAGTAATGGATTCACAGTGCAGGAGAACAGATTCCACCTAAACATTAGGAGGAACTTGGTAAGGGCTGTTCAACAGTGGAGTCTCCTTCTTTGGAGGTTTTTAAACAGAGGCTGGCTGGAGTACATCTGTCAGGAGTACTTTGTTTTCCTGCATGGCAGGGGGTTGGACAATGTCCCCTGGAGTAACTTCCAACTCATTGGCCCCTTCCGCACACGCAAAATAATGCGTTTTCAAACCACTTTCACAACTGTTTGCAAGTGGATTTTGCCATTCCGCACAGCTTCAAAGAGCACTGAAAGCAGTTTGAAAGTGCATTATTCTGCATGTGCAGAATGAGCCTTTGATTCTGTGATTCCTCAAGTAACTTTTTCCAGTGTAAGACTGTTATAGACAGGTGACTTTCCAGAAATAGAGTGTTCTGATAGAACAAAAGTATTCTCCCAAGTAGAATATTTTCTATTTTTAACATCAGATTTGCCAAGGAATTTATTGACCAATGACTGCAAATCACGAGCATTATAAATGAAGACACACTTCATGTCTCTTCAAGTGAATCCCACAATAAATTATGCCGGTGGAGGCTCCAGGACTGTTCACACCGTAGTGTGTGAGCAGTCCCAACTCTCTCCCCAGCCGGAGAGGCGGCTCCACACAGAGCCGCCTCTCCTCCGGTCCCCTCCACTGACGTCTTCTTCCAGCGTTGCTCTGAAGGGCCTCCAGGGGTCGGAGGGTAGCATGGGCAGGTCTCTGCAGCCCTCCAGAGCAACCCTGGAAAAAGAGGTCAGTGGAGGGGACAGGAAAAGTGGTGTTTTCTCAGTGGTGCGGTTTGCACCATGCCGACAGGAAGACACCACTTTGCAAAAACTTCACTCAACAAGCAAGGTTTACAGTGGTGGCTACACGCTGCTCTGGGGCGGCCAGGATGGTGCTTCTGCAATGCAGCAGTGCATTCTGTGTGAACAGCAGCCCAGGCATGGTGTTTTTGCCAACCCTGGGTCACTGTATTTCGCCTGTGCGGAAGGGGCCTTAGTCTTTACGATGCCACATGACTCTTTTGGTTCTTACTGCAACAGACTCTGGAACAGTTCTAGCAAGACATTCTTTCTGGCTTTTGTTCTAAAGTGTGTCTTTCTGGACTATCAATTTTTCATGGTTTAGGCTAGACTTGGCCCCAACTAAACAACTAATTGACAAAGCCAGTCCATCTTTATGGAAAAATTTATCATGGAAAGACCAGAAATCCAGACAATGATATGTCTTGAAGTCTAAGCTGCAAACAGAATGTTTAATCACCACGAAGAAGTGGAGAGAGATAGCACACAATATATTAATATTAAGGCTGGAGATCACCCTATCTTAATTAGACATAGCAACAAGAAGCGGACAAACTCACCCAGCTTCTTCAAAGACAGGATTTGCGGTGTGTGAAGCTTTTTTTCTTTTTGGTCCATGAAATTAGGACATAACTAATTAACCTGTCCCCTTGGCTGTCTTGAGAGCCACACTGGCTGAGTGCAGGATATAAATATCCAAAAGAAACTGCCTAAGTAAATAAACTGGGGAAATAGCAACCCAGCATGCTGATATGTAGTCAAAGTCAAAATTAACATGAACTCTAGGGATATTTTGCTAGTATTTTGCAAGCTGGGTAGAGTATTGATAACAGAAAAAAGGAAATAACCCAAAAGGAATTGAATTGAATATTGTCTAAACTAAAAAGTTTTAGACAATATAAATGTATGGGCTCAATATCTGTAAGTTAAAAATATAAATCTATTTATCCATCCACATACATGCTTACATACGTATACACACACACACATATACATGCATACATACATATTTATTTATTTCATACAGTGTTCCTTAAAAATACATATCCTTGCCCAAATAATAACCTCACAAATGTGCAAAAATACAAAGGACCATTGTTGTCCCTGACAACATTTCAGACCATTTGTCCTCTTCAGTAGTCAAATAATATTAATGTTAATTATATAAAAATGCCCCAGACATTAAAATACTACATTCATAGTCTCAGAAATAGACCAAGTTGAAATGTAATAATAATAATAATAATATTACCACCAAAGGCAAAGATATCAATCAGAGACCACTTGCTTAGTGTCTTATTGCCATGGGCAGGTATACATTTCCTAGATGGCAATTCAGTTTCGTGCCTTTCTGTCCTGGTGGAAGGATAAAGTGATAACTGGAGCCAATAGACGTAAATACGCTTATATCTCTGATAACACAGAAAGCAGCATCTGAAATGGAATGGAGGAAGTAGCAGCAACAGGTCATGGAAACAAGCAGTACCAAGTAGAGCCAACCTAAGATGAATTACGCTCTTTAAAGCCTCGAACTTAGAAATGTGTGATGCAGTTTAGAATGACACTGTGGCCCCTTCCGCACATGCAGAGTAATGCACTTTCAATCCACCTTCCATGCATTTGGCAGCTGGATTTTATTTATTTTATTTATTTATTTTGAGTTTTTTATACCGCCCTACCCCGAAGGGCTCTGGGCGGTGAACAACAGTCTAAAACATACAATCAAATCGATTTAAAATAGATACAGCGTTTAAACATATAAAACATATAAAACAGCGTCAGCAACAAAATCCAATTTTAAAAACCTCCGCAAAGGAGGGGGGAGGGGTCCCATAGATGGTGGAGGGACCCTAAAACAAGAACTAGAGTAGAAGGGGGGAGGGAGGGGGGCACAGTGCAGAATACTGTGCAGAATAGCAAAATCCCCTTGCAAACAGTTGTGAAAGTGGATTGAAAGTGCATTATTCTGGATGTGCAGAAGTGGCCTGTCAGTGAGCCCATGATCACTTTCAACTTAAGGCTCCTGAGTGGCTGCCTCTGGGTTTGCTACTCAGAGAGATTCACGGAAGGTTATAATTGCATGATCTAGCACTTGCAACACCCCTTTAAAGACCAATGTGCAGATTCTGTAGGACATTAAACTACAAAAGAACCAGAATGGACTTCACTCTAAAACAGTTGAATGCTAGTATCCCAAGTAGGATACTAACATAAGGCAATATGTAAGACATTCAAAACCTGTTATTGCCAGTTCAAGCAGACGAGATTTCAGCTGTCTTAAACTGAGGTGCATTCTAGTTTCTTTTGTGGTTCTGAGATTCTACTGACACTCCATTCAATTCAATGAAGCCAGTCCAATTAATGATAAATTAATTGTCTGGTGTTTTCTATATGCTAATTAAGGTGAGGCATTGTTACAAATTCTTTCATTAGCATTCAAGATCACATTATTATTTAAAGCCAGACAGAATGATACTGTAGCTGTATTTTTAATATACTTTTGCTGGGAAAAATCATCACTTCATATAAAAAATAACATCAAAATTACCTTCTTTCAGCTACCTGTTATTAATATTTTAGCAGACATGATATGCTGAAGACAGAAAAAGAGTTTTGGGGCTTTCTGAAAGGGCTGTCAATGTGAATTTGCCTGACACCCAGCTGCTAATATTTCTAGCTTTCTAAATCCTGTTTCAAGGAAAATAAATGATGAAAAACTCAGGAACCCATGGGTGAAAGGGGCAGGTCACCTTGCTTGGAATGAATAGGTAGTAGTAATAGCATGTCCTCCAGAAATCTGATGAGGAGAAAGTAAAGTATATCTTGTTGTTCATGCCTTGAAACCCAGCAGAAATACTGTGGCTGTTTCTGCACAGCCAAGGGAGAGAGCCTGCATCGGCATTAATCATGCCGATGCAGGCTCTGGGGCCGTTCGCACAAACAGCCCCATGGGATGTGCAGCTGTTGGAGCAAGCTCCACACAGCCGCGTATTCCCCTCCCCGGCTCCGAATGCCTCCTTACCTTCTGCTGGCAGCCATCACTCTGTTGTTGCTCTGAGGAGGGAAGGGGACACACCGCCATGGTCAGAGCGACGGCTGAAGCACCAAAGGCCAGGGGGTGTATCCCCTTCCCTCCTCAGAGCGTCGATAGAGCAATGGCTGCCAGCAGAAGGTAAGGAGGCATTTGGGGCTGGGGAGGGGAGGGGAAAATGCCGGCTTCCACCCGCTGCCGTTCGCATGGTAGCGGATGGAAGCCGGCGTTTGCAGGAAAACTTGCACCCCAAGTGAGTTTTGAAAACATCGTTTTGGCGGGCAAAGAGCACTGCTGCATTGATTTGGCAGCAGCGCCTGTGCAAAGGGTCCCCACCAAAACGGTGTTTTATTGGGCTGAAGCCGTTGCTTTCAGCCCATGCAGAAACCGCCATAGTCAGAAACTGTTTTTTTTAATTATGAAGGTATTTTAGTTACCCAAGCTGTTCACTGTACCATTGGTAATATAGAGCAGTAGACATTCATTGCTACAAAATTCATATATCAAAACAAGTAGAAAACATCTCTATAATAATCTCCTAATCTCCAAATTAAAGCAGAAGTCTCAGACTGATAATGCCCAAGGATACATTGATTCCAATTAATTGATAATATTCCAGTATTTTATAATAGGAACCCCATTGTGTGAACTGTTTCTGTGCAGGTAATCTCTTTTCATCTTTTTGCCTAAATGGTGAAAAAAATTTAAAAGTTACATTTGAACACTTAGCAAAATATAAAAGTAAATGAGAAAATCTTTACAGAAAAAACAGGTAAATAGTCACATCTAGATATAAAATGAATATTTTTTGTTATAGTCTAAATTTGGGAGTGCCTTCATTATCAATCATCAATTAAAATAATATTATTCTATTAGATTTAGCTATCATTAAAATGCCTACCATTCATTATATAAACTAACTATAAATAACAACACTGGTAGCTAATAAAATACCCTAAATTATACTAGTTTTGCCATTAAAATATACTGCCAATATTAATTTAAACCACTATATCTCATACATTGCAATTAACCTGTTGCTTTTATAATATACATTGTTAATTTATATATCATCAACACAATACATAAAATATAACTTCCACTTCTCACAAAACTCCTGTTTTGGCCATCTGTTCTCAAGGCTGGAAAGCTTTGCCATTGTGGCATTTTCTCTTGTCTCCTCTTCTTACATTTCTTGGTCAGGACAAATTTCTGCTTTCCATCTAGATGCCAATATCACTCTGGCAGAAACAGATTTCTACCAGTTTTGTTACAAATTTCAAAATAATTTTTGATTTCTTTCTATTGATTTTATATATAGAAATTTGTTCTATTTGCTCCATCAAATATTTGATTTACAGTTGTGGTTTGGTAATGGTAAATATTACATCATCTGCACAACTTTTCATCTTATAGTCTTCTCTATCGACACTTGATTCTTTCATCTTTTCTGATGTTTGTTGCCAAAACTTCTAATCCCAGAATGAATAGCAATAGAGATAATGGACAACCGTGACACATTCCTTTTTCCATTTGAAATTCTTCTGTAAGCACACCATTTATTAATACCCTTGAATGCTGCTTGGTGTAAATATTTTGTATCTAGTTAAAAAATCTTGACCTTCATTTTAAGCTTTTCAATGTTTTTGATATAAAAGTCCAGGAGACATTATCAAATGCTTTTTCTGAGTCAAATATAAACACTGTTGTTGGGGGTTTTTGCTTTAACAAATTTCATGGCATTAATTGTAAACTGTTCATTATCGTTCATGTATCTTTTCTTTACAAATCATGTTTGGTTTTCATGAATTAGCTCATTTATACACATTCTTTATCTGGTTGCCATAATTATCATAAACAATTCATAATCCCCAGAAAGCAGTGATAAAGTTCTATGACTGTGGTAATTCTGGGTTGTTCTCTTCTTTTTGATGTGTGCTTCCCGCCATATGATGCTAATTGTTTCTGTTTGCTTATTTTGTTCATCACTTCTTGTAGAGGTAAAATTAGATTCTCTTGTAGAATTTGTAGAATTCTGTTGTCAGACCACTGGTCCTGGGGCTTTACTTTTTTTTTCAATTCCTTTGTGGCTTGAGATAATTTTTGGATTGTAATATTTTGGCTCAAAATGTCTCTATGTGCTACTGTGAATTTTTCAACAGTTATGCTTGTGATACAATCCTTTATATCTGATTCATCTGAAATGCTTTTTTAGACAAGTCTATATAAAACTGGACAAATTAATCATGTATTTCTTTCACCATGTGGGTAATTTTATCTCTCCTGTTTATTCAAGAAACAATCTTTTTTTTCAATTTCTTTCCTTAAATAGTGAGCTAAATTTTTCCAGGTTTATTCGCATGTTCAACATTTCTTTGTTTCATTTTTTTTTGCATTTCTTCAGTTTCCACAAGTCCAATCAAGTTTTTAAGTGCTTACAGCCCAATCCAGAGTCCCCAGTGGCAGGACACAGTGCTGCTGTGGTGCTGCCCCACCAACTCGAGGGCATCTCAGTGGTGGAGGAGGCAAAAAATAAAAACCCTCCCCACCATTAAAAAGCTTTCCAAAAAGCTTATCCAAAAGAGTGGCATGAGTCCAAACCCCAGGCACTGGGATTCTGGCAGGAAAAGGCCAGATGGAATGTTGGCTCCACACCTGGTCACACCTTGAGAATGCCCCTACTACATCCACCAGCAGATTTGTCCCTTTGCTGGAGGAGTGCCCAGGGAGGGTAAATCCACTGGTATGGCCCCACACTACCTCTATGGGTAGATGTGCCCTTTGACTTCGGTTGGTAATCTCTTTCAAAATTTTCTTATCCAGAAACTTTCTATGTTGTTCTTCCAATATCTTCTCTAGAATATTATTTGTTTGTTCCATTCATTCTTTCTTCTGTGTTGTAGCTATTGGTATTAGTTTTCCTCTTATATAAGCTTTGTTTGCTTCTCAGACTGTAGTAATTGACATTGCTTCAGTCTTGCTAATTTTAAATAATTCATTTTAATCTTTCTTACATTTCTCCACTATTTTATCTTGCAGCAAAAGGTTGTAATTTAGTCTCCATCTTCTTCCTCCAGTCTTGTTCCATTGTCATTTCACTTTTATCAAATTGTGATCTGGAAAGGGTTTTGGCCGGTTTGTAAGCCAAGTTTTGGAAATCCAGCAGATATCAATTTTAATAGTTTTGATATCTGTCTGGAAAAAAAAGTATAGTGTCCTGTGTTCAGTCTTTTAATTCCTCAAGTATCAACTAAATTCAATATATCCATATATGTAAACATATGGTAGTTTGCCTCTAACTTGTTTAGATCTATATTTAATAGGGTCTGGCATACCATTCATAACACCAAACATACTTGCATCACATTCTTAAAATACAAGATAGTTTGGAAAAAAATAAATAATAATAATATCTGGCACTGTTTGGAGCATATATAGCTGCCGTTGTTTATTTCTTACCATCTGGTAATTTAATCTTTGATAAAATATATTTTCCATTTGGATCTTTGACTTCTTCAAGGATAGTTAAATTTTCATTTTTTTAAATATAGATACACACCTCTTTTTAAATATATGTTGATGTCACAATCACTTTGCCTGAGTGGCCATTGATACTGACTTTGATATGCCATGGTTCATGATTCAGTTCAAAGTAACTTCTAGTATGTACTTGGTTAACAATATTTCCATTTCTCTTCCTGTTTGCTAATAATATTTTGTTCATTGTTTTTCTGTGTCTTTAAAAAAATCTGTTTGGATTGCTGCAAAATTTTGTACATTTGTGCAACAAATGCATGGTACACATGTTCTAAGCCCATTGACTTCACTGTCAGTTATCTTACTGAGCTGGGTTTTCAGCAGAAAATTCCAACAATTTTAAATATATTACCTGCTATCAGAGGCATCGCTAGGGAAAATGGAGCCTGGTGCAAAATCTGAGTTTTGCGGGGGGTGGGGGGTGGGGAGGGCTTATGTTTGTGTTTTTTGTATTTTTTAGTGTTTTTTCAGTTTTTGACCTGCAGGGGGCGCAGATTTTAGGCTAGCAGCACCAAAATTTAGGAGACTCTTCTAATGATACCACCCAGGTTTGGTGAAGTTTGGTTCAGGGGGTCCAAAGTTATGCAAAGGTGTAGCCCCCATCTATTAGCTCCCATTGGAAACTATGGGGGATGAGGCACCCCCTTTGGGAGTCCATAACTTTGGACCCCCTGAACCAAACCTCACCCAACTTGGATGGTATCATCAGGAGAGTCTCCTGAAAAATCACTGAAATTTTGGTGCTGATATCCTAAATTTTTTTCTGTGCCCCCCCCGGCGCATGCCCAGTGCAACATGCACCACCCAATCCCCTTGTATCTCCACCTTTGCCTGCTATCTAACATAATATGCATATCAAGTGTTGTCAAGTCTCTTCCAATCTATGGCAACCCTGTGAATCAATGTCCTCCAAAACATCCTATCATTAACAAAACTTTTCAGATCCTGCCAATTGAGGGTCAATGTTTCCTTTACAGGAATATACACATGTATACATAACAATGAAAGGTGCTAATGTTTATGGTCAGGAAATGCTAGTGTATTAGTAACCTTAGTGGCTAAGACTGCGATTGTAAGAACACTTTAGTCCCATTGATTAATATGGGATTTATTTCTAAGTAGTCCTGTCTCAATTGCTTTCATTATATATCTTGATCAATTACTTAAGAGGTTCTGATTAAAGTCTTCCTGAGCCAGGAGAGGTTTTTCTCCTCTCTGGAGTTAGTCTTTCCTGGTGATTTAATTTGGTGTGGTCTTGCTTCTTCTGGTAGCTCATTCTCCCTTGAGACTGTTTCTTGGCCTCATGTGAGCAGCAAAGAGAAGCTGGTTCCATGTTCTCAAAATTGAGGTGGAAAGGGAAAGGCGAACGAAAATGGAGGTATGACAGTGACAACACTATTTGTCCATAAAGCTCATGCAGCATGAAACCAGAATTGGATTTTCAGTTGCTGCTTACTAGGCTTGGTGCTTACTCAATTAGAAAACTTCTTTCTCTCAGAAAGGTAGTTGCAAAAAAACCCTCCAAGCTGCCCTTTAAATGTTACAGAGGCAGTATGGCTAGAAGCAGTGGTGTTTCTACCTAGGGACAAGGGGTACCCCTTGTCCCCAGGTGCCACTCTTCTGGTCACGTGAGGGGCACAAAAGCAGCCCCCCACGTGACCAGGAAGTCCTAGTGTCTCCTCGTTTTTGCATGCCCCAACCCGTTTCGCATGCCGCAACACTTTCCTGATCCCCAAGCCCCACCCCCTGGCCTCAGTGCTTATAAAATAAGGTCTCTGAGGCCGGGACTGCAGTCTCTTCTGGCCTGCCTGGAGTGGAGGTAAGAAGAGACTGCAGGCTGCCCGCTGGGAGCCCAGCCAGCAGGGCAAGTCTGGGGGGGAGGTGAGCACCCTAGACCTTGCCCATGTCCATGGTGATGTGGGCGGGGTCGAGGGCAGTGGGGGTGGAGCCTGGGGGCATCAAGGGCGGGGGGCAGAGGCTGGGGGGGCGTCCTGGAGACAATTTGTCTCTGGGCACTATTTACCCCTGGAACGCCTCTGGCTAGAAGGAGGCCAGGCAAGGTAAACTAAGGGAGGGTGATTTGACATCACGCCAATATGCAGCACCACTTCTGGCACAAAACTGGAAGTGCTACCATCATGCTAGTGCAATACCAGTATTGCTCTGGTGCAATACCGTCACTTCCAGTTTAACCAAAATTGCTGTGTGAGTCCTAAAGTGTCACCCCAAAGTGATGATGTCACTTGTGATTTAAAGCTGGAAATGATGTATGTTGTGATGTCAAATCATTTATCCCTGCTCCTTAGATTTTCCTGCTGCACTGCCACCTAGGGCTGGCAATTCTAATATTAAGCCCTTATCCATGCCTCCATTCAAGGGCACAATTGCAGTGTTCAAAATCCCAACATCATGGGACTGAGGCCAGTTGTGTGGGTCTTTACAATCCTGTTTTTTGCCTCCCAATCCAATATGGACAACAATTGGATTGCAGTAGTGCTGCAGGAAAAAGTCACAGCAAAAATGGCTTCCTTCCTTTGCACAGTCACTCAGAACATTTCTGTGCCACCTCTCAAGAAAACCTACTCAAGGCAGCTTACCAAAACAAAAAAAAATAACAAAACAGCACAAAACTGTTTAAAAAAGAATCAGCTATTCAAAAACCAGCCTTTTCAAAAACCTAACCAGAGCGTACTAGCAGCATTAAATAGCCTAAAAGGATTTTCATAAAACTGTTCGCAAGTCAGAAGTAGTCTGTAAGAAACAATGTTAGGAGATCAGCACCTTAACTAAAGGCTTGAGTAAAATTACATATTTTGCCCCTGGTGCTTAAAAAGAGCACAGGGGTGGTATCAGGTGAGCCTCAACATGAAAGAGCATTTCCCAGGCGAGTTGCCATTACAGAAAATGCCATTTTGGCACCCTGGATGGAGAATTACCAGTTCCCGGTCTTAATTTCCCACCCCTTATGAACTGAGGAGCTGGAGCAAAAATGGCCTCCATGTTGTGATGTTCTAGGAATTTCTCCATGTTTCTATAATAAAGACTATAGGCACTATGGAATGGAATCTAGAGAGTCACCCAGAAGTGACATCACATTGTTTCTAAACTCCGGTCTCCATATCCCTCCCAAATTTCCTGGCATGCCAAGACAGTGTGGGTAAGACTACCTCTGCTGCTGGAGGCTCAAACAGCAGGGCTTGAGGAAAGAAGGTCATAATGGCTGAGCTGAATAGTATGGAAGGGGGTCACCTCAAGCTGTTTAGGGGACCAAAGGAAAGAGCAAACACGTTGAATTCAAGATGGCTTTTATGTCTGGGTGGGAATTAGAAGGAGGTAGTATAAATATTTTGGTTCACATCATGACATTTTATTCTGTTCCGCTAAGAATCTAGTGATTTGCTTTTGTTACTCAACCTGAGCCTTCAGGAGAAGGTGAACTTTAAATAATAAAATAATATGAATAATAGAAAAGAAGAATATTATGTCAGTCTAACCTATCCCACAAGATCTTTGTAATGGTACAAGATTAGAAAGCACTTATACAGTCAAAGGCACAGTAGACATGATAATATCAGCTTTAATCTTTTCTTTCAGTATCCACAAAGAGAAGCCAAAGGTGAAGTCCCCGGCTTTGATTTGGAATGCTGCTCTTATTCTTAAGGGTATAGAACCTTGATGGATGTTTCACTGAGATTACACTGTTTGGTGTGTGTCTGCATATGAACAGAGTCTTTTATACGCATTTTAAATTCCAAATTAGGGCTAAGCAAACGTTTCCTATTTTGTTCCTTCTTCTATTTGCTTCTGCATTTTTGAGGATGGTTTTGGTTGGCTGTTTTCAGGGTTGGTTTTGTTCATTCATGTACACATGTTGTGTGGCCTTCACACTATATTTATTCACACCACACAACATAATCACCCCTGTAATGCAGTGTTGAATACTGATTTACTTGCTCAAAAATAATATTGAAAAATTAGTACCTTTTACAAGAATAGTTCATAAGAACATAAGAATGTAAGAACAAGCCACCTGGATCAGACCAGAGTCCATCTAGTCCAGCTCTCTGCTACTCGCAGTGGCCCACCAGGTGCCTTTGGGAGCTCACAGGCAGGATGTGAAAACAATGGCCTTCTGCTGCTGTTGCTCCCAAGCACCTGGACTGTTAAGGCATTTGCAATCTCAGAGATCAAAGAGGATCAAGATTGGTAGCCATAAATCGACTTCTCCTCCATAAATCTGTCCAAGCCCCTTTTAAAGCTATCCAGGTTAGTGGCCCTCACCACCTCCTGTGGCAGCATATTCCAAACACCAATCACACGTTGCGTGAAGAAGTGTTTCCTTTTATTAGTCCTACGTTCAATGTTAAGGAAACCGAAAAGGACACAAAAAAATCCCTGGTTCAGCGTTTACAAGGAATAGAAGAAATAAAAGGGAAGGATGAAGAAAACTGAAAGGTGGAGATGAGATATTCAAAAATAATTTTGTTCTAAATCTGGCCCCATTGCGAGTATGTTGATGGAAGATAGATGGGTTGTGGAAAGCCCATAGAATCAGTCAGCTAAAGGCAGAAGACTTGAATCTCATGTCGTGTGCTAGTGAGTCTACCTAATTCTTTATTCTGAATCTGAAATGCTTCCAAGGGATTAATATTTTACAAACCACAATCAGTATCTTATTGCACTTTCATCATTTATTTAATACACTAAATCAATTGCTTTACTGTATTTCTTTATCAGAATTATGCAAAACATTAGCATTTGGTATGTCAGTAGAAATGCATTACCCATCCCTATTAAAATGGAGCAGTACTTTCTAGCATAATTAAGAGAAATTGGAACTGTTCCATATATCTATTTACCTGAGAAATAGTTAAATTTCTTTTTAAAATTTTTTCGCTCCTCCCTTTTCTTGTTTCTTTTTATAGTGAGCTCTGCAGTTTCTCTGCTGAGATCAGCTAGTGATATCATATAATTTTTATAAGTTTCTTTCATTTGTTGTTTCACAGGACTAAGAAAACACATTTTCAAAAGAAACCCATGAGTAATGTCAAATGAATAGACAGGTTGATGAATCTCAGAAGTTCCTGTTTTGGATATCACAGAAAGAGCCATCGTTGTTTTCTTGGATCTTGTTATAGTTCATACAGAATTAGATGGGGAAAACTGGGGGAGAAAAGTTCTCTGTGAGGCTGCAACATGGGGCGTTTCCCCACTCACCCTGATCCCCCCTATGCCGCGTGCTGCTCTCAGCACGCGGCATCCCTGGTGCATGCTCAGGTGTCCCCATGACCCCGCGCTCTGCGCGGGGGTCATCAAAAGGCGCTGTTTTCTCCAGCGCCAAGGATGCCGTGCGCTGAGGGGGCGTGACAGCGGCAGCTTCGGGGCGGCTGCGCTGTCGCCACCCCTGTCGTGGGGAGTGCCCTGGGACCCCGTGCTACATGAGGAGAGTAGCACGGGGCTTACGGTAAGTGGGGAAAGGCCCATGGTTTCATATCTCAAGATTTCCAGGCCAGATTCCTTATATATCTGCTAAGTGATTTACCCCTCAGTCACCGCTCATTATAAACTTCAGAAGACACGGGCAGCCCGATCTGCTGTGGGGCAAATCCCCCTCTGGAGCCTGCATACCCCTGCATTGGTATGGATGCCCACCCTGTTGGGCCAGAGGCAAATGCACCAGTGGAGGGGGTACTTACTCTGGTGGCCAGGCATCACGCGATTCTGGGCCCCTAACCCAGATGCACTGGCATGGCCAGTGGCAGGTCAGGGGCAGACTAAGGGGCCCACTCAGAGGTGGGATCCAGCAGGTTCTCACAGGTTCCCGAGAGTAGGTTACTAATTATTTGTGTGTGCCGAGAGGGGGTTACTAATTGGTGATTTTGCCACGTGATTTTTGCCTTAGTTAAGCCCCTTCTCTCAGCAGTAGCGCGCAGAACTTGAAGCACGCAGAACTTGAAGCAGGAGGTGCACCGGCGTGTGTGGCAGCCTGCGCATGCGTGCATTCATTTCCCGCCCAAGGACTGGCACAGCGGCTGGGTCCTTGCCAGAGCCCCACCCAGGAATGCCCCGCCCCCAGAATGCCCGGCCATGCCCCCGTTGTGCCCCACCCAGCCCCATTGGCGCTACGCCACTGTTTGAATCTCACCACCATGGGAAACTGTTACTAAAATTTTTGGATCCCACCACTGGGCCCACTGCCTGGCTGCCCCTGTCGAAGCTGGTAGAGATTGAAGCTGACAGGTGTTGAAGCTGGTAGAGATAAACCGCAATTTTTGTGGCGTATCTCTATTCTCCCCTATGGCAGAGTTGTGGGGCTTTTAAAAACATTGTCTGGGTTCTCGCTCTGTGGGAAAGCCCTTTGGAGGGATGAGGCAGTTCCAGAGTGGTACCATCCTCACCCATCATGCCTCTCTCAATGGAGCTGTAATTCAGAGTATGTTAAGCTTTTCTGCATAGTGATTCTTTCCTTCAGAAGTCCTCTTTTTGCTGTGGTTGCTAATACAGTGCAGAGATGAGACGTCCTAGAAGTTGTTTATCTTGGAGTTCTCTTAAAAGAAGAGGAGGAGGAGGAAGAGGAGTTTGGATTTATACCCCACCTTTCTCTCCAGTAAGTGGCTTACAAACTCCTTTTTCTCTCCCCACAACAGACACCTTTTGAAGTAGTGGGCCTGAGAGAATTTTGAGAGAACTGTGACTAGCCCAAAGTCACCAGCAAGTATTATGTGTAGGAGCAGAGAAACAAATCCCGTTCACTAGATAAAAGTTCGCTGCTTGTGTGAAGGAATGGGGAATCAAATCCTGTTCTGGAGCTGACAACCCTAGTACATACATTGATACAAAAGGGGTCTCCTTGAACAGCTGACATTGGATACATGGAAGAAGACGAAGTAGTACTGGTCCCAGCTATGCCCTGACTCAGATTTTTCTATGCATGCCTGTGACACTGAAGTAGGATGCTGGCAGGCTGGGGCATCAATGACTTCCACAAACAGGGACCTACCTTCAACCCACCTCAGTGGTGAGTGGTGGACCTCTTGCCCATGTGGCCCCCAGCTAACATGGCTTGAGATAATCCACAGGCCAAGATTCCAGCTTGTCCATGCATTTGTTTAGTCTGTGGTAGAGTGCTGGTAGAGTTACCTTATAGGAGTGCTACTCCTATGAGGTAACTAGCATCACCTCATGAAGGGAAAGATGAAAATAGATGGAAAGGATATCATAATTTTTTTCAAACTTTTGAAGTATCATGGTTTCCTAGATTATATTCTCAAAGTTTCAATTAACAGCCCAAGGAGAGAGAGAGAGAGAGAGAGGTTTCTTCTCTGTTCACAGCTAGAATGTGTGAAGTCCAGTTTTAGTCTACGTCTGTCACACTATTTGAAGTGCTACTGGTTTAGTATGCAGAATGGAAATGATTAATTCTTTTTCACTTTCTTTCTGGGAAAATGTGTTTTGACTGACAACTTTTATCAAGAAGAAATGGGTGACTTTCCCACTGAGCAGGGAGGAATTTACTTCCCATTTGACTGTTAGTTCCCAGTGCTTTCACTGGCTCTCAAAGGTATCTGTCCACAGAAGCATTTTCCAGCTTCCCCTGGCTTGCCCACTTTAAAGGAACACAGATAGGACTACCCACCTCAAGGTGGGTCCTAAAATTCTCCCAGAGTTACAACTACTAAGCTTCCCCGGTGGAGGAGAGAATTGTAAGCTTCAAAGGGTGGATTCTATGGTATACCGTAAAGTTAAGATGGGATATAAATTGGTTAGTGACATCACTAGAGTGACTAGAGGACAGATTTGAGCCCAGGTCTGCCAGCTCCAAGTCCAACATTTTAACCACTACAACACACTGGCTGGTAATACTGATCTAATTGACTG
Source organism: Sphaerodactylus townsendi (assembly GCF_021028975.2). NCBI lineage: Eukaryota > Metazoa > Chordata > Lepidosauria > Squamata > Sphaerodactylidae > Sphaerodactylus > Sphaerodactylus townsendi. The sequence continues at coordinate 119,030,176 of NC_059429.1, read as the reverse complement.
CAAGAATTACAACAAAGCCATCAACGTGAAGTGTTTTGAAAACTGAAAGTTTGAGTATATTGTTGAAGCCAAACTGGTTTTCAAAACATTTTCCCTGACTGCATAGATTAGAATTAGATACAACGGTATGCCTGACATACTCCATGAGTATCAAGGGACACTGTCTGGTGCATCAACAGTCAAAAATGAAAAATAAAAATAGTCTGCCCCAGAATGCTAATTACTTATGTATAGCAATATTACTAGTATGATCTGTACAATAAAGCATCTAATAATAGCTCAGGGCCAGGGGCTGATAGTCAGAGACAGGGAGGAAGCATAAATAGCCGATCCATAACTGGGGCAGTGTAAAGGATTCAATGGTGTTGATGAGCGGGCCAGCCGCCTGGCCTTGACTACATTCCACAACCCGGGCGATGGGCCAGCTACTGCGGCGGAGACCTTATCTCTGCGAGGGAGATGAGACCTCCGTTCCCATGGGAATCCGGGAGGGGGGATGGGATGGACAGAGTTATAACCTGTGCTTCTGGCGGGAGATGTTATTCCTGCCACGGCGTGTACGTGAGCTTTCTAGGATGTCTGAATAATAAGCGGCCTTTTACCCCCAAAAAGCCTTTTATTTCTGCTTCTATGGAATTCCTTACATTGTGGCGAAACTTTCGTTCATCTATCTTCCTAGTGCAGTGGACCTCTGGTGTCTCGGCATGGAGAGGTTGAATATTCCTGTGGAAGGCGCGGTAGCCCCCAAAGAGGGCTCCGAGCTTTCCCTTCTGGATTTGGAGGAACGGCGGAGAAGCGAGGTCACCAGCTGGTAACTGCTTTCCCGTCCATCGTATCGACCACGAGTCTTCCGCCGCCACGTTGGGACGAGGGGCGAGGGAGGCGACCATATGAGGACTTACGCCCATGAGTCGATTTGGTGCGCTGTCTATGGATCGGCGCCTGTGGATGGGATATCTGCCCGTTTCCGTATGGATTACAAACCTCAGATGCAACCTGTCCGCGGAGGAAGGCGGGCCTGACCACCTTTCATCGCGGCAACACAGGAGTCCATTGAACGATTCCCTGGATTAAAGTATTTTGGTGATGCTCCCAAGAATCCCACCGTGGCATAGCACTGGGGCCCGTCCGAAGACCACCCGTTGAAACCGGGACTATATCGAGGATTGGGAGGAGGGTATCCGTACCAGCTTCCGATCAAGACCCCCCCAGATCCCGGATCAGCAGCTGCACCTGAGGTGCCCCGGGGAGCCACGGTGGGCACGATGTCCCTACGTTCAGATGAAGAGAGGAATCGAGAGAGAGAAAGTCTGCATTCCCATCGGATCTATTCCCCTCCCATCAAAAGAGAGCTGGGATGAGGAAGTGGGCGGCTGCGAAGGATGCCCAAGAAGCATGGGCCCGTGAGAGCGCATACACCTATGGGAAGAGGAACGAAAGCAGCTGCAGCAAGAGCGTGAAAACCTGCAAAGAGACCGGGAACAGCAGCCTTGAAGAAATCCAACGGGTCGAATTGGATGGGTGCCAAAACCCGGCGGCTGCAACGGCAATATGTAGAGAACCTATCAGTCCATGATAAAGTCCTGGAACACTCCAAACTGGACTTACGAAAGCGTCCAGCAGCGGCGTTCAACGGCGCTAATGCGTGCGCAAAGTGAACTAACTGCAGCTGTTCAGCGAGACGAACTGGCCAAACTGGAGCGAGAGAAAGCAGCTTTGCATGTCGCGCACCAGGATGCATTGACTTACGCAAGGAGAGAGAGCTAGCCGCCTTGGAGAGGGAATTGAAGAAAAGCAGCAGAACAGAGATGCCCCAAGTTGGAGTCTACGGCGCTGTCACTGGTACAGCCAATAGCGCCAGAGAAGCGACGCTGCTGGAGTCCTGCTACTCGGCGCATCTGCCGCACCTTCCAAGGACCGGCTCCCACCAGAACACCAAAGCGGCACCCGGCGTTGGTGCCCCCACCTCCACCGATTCCGGCCCCCCCTGCCCGCTGCACTCAACCTAGCGCAGCCGCCGCCCGGTATGCCAAGGGCCGTGGAGAGGATATTACAGACCTCCAATACCTGCCACCCGTTTCGATGGGACCCGGCTTCCAAACTTCCCTACTTCATCCCTGCAACTTTCGGTGATGCCCACATGGAGGACTATGTGATTTATATACCCGGTCCTGAGCAGCGAAAAAAATACGGGACATGCGGTTCCGTCTTGGATGGGGCGGCAGCCGACTGGTTTGTGACTCTTTTTTGAATCTGCAAGATGAGGATACTGCGCCGCGGTGCGGCGTTCCTCCAAGCCTTAAGGGCTGCGGCTTCCAAGATCCGGGTGCTGAAAGGCTGGAAGGCTATCCGGCACCATCAAATCTATTCAGCAAGGCAACCCGCTTCGTTTGCAGAATTTGCCCGGTGAATTTTACGTTAATGGCGGCTGCTGGAACTCCCTCCTGGGAGTGGCCTGGCATGAAATGTAGCAGATACTTCTACCGGATGCTGCTTCGGCTGACGAAACTGCGTGAAGCGGTGTTTTTAATTCGGATCCCCCGCGCTATTGCTGATTGGATCGAAGTGGGATCCCAGGTGGCGTCTTCGTTTTGGAATGCGGCTCGTGCTGGGGAGGCAAAACCCACGCCCAAAACCATGCACTACGACCACCGCTCGACCACCAAGCCAAGCCCAGCAGCCTCTACCGAGACCACCTCGAGCGCCGTCGCCGACTGGGATTGTGTCTTTACTCTGCGGAGGACTGGGTAAAATCTAGCCGCCAACTGCCGAAAAAAGAGCAGAAACCAACGCTCCGGCCAGCGCGACCCCATCTGCCAAGCCACCCACGCCATGGAAATCCGGGCCGCCCCAACAGGCGTACGTCTAAGGCAGTTACGGTGCGAAGGCGACCAGAAGGGGAGGGGAAGCAGCTGTTTGCCTTTCTTCAGCCCATGGATATGGGAGTTGCGACTCCAGGCAGCGGTGAGTGAAGGCAAGCTCCCATTCACGATTCAAGCGTTTTCTGGCCAACCCCGCTAAAGCATACTCGTATTATAGCCTCAGCCCGCTGGCGCTTGAATTCTGGGTGCTCCCCATTTGTTTTAATCGCGTTTGCCCCAGGTGGCGGAGGAACGCTAAGGTCTGAACCGAGTCCCCTGGCTAAGCCCATACCGATTCACCCAAATGGACGGCAGTCCTCTCCGGGAGGCGAAGGACCGGCCCAGTTCAAAACGCATAACCCGGTTCTCCTCGCTGCGCTGACCATTGGGAGAAAATTAGTTTTATTCTGGCGCCAGTGGTCAAACCTCCATAGTTCTGGGCATGCTGCCATAGGTTGTTGTTGCATGAACCAAAATTCATTTGGAAAGAAAAGGATCTTAGAGATTCACTGACCACTCCCTCACGCGGAGAACATGAATTGGGGAAAACTTCGGCTTCTCCTGACATACCCCCGGGCTTCATCAGCGATGCAGCTCTAATTGCTCCGATTCTGCCGGCATTCCACGGCTTACACAGGATTTAGCCAGAGTATTTCAGGAGCAGAATGCGATCCGAGATTGCCACCCATAGAGACACTGACTTTTGCAAAATCATGGCAATAGTAATACAGCCAGGGGCTGGCAACTGCCCAAAAGGTAGAATCTACGCATGAGTCCCAATGAGGAGAAGGAACTTAGTGCCTTCTTAGACAAGAACCTGGCTTCGCGGGATTCATGCGACGGAGCTACCAGAAAAACACACATGCTGCTCCTGTATTGTTTGTTAAAAAAAAAAGATTGGGTCTTTCACGGCTCTGCACAGATTACCGAGGGACTCAATCACGGTCTCCCTGTCAATAAATACCCTTTGCCATTAATCAAAGGACCTTTTAGACGCATTGGGCCAGGGACGCATCTTGCTACCTAAGTTGGACTTGAGAGAAGCTTACTACAGGGTCAGAATTGCGGAAGGCATATGAACACTTGAGTGCATTTAACCCACGAAGTTTGGACAGTTTGAATACTTAATAAATGCCATTCGGGTTAAGTGGGGCCCCCGTTGGGCTTTTATGGCCCTTATCAGCGAAGTTCTCCATGATTTATTGTACAAAGGGGTAGTGGTGTACTTAGATGGCGTTTTAATTTATTAAGCAAACCATGGAAGAGCATGAAGCATTGGTTCAGGAAATTATTGAAACGTTTGCTCAACAACTCCCCTCTTTGCCAAACTGTCGTGCTGTTTCCACCAAACCTCTGCTCGACTATTTGGGTTACCGGATCTCTCCGAGGGGGCTAAAAATGGATCCCTGCTTTAAGATTGATGCGAGTCCTCCCAATGGCCTGCCCCTACCAATCCGAAAGGAACTCCAATCTTTCCTAGGTTTTGCTAATTTCTATAGAAGTGACTTTATACCCCAATTAGGCTGAACTGACTCTCTCCCACTCACAGACCTCGCGTACTAAGGAGTTAAAGATCCACAGACTGCCAAGCCCGGGGCCCCCCTTTCCTGGTCTAAGAATGTCAGACAGCCTTTCAGCTTTTAAATCATCTGCTTTTACTACCGAACCTATCCTGAAACACCCTGACCCAGATCTTCCGTTTGGTGGTTCCGCGTGGATGCCTCGGACAAAGCTTTGGGGCAGCCCTGTTGCAAGAGAAATAAAGATGATAGGAAACTGGTTCCGTGTGCTTATTTATCAAAGAAATTTCTCCGGTGCTGAGCTCCAACTGGACTGTAGGGGATAAAGAGCTACTGCGGCCATCAAAGTAGCACTCTCCACTTGGCGCCACTGGCTGGAGAGGGGCTAAAGCTTACCCACTTTCAAAGTTTGAGTGGATCCACAGAACAGCGCCCTCTCCACCCCCCCCCTCAAAGATGTCCGCGAAGCAACCGTTGGAGCCGATTTCTTTTCCTCGTTTCCTCTTTCACTGTCCATTTTTTCCCCGAGAAAAACCAATAAACTGGCAGCAGTGATGCGCTCTGGCGCCCTACCTGAGGAGGGTGGAGCTGCCTTACGGGACATTCCGGCGCGCTGTTCTCTCCCCTCCCAGGTAGGGGCTGGCTGTCACCCGATCTCAGACTGTCCACTCCTCCTTCTCTGCCCATTCCCAGCCTGGTCTCTCCTTTCCTCACGGGAATTTCGAGGAGGCGGGGAGCTGCAGCGAGCTCCACCAGCGGAGGAAGGTGACTCCCAATTATGCGTCTGGAGAATGGTGTTTGGCCCGGCGGCGAGATTGTTGGTACGTGCCTCCCCTCCGTAAGCAGGTTCTCGAGGCCTGTCCATGATGCCGCTTCGGCTGGACATTTTGGCTTCCTAAAAACTCTGCATTTGGCCCGCCGATCCAATTTTGGTGGCCAGCGATGTCGCAAAGGACATTGAGGCGATATATTAAAAGGTTGCTCTGTTTGTGCGGAAGCCAAGAAGGCGTTCGGGGAAAACCCCAGCGGGTGCTGTTTGGAAACCTCTCCCGGTGGCCTCCCGCCCCTGGGAAGTCATCTCCATGGATTTTTATTCACGGATTTTGCCGAGAAAGATCAAGGGCAACACGGTCTTCGTGGGTGGTGGTGGACTTATTTTTTTTCTAAACAAGCCCATTTCATCCCATGTGCTTCCATCCCCTCCGCTCCTAAGTTAAGCGTCTGTTCAATTTCCAGCATATTTATCGTCTACACTCCGCCCCGTTAAGGTGGTCTCCGACCCCATGAGGCCCCAGAATTCATTTCAAAGTTCTTGGAAAGCTTTTTCTACAGGTTTTGTTGGGGGCCGCCCACGACATGCCGCCCCCTACCACGTTCAAAGTGACGGTGGAGTCCGAGAAGGAGAACGGAACAGAACCCTGGAGCAGTATTTTACGTTGTTACACCAACTACCACCAAGACAATTGAGTGCGAGCTAATTCCGTTTGCAAGAATCGTACGCCTATAATAATCGCGGTTCATAGCAGGTACAAAAAAAGACCCCCTTCGAAATTGTGTCTGCAGTGCGGTCCAGCTTCCCTCCGTTGCCGCAACTACTTCTGCGGAAGCATTGAATCCTCCGGAGTTTCAGCAGTGGATTTCATCTCTACAGCGAGGGTGGAAAAATGAATTCCCAGAACCTGCCTTACAGCAGGCCCCTAAAGACTTTCCCGAAACTTCAAGCCGGATAAGCTCCACATTTCGGATTTCCACTTTTCGCTGTTGTTGGTACCTGGGTGTATTTGTCTACAAAATCTCAGAGGCGTGCATAAATTTTCAAAGAAACTAGGCAAAAGATTAGGTGGGACCTTTCCAGATTACTAAAGTGATTAATGAGTGTCACTGCCGATTGAGGACTTGCCTAATTCTCTAAGTAATATCCATCCCTGTCTTCCATTCCAGTTTACTCCAAGGGGAGGCTCCTGTTTCCACAGATGCCTGGCACGACCCGCGGGAGAGACCCCCACCCGACTATTATTGATGGCCACAAGCATTACGAAATTAGCATGCATCCCTGGACTCTCGCTTTGTCATAATGGCTTGCAATATTTTAGTCTCTTGGGTGGGAATTATTCCCTCTGGGTATAATCAATGGGTTTTATTCCGAAAATATTGACGCCCCCGCCCTCATTTCTGCTTTCCATCGCACCTTTCCGCACAAACCTGGGGGGGAGAAGTCTTTTTTAAGGGAGGCAGAGTGTAAAGGATTCAATGAATTGTTGATAGAAGCGGGGCCAGCCCGCCTGGCCTTGACTACGTTATTCCCACAACCCGAGGCTGATGGGCCCAGCTTCTGCTTGTGTGGAGACCTTATCTCTGCGAGGGAGATGAGACCTCCGTTCCCATGGGAATCCGGGAGGGGGGATGGGATGGACAGAGTTATAACCTGTGTTTCTGGCGGGAGATGTTATTCCTGCCACGGCGTGTACGTGAGCTTTCTAGGATGTCTGAATAAACAGTCTTTTACACCCAAAAAGCCTTTTATTTCTGCTTCTATGGAATTCCTTACAGGCAGGCAGGACAGAGGAAGCATTATGGTTGCTATGTCTCCCCAGCAATTGACAGGGATGGCAGGAACATTGCATTGCATTGTCCAAGCGAGGGCAATTCTCCAGAAATGAGAGGGTGGATTTGGGAGTAGCACCCCTTCCAATTTTGGATCCCGGGGAGACCCCAGGATTGCAAGTGGATGGTGCTGGAGAGGGAGGAGCCTCACGATAAGCATTATGCCTGAGCAAAGATTGTAAAATAATTATTCCAAACCTGGACCACCAGTCATGCTTTCTGAAGTCCCATAAAGTTCCAGAAGGTAGCACAGTCACCAACAGATCTCCAGAGTGAGGGGTGGCATGCAAGGGAGGGGGAGGGAGGGAGAGGGGGAGGGAGCCAGGGATCTGGACGTGGCCCACCCAGCCTAGTGGAGGGGGGAGGGGAGGGAGGGGGAGAGTGGCATGCAAGAGAAGGGGAGTGAGGGAGGGGAGTGAGTGAGGGGTGGCATGCAAGGGGAAGGGGATCTGGACATGGCCCACCCAGCCTAGAATGTCCTTGCATCTGGACATGGCCCACCCAGCCTAGAAAAAGGGGGAGGGAAGGGAGGGGGAGAGTGGCATGCAACGGAAGGGGAGGGGAGGGGAGGGAAGGGGAGGGGAGGAGAGGGAGTGAGGGGTGGCATGCAAGGGGGAGGGGGAGGAGCCCCGGTATCTGGACATGGCCCACCCAGCCTAGAAAAGGGGGGAGGGAAGGGAGGGGGAGAGTGGCATGCAAGGGAAGGGGAGTGAGGGAGGGAAGGTGAGGGAGTGAGGGTGGCATGCATGGGGGGAGGGCCCCCGGCATCTAGACATGGCCCACTCAGCCTAGCGGAGGGGGGAGGGGAGGGAGGGGGAGAGTGGCATGCAAGAGAAGGGGAGTTAGGGAGGGGAGGGGAGTGAGTGAGGGGTGGCATGCAAGGGGGAGGTGGGAGGAGGCGGAGCCCCAGCATCTGGACGTGGCCCACCCAGCCTAGCAGAGGGAGGGGGAGGGGTGGTAGGGCATGCAAGGGAGGGGAGGGAGGGAGGGATGTCATGCAAGTGAGGGGGAGGGGTTTGCAACAAATGATGTAAAACGTTAAATCTAAGAGCAGAGAACCACACCCATTATATCTTGCACATTTCTCTGCATTTGGATAGGGTTTGGGGGTTTTTTTGTGCAAACTTAATGGCAGATTACGAGGGCAGAAGTTTTTTTAAAAGCTATTTTAAAATGTATTGAGCCTGGAAGCTGGAAGCTTGGATAGCAGGGAAAACATACTATCAACAAAATATTATTTGAGTAACTCAGAAGTTTTCCATTGGAATGGGAGAAGGGGGAAAGCCCTTTGATTATAAAAACAAACCATTGCTGCCCATCTTTATTTAGAAGTAAATCCCACTCATTTCCATGAGATTTACTCCCATGTAACTGGGTGTAGGATTACAGACTTTGTGCAAACCCTATTTCCTCTTGGTAAGCTCAGAGGTGTTTTCCCTCTGAGATTAATTGGAGTCACTGACACATTTATTCATTGTATTCCTTTGGCCGTTAGCAAATGGAAAACATTGTTATCCAAATGCGTTGCAGTAATTAGTGCAATTATATATTTATCCCCTGCTAACAGCACAAATGTTGGCATCACATTTCTATTCATGTGCTAGTTTTGCTCAGCTCCTCAGTGATAAAAGAAAGTGAGAATGATTTTGAATTTCTTACGCCTGCTGTTGTAGTTTGAAAATCATAGTCTGGTTTTACTTCACTCTGGTGCAAACAGAACCCACTTTTAAAGTTTTCTGCATTTCCCCCCCTGTTTTCTTGCACCATTTGCATTTCTCCACATTATCCACGCATCAAATAAATGAGTATTGCTTATTATTTGTATAGTGTAAATACCATATAAATTGCATATTAAAGCACACTTGGCCCTTTCTGCACAAATCCCCCAAAACATTTCTAAAACATTTTCAACCCCCACCCCGCATTTACAATGATGTATGTCTGCACTCACCCCCTCGAAATGATTCCTGGCTACCATTACATGATTTCCCCCAACTTTATTTTTAGTTTTACATTGAATCGATGCTTCAGTGCTTCATAGCCTTGTGCTACATTCTCTACTCCTCAAATGCTCGATGCTTCAAAGATTGCACCCCTCCAAAAAAAATAGAAGAACAAATGGAGAAATGCTGCCAATAAACAGGTGAAGGGGAACTGAGTGAGCTCAGGAAATGATGCTGAGGAGGACATTCAGGAAAGCAGATCAGTCAATAGATCGCACAGCAGCGGAAGACATTTTCAAAGCGTTTCAGTCAGTGAATCATTGTAAAAGGGGATTAATTGGCCCTTTCTGCACGGGCCAATAACAGTGCCCTGGGGACGGCAAATACACCGTCCCTAGGGAGCTGTTCGCATTGGGGGGGGGCGCAGCTGCATCGCAGCCGCACCGCCCTCGCTCCCCCCAGTGGTGCAAAGCTGCTGTTTCCCAAACTCGCTCCCTGAGTAAGGTTTTTGGGAAACAGAGGCTTCCAACCGCTGCTGTGCGAACGACAGCAGCTGGAAGGCTCCATTCCCTCCCTTTCCCAAACGCCTGACCATGTCCTCCGGCCTCCCGTGCATCGCACAGACCAAGGGACACGCCCCCCTGCCCTGCAACTTCCGAGCTGTCAAGCAGGGCAGGGGGGCGTGTCCCCTGGTCTGTGCGACTCGCCGGAGGCCGGAGGACATGGTCAGGCATTTGGGGGATGGTGCAGCCTGCGTGGAAGCTGCGCCATCTTCCCCACTGTAACCGGGACCATTCGTGCGAACGGTCCTGGGGGGGGGGTTGGGTCGGCGTCATGTATGCCAACCCAACCCCCAGCATGGCCGTGTAGAAACAGCCTTTGTTTTGAGGCTGGAAATAAAACGTTTGGAAGTAAAAACCAAGCAGAACTCCATGGAAGAATCATTTTATTTCCTTCCTCAAAATGCTTAAAATTGTTTGTGGCGGAAGGACTGTTGTCACCAAACCAATAGGACAAAGCAAAGAAACTGCTGAAAAATTGTAAATGACTTAAAAAAAACCCTAAACACAAACAATAATAAGGATCTAGAGATGCCAACCTCCAGTCGGGACCTGTGGATCCCACAGAATTACATCTCATCTCCAGACTACTGAAATCAGTCCCCCTGGAGAAAATGAAGGGTAGACTCTATGAAATTATGTACCCCACGGAAGTCCCTGACTTCTCTAGGGTCCATCACCAAAATTCCAGGAGTTTCCCATCCTGAATCTGGCAACCCTACCTTTCTATCCCCCACTGGTGGCCAGGAGAGACCTGAAAACCTTATAAGAAACTGTCGAAGGCTTTCACAGCCAGATTCAACTGGTTGCTGTGGGTTTTCCGGGCTGTGAGGTCGTGGTCTGGTAGATCTTGTTTCTAATGTTTTGCCTGCATCTGTGGCTGGCATCTTCAGAGGTGTATCACCTCTGTTACTGCTGAACATTCCACTTGTGAATGATACATATGGCAAAGAAGGGCATGAATATTTCAAATAAATAAGTAAAACACAAACATTGCTCTGAAATGGCGCAGCAGTGGCGTAGGAGGTTAAGAGCTCATGTCTCTAATCTGGAGGAACCGGGTTTGATTCCCAGCTCTGCCGCCTGAGCTGTGGAGGCTTATCTGGGGAATTCAGATTAGCCTGTGCACCCGCACACATGCCAGCTGGGTGACCTTGGGCTAGTCACAGCTTCTTGGAGCTCTCTCAGCCCCACCTACCTCACAGGGTGTTTGTTGTGAGGGGGGAAGGGCAAGGAGATTGTAAGCCCCTTTGAGTCTCCTGCAGGAGAGAAAGGGGGGATATAAATCCAAACTCTTCTTCTTCTGAAAGCAAAGGATCTCTTCCATATTGTGGCATGTTCCAGCTCATCCTTTCCTGTGACAGGGAATCAGGCATCAGCATGCCACTTCTGTTGCAGAGCCTGTGTGTTGTCATAAGTCTTTTTCATTCTTCAAGCCATCTGCATGAGTCATGAAACCTCTCTGCAGAAGCCAGAGGGTTTGTTTTTTGCGGGGAGGGACGAGAATAGGGAGAGCATTGCTTCTTGCATTTAGTGATGTTGAAAAGCCTATTGTGATAAGAGGGTTGGGGGGGGGAGAGACTTTGCAAATATTGGTGCGAATGAAGCTTAATAATTTGATTTGCTGATGTCCCTATTGCCTTGTTTACCCACAGTTCAGCGAGCATGCTGTCATTCAGCAAGCACCTTGGAAAAAATGAAAAAGCAAACAGATTACAAACAGGAATGCAAATGGAAGGGATTACTTGTGCTGTTGTTCTGGCCCAGCTCTGTTCAACAGCTCCAAGAATTGCTTAATAATTCACAAACACAAATAAACAAGTGCTGTTTCTTATGCTTATCCATGCAGGAAACCCTTTCCCCAATTTACCCAGATTTTTTTTAAAAAAGCTGAAGTTTATCTGAGAGGCTTCCAGTAGATAACAACACATCTGTAAGCTCAACTGTCCAACCAATATGAGTTCTCCCCCACACCCTACCACTGACCACTGGTGGCATGAAGTACTGCCAAGTTACAGCTAACTTAAGTGACCGCATTGGGTTTTCAAGGCAAGAAATGTTCAGAGGTGGTTTGCTGTTGCTTTCTCTGCATGGACTGAGAGATTTCTGATCAAACTGTGGCTTGCCCAAAGTCCCCTAGCAGGCTCCCTGTGGAGCAGTGGGGAATTGAACCCAATTCTCTAGATTAGAGTCTGTCATTCCTAACCATTACTCCATGCTGAACATGAGTTCTCTACCTACCCCTACCTTTTGTAAATCTTCTATATTTTTTAATTGTAATCATGTCTTTAAAATCTGTTCCTTTCCATTTGTTGCTGATGCATCTCTCCCCGCCAATACCTAGCAAAAACTAAAAGAGCATTCACAGTCCTATTGAAAACATTTGGCTCATTCCGCACATGCAGAACAGTGCACTTTCAAACTGCTTTCAATGCTCTCTGAAGCTGTGTGGAATGGCAAAATCCACTTGCAAACAGTTGTGAAAGTGGTTTGAAAACGCATTATTTTGTGTGCGCGGAAGGGGCCAAAGACTTTCAAGTTATTAGGTACCCCTTCAGCATAATTAAGCAAACAATTATGAAGTCACAGACAATTTGGACTGTATAACTGCTGAAATTGATTCTATTATTTTTTGTCAGTATTTTACAGCTTGTGGTCATTTCCACCACACATGGTGGAAGTTAACATTTACAGTCTTAAAGTGCCAGAATTTCGTGTCATTTGTGCTGTATATTTTTATTAATTTACTGCTGTATTTGTGCTGTATTATTTTTATTAAGTTACAGTTTCATTATATTTTTTATGGAATTTAAGACAAATAGACAAAGTCATATGCCTTTTAAATAAGCAATTCCATACATGGGTGAAATTCAGATGTGAAATCTTTACACCCCATTCCTACATATTTGTGGCTGTTTTGCTGTGCTATTGATTCAGTAAATAATAGAGAATAGATAATAATTTCTTATCTCCTTGTAACAACAATTTTTCTAACTGCGGTTTTTGGTTTTTTCATTTCATTTGCTTAATTCTGCCACTTTGATGCATTTGACTGATGAGTGACTGATAAGCGCTGCCATCAGTTTTCCTCAGGGAACAGACCTGTGTAGTGTCCCACTGCTGCTTTGGCTACAAATACAGTGGAAGAAGGAGGAGGAGGAGGAGAAGAAGAAGATGATGATGATTTTGGATTTATACCCCACTTTTCTCAACCACAAAGAGTCTCAAAGCAACTTACAAACTCCTTCCTTTTTTCTTCCCAAACAGACACCTTATGATTCTGAAAGAGTTCAGAGAGAACTGTGACTAGCTCAAGGTCACCCCAGCAGGATTCATGTGGAGGAGTGGGGAATTAAGCCTCCAGATTAGAGTCCATCTGCTTTTAACCACCACCCCATACTAGATGTCAACATGGCAGTAAGTTTCCCTTCATTGCTTTTTTTCCTCATACAAAACCCCTCACAAAACTAATTTCCCAACAGCTTCAAACTTGTTGGAACTAATCTGTGTAGAAACCATACCTATGATTGCATGAGATTTTTCTTATGCATTGTTTTTACTTCTGTATAAATGTGTTCCTGGGAATCACTTAGGCTGTTTCCGCACGGCTGTCGAAGCGCCTCCACGCCGGCAAGAATTCTGCCGGCGTGGAGGCGGAGGCCGTTCGCATGCAAGCATGCGGATGGCCTCTGGAGAGGCCGGCAGATGGCAGGCAGCTCCACATGGAGCCGCCTCTTCCCCCCTCCCCGTCCCACTCACCTTGTCCCCGTCGTTGGCCTGCTGGCCGTCGACGGGGACAAGGTGAGTGGGACGGGAGGGAGAACAGCGTGTTCCCCGGCGGTGCTGTTCGCACTGCGTCACGAGGAACACGCTGTTCTGGGAAAACAACCCTTTAAAGGGTTGTTTTTCAGGGCGGCCTGACGCCGCCCTGGGGGAGGGGGAGCGCCGCCTGTGCGAATGGCTCCCTGGGGACGGCGCGCTTATCCTGGGTCCCTCAGGGCTGCCGATTTAAGGGCCATCGTGGCAAGGAAACGGCCTTAATGTAAAGATGAACAGATTCCCCTAACTGGACTCTGTAATCCTTTTGAGAATCCATTATGCCAGATATTGATTTAAAAAAAACTGTAAAAAATGATCAGTTAATATTGAGGACTTCAGGAAGATTCTTTTCATTTAATGTTTTATTACACTTACGTTCTTCTGAACATTGGCAAACCTAAGGATGAACAAATTCCCTGAGCTCTGCTTTGCTGGCAAGGACAGAGACTTTTAAAGTGTTGATAATGGATTTTGTGCAAGAAAAAAATGTCCCTTTGAGATTTGGTTCTAGAAAGTGAAATAAGTGGCTTCCTTAAAAAAAAAAGTTTTTATTGCCCTTTCACAGATTTGCAACTGTGTTCCTGTAAAACATATATCTCCTGATTTGGGCAAAACAACAACTTCAGAATAACATTTGTGTACTGAAAAAAGAAGCCAGCCTGCAGGGAGGTGGTGTGGCGGCTGAGCTTCCACCTGGGCTGGCTGCTGCTGCACCCTGCTCTCCCGGCCTCCCTGCAGGCTAGCTCCTGCCCCCTCTACCACCACGGTGCTTGTCTGAGCTCCACCCTGTAATGAGACCCCCCTCATCTGTCTGAGACCCCATTTTACAAAATTGTTAACTGCATTCTAAAGTGAGATTTAGAATTACATCTATAGATTTTGCTTCTTTTCATTTAGAAACAAGTATTATTACTGACAATAAAAGAGAACCCTATTACAAGCAAAAACATAAAAACAGTAAACAGTTGTTTTAATCATACAATCAATTATTAGGCCCCAATTGCAGTCAAATTGGAGCAAACATTTCTATCTTTAGCGGATTCTGCATGGGCCAAAAACAGCGGTGTGAAAATGGTGTAAAAGAGTTTGCATCGCTTTCACACCGTTTTCACACAGCTGTTTTTGGCCATTCGGAATCCACCTTTGTAATAAAGTAAGCTTTATCATAGTGTAACCCCCATGCCCAGAATGGGTTGGCCCAGAATGGGTTGACCCAGAAAGGGGTGGAGTCTGAAGGGAAGCAGAATGCTGAAGAACTCAGAGCTCTTTGGAGAAGACAAGGGTACCAGACTCGGACCTTGATTTCTATAAGCCCTTAACACCTTGTTAAGGTAATTTGCAATATTGTTGGGAACTACTGGGAAGGTAGTTGTTGTTTTGCTGTGTTGTAAATGTTGGAGTTTATTGTTTCAGGGTTTTCTTGTGTGGTTGTAATGGGTGAGAGTTCTCCTGGAAACTCTTCATCATGTTGCAGTAAACCTGTTGCAACTCTGTTCATCAAGCCCTTTGAGTCTTCAGGAGCCAGCCAAATCCTGTAAAAGAAGTGAAGAGTTTGACTTGGCAATATCAGTAGATCTGTAAATAGAAGGATCTTGAAATGCAACCTGAACAGGACCTTGAATTGTAATCGCTAAATGTTGATACGTTTTTAAAAAGCGTAAATTGTAAAGAAAAAGTAAACCATCTTTTGTTTGTTTGTAAAGATGGTTGTTGCAACTCATCTCCAAGTACTGCCCCACAGAACCCACACAAGCTGAGGTTACAAATGGCATGCTTCAACGCGGGCTTGGAAGCATGAGATTGCAAATATAAATTGCTTGCAATGGAAATGTGCAGCAAGTTGGGGTTTGATCCCCATATATAACTGTTTTGTTATGTGATGTAAGTTCAAGAGATGTTGCTATGTGAATGTGAAGCACATGATTCTGTTTGGCAGTTGCATGAAGGAAGGGATTCCAGCTGCAACCCCCCCATCCCTTCTGCAAACTATCTGGTTGAATAGCAACATTTGCTGGAAAGTTTTGCAAACTTCCAGTGCAGCTAAGTTTGGAACAGTTGGAAATCCTTGCAAGGAAAGAGACAATGTTCTGCATTCAGATGCAATTCAAATGTGGTTCCTCCAAGTACAGGAATTCTGGGGAAATCATTGTGCAATGATTTCAAGAGTTGCATTGTAATTACTGTCGGATCGACAGAATTTTAGGGTGGGGGGAGAATCGTAACCCCATGCCCAGAATGGGTTGGCCCAGAATGGGCTGGACTCCAGAAAGGGGTGGAGTCTGAAGGGAAGCAGAATGCTGAAGAACTCAGAGAGTCTCTTTTGGAGAAGACAAGGGTACCAGACTCGGACCTTGATTTTCCTATAAGCCCTAACACCTTGTTAAGGTAATTTGGTAATATTGTTGGGAACTACTGGAAGCTGTAGTTGTTGTTTTGCTGTGTTGTAAATGTTGGAGTTTATTGTTTCAGGGTTTTCTTGTGTGGTTGTAATGGGTGAGAGTTCTCCTGGAAACCTTCATCATGTTGCAACCTGTTCATCAAGCCCTTGGAGTCTTCAGGAGCCAGCCAACTTGCAAAGAAGAGTTTGGACTTGGCAATATCAGTAGACTGTAAATAGAAGGACTTGAAATGCAACCTGAACAGGACCTTGAATTGTAACGTTAAATGTTGATGTTTTAAAAGTGTAAATTGTAAAGAAAAGTAAACCATTTTGTTTGTTTAAAGATGGTTGTTGCAACTCATTCCAAGTACTGCCCCACAGAACCCACACAAGCTGAGGTTACAATAGCAAAAGTTTATTTTCCTTTTTTTGTCTCGGATCCTGAATTTTCAGCAAAGTGTCCTGTTTCCAACATTCAAAATATTGTAACTAATATTTTACATGTAATGTGCATTAATGTGTAATGTGTATGTAATGTGTATTGTATATTTATTTAAAAAAACACAAATGGGACATTTAATTATATTCTCTTATTAGATGCTTGTTTCAAATAACCCTATAATGGGCAAGCATTAGTGTGTCACTATAAAGTGATCAACCCTCCACAAAACTGGAAATTACTTCTGATTCTTTGAAGAATGTTCAATAATTGAAGAATTTAGAACTATATCTAACTTAATTTCATGACGTGTTTTATGTGGTTATCGGTCCAAGAAAATGTGCTGATGGTATACATGCCTGTTATTCGTCTACATGTAGTTTGTTATATGTACATTTGCACAGTCTCCGTTTATAATTTTGACACTTTATTAAATTAGCACTTGAAACTGTTTATCTTTTGCCAGCAGCTGTGGTGTTGTAGGTTTCATTTTGTTTTCAAGAACAAAATTACGACAACAACCCCAATTCACTGAAACACCTGCTGTGAAGAATCTGATAATAACAAGCAGAAGAATAATCCACATAATGGCATAATATACCATAGTAACTTGAACATCAGGTACAGACATCAGGTAGGTTGGTACAGGAAAAACAGAAGACAGAGAGAAGGGAGGGGATATCCCCCTAAACTCCTAAACCCAGTTATAGGGTTTGGCCTGTAGCATCAGGTGATACACTTCAACCAGTTAGATCCTTCCTCCTTAAAAATCTTCCAGAAAAACACTTGTACCTGCTTTTTCTTTTCTGCTTCCCATTCTTATCCCCTTAATTGGGCTTCTTCAAGAAATGACTCCTAATGAAGACATTCCACTGCATGACCTGTGATCACCAAGCTTAGCCTGATTGGGCCTTCCAATATTAAAATTTACCCCTAGGTGGAATGAGGGCACAATTGTATCACAGCAGCAGAGAGCAGAAAAGTGGTGTCAGAGCTGTCTTATCCATTACTCCTTCTTGCCCAGTCATATTTGCTCTGAAAGGCAGCGACTAAGGCCCCTTCCGCACATGCAGAATAATGCACGTTCAATCCACTTTCACAATTGTTTGCAAGTGGATTTTGCTACTTTGCACAGTAAAATCCAGCTGCAAAGTGGATTGAAAGTGCATTATTCTGCATATGTGGAAATGGCCTCTGTGATTCAAACAGAAATTTCAACATGCAAGTCCTATGTCCTTTCTCCAAGTGTTAGTGGAATGCTCTGTCAAATGAGACCAGGATCTTCTGAGACTGATCTCACTTCTGCAGGGCCTGCAAGATAAAGCTATTTCTCCAGGCCTTCAGCTGAGAGCAGCAACAGGTATGTTTCCATCTTAGCTGGCCATCCTTTCTTCCCCTTCCTTGTTTAGTTATTCTGAATGTGTTTTAGGATATAAGGTTAGGAACTTTTTGAGCCGTTCCATCCTTGGTTGGACCAAGTGCCATCTTTATATGTTTTAACATATTATTGCTTATTGTATTATAATATTATTGTTTTTATCTTTATTGTTGTGAGCCACTCTGAGCCTGCTGCAGCAGGGCAAAGCAGGATAAAAATCAAATAAATAGCAACAATAATAATGCTGCTCACTTAGTCTAATTCAGTGTCCTTCCTATGGCTATGGAATGAATATTTGCACTTTTGCACATGCAGAATAATGCACTTTTAATGCACTTTCACAATTGTTTGCAAGTGGATTTTGCTATTCCGCACAGTAAAATCCAGCTGCAAAGTGCATTGAAAGTGGATTGAAAGTGCATTATTCTGCATGTGAGAAAGTGCCCACAGTGAAACTGCCCTAGATCAAACCCAGAGGTAGAACTTCCACGGGGCGGCCTGGGGACAGATGTCCCAGGTGGTCACCATTCAGTCACATGGGGGGCAGAAAATTGCTCCCCAGCCACCCCCCACCCCAGAGAAGCGATGCCTTGCCGCTGCTGCTCGGGGGCTCTAAAAGCCCTGATGCCCCCCCGCAAGCCCTCTTAGGCTCACCCACTCCCCACCCCCACAAGGAACCCCGGGCCCATGGAGCAGCTCCATGGGTCCTCCCCTTCCTCCCCCCACCCCCATAAGAAGCCTGGGCCCTGCCACCCCCATCCTAACCTATAGCTTTCCACCCTCCCCCACCCAAGCCTTATTTTTCTAACCTTCCCCCACCCCTACCCTCACTTTGCCTCCCTCCCCAACCCCAACTCCCCACCCTCCCTACCCTCATACTCACCTACCAATCCTCCCCTTGCCACACCTTCCAATTCTCCCACCACCCAAAGCCTTCAACTGTCCCCCACCCCAACCTTCACCCTGCCACTCTGCCCCACCCCACCCCAACACTAACCTGCTAACCCTACTCACCCTCATGCTCTCCTACACCCACACCCACCCCTAGCCACACCTTCTACCCCCAGCACCCTAAGCCTTACCTTTCAACCCTCCCCCATGCCTCACCTTGCCACCCTACCCCACCAGAACCTTCATGTTTCTTACCTCCCCACCTGAAGCCTCCCATTCCACCCTCTTCCAATCTGCCACTCCAAGTCTGCTCTTTCAACCCTCCCACCACCCCAAGCCACTCTGCTTCATCCTCCTCCACTCCAACCCCCCCTTTGCCACCCCACCCCACCCCACCCCACCCCACCCCACCCACTCCTCTCCATTCTCCACCTATCTTCACTTTCCTTCCAACCTCAAGCCACACTCTTCAACCTGTCCCACCCTCAAGCCACAGATACCCAGGTAAGTGTCACACATTGAGCAAGGGTGGTGCTACAGCACCGCTAAAGCCCATTGTGGGGGAGATCCTTCCTCTTCCACCCTTTTCTAGGGCCCACTGCATCTTCCCAGCAATGGGTTTTGCTGCTAGTAGATTGTTTGGTTGTGGTGAGAGAGGGTGGCCTCTACCAGCAGTTCTGCAAAGTTGAGGACAAGGGTTTTTCAAAGCCCACAAGAGTAATCTCCATGTTTTCTTCCTCCAATAATTTTGTCCAGCTGAAGTTTCTGAGCACTCATTAGGTGCACTTTGCAAAGAATATGTCACCATGTATTTTAGTTGCAGGTACGAAAGCACAGACTGAAATTTGGCAGTCCCAGAGAACGTCAGTAAACACAAGGTTGATGAGCATTCTCCTTCAGCAACTTTGCTTCCAAGACTTAATTACTGATATTGTCTGAATAAAGATAAACAAAATGAAGAAATGTATTTAGAAAAGAAAGAAAATATTTGGAACAGCATGAAAATTAACATGAAAATAGTGTAATCAGATCTGAGAGCAAAACATTTTCCTTTTTCATTTTTCAAAGGATGTGTTCCATTGCTTAGAATTTCTCTGATCTGGATCTCTTTGGTCATTGTCTTTCTTTGAACAGAGGAAAAGTACCTGGTATCAAGATAAATCAGCAATAGGGTTTTTATTTTATTTTTAACTTGGAAGAGCAACAAAGCACCTTTTCCAAGTGTGAAAACTCTTTTTTGCAATTGGGAATAATGAGGACATGTCTAGCAAAATGTCACATGCTTTTGCACCCATGCACCACCGCTGAAAAAACTAGCATTCAGCAAACAAATTTGGCTACAGATGTGTTACAGACAGTGCCATTTTTTGACAGAGAAGTGTGACATAAGCAATTTTTTAAAGGCACACTCCTTTTTTGCCTCTTTGTGACTGACTCTATTTATTCTTTATATAGCACCATTACTGTATATGCTACCTTACAGAATAAGAAAAGTCAAAAAAGACTGAGCTTCCTGAATAACTTACAATCAAAATGTTGACAGAGAGGGACATTAAGGCTCATTCCGCACATGCAGAATAATGCACTTTCAAACTGCTTTCAGTGCTCTTTGAAGCTGTGTGGAATAGCAAAATCCACTAGCTAACAGTTGTGAAAGTGGTTTGAAAATGCATTATTTTGCATGTGCGGAAGGGGCCTATGAAAGTGCCATTCCAAACCCATCAATGGAATCACATAGGAGATTCCTGGCTGTTTGGGACTGGACTACTGGCATATTAATAGATCTCCAGTTCTAGAAGGATAGAGCTAGAGAAAGCATAACTAG
This sequence comes from Sphaerodactylus townsendi, assembly GCF_021028975.2. NCBI lineage: Eukaryota > Metazoa > Chordata > Lepidosauria > Squamata > Sphaerodactylidae > Sphaerodactylus > Sphaerodactylus townsendi. Next base: position 119,009,956 of record NC_059429.1, on the reverse strand, counting down.
TGTTTTTGAACCAACAAATTAAAACATGGTTCCTGGGGGACTATTTACTCTCTGTGGGGTCTCTAACAGCAACTCTGGAAGTCACATCAGAGGGCTGAGGAAAGGCTTAACATGATGTACCCCTAGTGCAGGGGTCTGCAACCCGCGGCTCTCCAGATGTTCATGGACTACAAATCCCATCAGCCCTTGCCAGCATGGTCTTTCTTCATCTGGATAAGATGGAGCCACATTTATTGGAACTGGATATGAAGCCTCAATTGCTTGAGACTGATGCTGATTGCCACCACACTTACTAGTTTGGATTGGCAGCTCTTGGTTGGGAAATTCCTGGAGATTTTGGGGGGTGGAGTCAGGGGAGGAGGGGGTTTGGGGAGAGGCGGGACTTAAACGAAGTACACTACATAGCTTCCAAAGCAGCCATTTTCTCCAGGGGAAACGGGTCTCTGTTGCCTAGAGATCATCTATAATCCCAGAATATTCCCAGCTACTACCTGGAGGTTGGTAATCACCCAAAATCTGAACTAGTGCCTTAATCGGCTGAATGGCAGCCTGTATTTCACAATTTATTTCAACAAAAATCAATTAACTCAATATGACATGAACTCATGTTTATATTTTCTTGTTTTCAACTCATATGTTTAAATGGAACCTCTGTTCACATGCTTAATCAGAAATATACGATTATCAGTACCATATTTGACTAGATAAGACTCCAATACAGAAAAGGTTCACAAAAGACTCAAACACATGTAATCTTGTATTCCAAAATAAGGTATCAGGCTAGTCAACCCTCAGGTCCGGTTTGACCTTGTGATTCCAACTGCCCCTTGACAAAAGTATCTGCATAAAGTACATATTATACAAGTATTACAACAAACGTCATTTCCATTGTTCTTTTAGAGGTTGCATTTAAACGTATGAGTTGAAAACAAGGATATATAGACATAAGTTCATGTTGCATTGAGTTTATTGATTTTTGTTGAAAGACATTGTGAAACACAGACTGCCATTCAGCTGGCTAAGCCACTGGGTTCAGATTTTTGGTGATTACTGAGTTCAGGTGCACCTACTGCAATCGAACTACCTGGAGGTTGGCAACTCTTCTTCTAGGGAGGGGGTCTTTCTTCCCCAGGCTTCATTTTGCTCCATAAAGACAAACTGCCAACAATGTATTGCTGAAGACTTTCACAGCCAGAATCAACTGGCTGTTGTGGATTTTATGGGCTGTGTAGCTGCGGTCTGGTGGTTTTAGCTCCTAACGTTGAAACTGTGTGGATTTAGACCCCACCTTTTCCTCCTATAAGGTGTCTCAAGGCAGCTTACAAACTCCTTACTGCATCTGTGGCTGGCATTTTCAGAGGTATGTCATAGGAGGCATGTCATAGGAGCAGCAGTGGCGTAGGAGGTTAAGAGCTCGTGTATCTAATCTGGAGGAACTGGGTTTGATTCTCTGCTCTGCTGCCTGAGCTGTGGAGGCTTATCTGGGGAATTCAGATTAGCCTGTGCACTCCCACACATGCCAGCTGGGTTACCTTGGGCTAGTCACAGCTTCTCGGAGCTCTCTCAGCCCCACCCACCTCACAGGGGGTTTGTTGTGAGGGGGGAAGGGCAAGGAGGTTGTAAGCCCCTTTGAGTCTCCTGCAGGAGAGAAAGGGGGGGATATAAATCCAAACTCCTCCTCCTCCTCCAACTCTTCTCCTCCTCCTCCTCCTCCCTCCTCCTCCTCCTCCTCCCTCTTCTTCTTCTTCTTCTTCTTCTTCTTCTTCTTCTTCTTCTTCTTCTTCTTCTTCTTCTTCTTCTTCTTCTTCTTCTTCTTCTTCTTCTAAAATGTGTTTCTCACCACATTGTGCGATGGAGTCAACGCTGACCTTCACTTTGACACTACCTTGTTCTTGATTGTCCACTAATCCCCAGAAACAAGTTTGAGGGATCAGTACATTGGGAGGGGAAAGTTGGTCTGTCCCGCTCTACCAAGCCCACTCTGTGAATGCATTTTGCTGGATACAAAAGATTATTTTACTTTTAACCAAGATGAAGGCTTCAAGGACCCTTCTCCAAGCTGCTTGTAATTAGGCCAGAATCAGAAACAGAACCCATGCTTTTATTTGAAGCTTGTTCTCACTCTTTCTTACCAACGTGTTTTCCAAACAAGAAAGCTACTCAGCCAGCAAAACCTACTTTCCCCCCAGTCTCTACACTTGGTTTGCAATTTTTCACACAAGCCTCAAGATAAAACATTGCCAACTCTGCCAGAATTTTTTTCACAGAGGTTGTCTCCCTCAATATATGTTGAACTATTTTTCCCTTTTCTTTTAAAAAAACCTTCTTCGAGGAGATTCTTGGCTCTTCGGCATTTGGAAAAGCGGCATGACATTGGATTAGAAAAGCGCGTTTTCCTAATCTTCAGAACTCAATTTTCAACAACATTCACTCTAACCAAGGTGAACGTGGTCGTGCGTCCATCAGTGGAGGCTATTTTGGAGCAAGGATGAACAGAACTACTTGGTTATGCTCTGAAAAGTTGGACAGAGCTCAAATAATTTTAATCCACTCCATCAAATCTCCAGAGTGGAATGTGAGATTTTGAATTAATTCAAATTTCAGTGCTGGATATGGGATACAGAGGTTCAAATCTCCATTCTTTGATGAAAGTTCATTGGGAAACCTTGGGTAGTTCTAACTACTCCCTGAAGCCATAACTAACTTAGATTTTATGTGACTCAGACAGGTTTCTCTTATTTATACCAGGAGACCTGTGCTGCTGGTCTGTTCATTGAAATAAATATTCTTTGTTTGTACTAATCCTGCTCTAGTAATCTCCATAACCTCCTTGTGCACCGCAAAATGTACTTCATGGCAAAACCTGTGTACTTGCTACCTTTACAGCACTTGGTAAGGGGACGTTTTATATTCTCGAAGGCTTTCATGGCTGGAATTAACTGCTTGTTGTGAATTTTCTGGGCTGTGTGGCTGTGGTCTGGTAGTTTTTGCTCCTAATGTTTCACCCACATCTATGGCTGGCATCTTCAGAGGCACTAGGACAGTTTCAAAAAAAAGGAAAAGAATCTGAAAATCAACAAAACCTGGTTAACGGTACTAGAAAAAACCAAAACCAAAACCCAGATACATTCAAATGCAAGAGCAAATGAACTTCATCCAGACACATTCTAAGGCAGTGGTGGCGAACCTTTGGCACTCCAGATGTTATGGACTACAATTCCCATCAGCCCCTGCCAGAATGGCCAATTGGGAATTGTAGTCCATAACATCTGGAGTTCCAAAGGTTCGCCACCACGACTCTAAGGCAATTGCAAATGCAATTGCAAATGCAATTGACTCCTTATTACATGACTATTTACTGTATGCACATGGCAGTAGTTCTGATACTGGACGTATCATTTTGCCATCTGAGATATCATGGTCAACCTTGTGATTATGGTATTCGGGGGGGAACCCCCCCAAAAAAACCCCCTTCAAAATGAGTACTCATTTTCACAAAGATTGTACACACTTCCCTCATTAAAAACCATCCCCTTCTCTCAGGTTTTGCAGAAAGATCACTAATAGAAATGGAAATATTTGCACTGTGGTTTTTTTCCCAATGAGCCATTCAAAGCAAGGGCACTGATTTCTGCCCTCTTTCTGAAAGTCGGTGTAATATAGTAATTAAGAGTGGTGGACTCTAATCTGGAGAACCAGGTTTGATCCCCCACTTCTCCACATGAGCAGCAGACTTTAATCTGGTGAACTGGATTTGTTTCCCCGCTTCTACACATGAAGCCCGCTGGGTGACCTTGGGGTAGTAGCCACAGTTCTCTCAGAAGTCTCTAAGCCCCAACTTCCTCACAAAGTGTTGATTGTGGGGAGGGGAAGGGAAGGTGATTTTAAGCTGTTCTGAGACTCCTTAAAGGTAGAGAAAAGTAAGGTATAAAAACCAACTCTTTAGCTTGTTATGTTATTACAAAACCCAACCCGATCAGCTAAATGATGCAGACCATGTGATCTCTGATTGGATTGCCTGGGATCACATCATTAAGGAAGAAGAAGCTTGTTCCAACAAAAAAAAAACTGGCACAGAATGAACTGCTGATCAAGCAGCAAATAAGGTCAAAAAAAGGTGAAGGGAGAAGACTTGGCAGAGGGGGTGTCACCCCACAGGAACATTTGAGTGTGAATCTTTGGTTCTTAATGAAATTTTGAAATGTTTCATCTGTCTCCGAGGGATGCAAACAGTACAGCTGGTAGGCCAGCCAGCTTTCTGCATGCAAGCTGATTTTTCACTAGAGACTCGCCGTAATTCACTCTCCCTCAATATGGTTTGTTTAACCTTGAAACGCTTCACTGAAATACGAAGCCCGACTTTTAACATTGTACCACTCTTGTATTCAAAAGCTGAGCTAAACATTTATGAGTGTTATGTTTGTTTCTAGGCTCCAAGGCTCGGGACTGGAACAGTCTATGCCAGGAGGTTTAGCAGAACAAATCTTGTCTCTATTTATGGAGGACGGCACTTGACTCCAGTTTGGGTCCCCTGTCAATAACTAATTTGCCTGCCTATATTCCAGATCTTTCTGAATTTGTTACCAGAACCGTCATACTCTCCGAATACTTGTTTCTTTTGTATTGTGTTCACCCTTTCATTTTGTATTCAATTCAAGTTAATTTCAAGATCCTTTTTGAACAGCCTTCTTTTTAAATACCATGTTTGCGATCGTAATTAGTTTTAAAATATTCCTTTTCTCCATAATGCTTTTTTTTTTGGCCTTGCGTAATTAAATTGCTACCTACTTGTTTTTTTAAACTCTGTAATCCAGCTGCTGAAGGAGATTAAGTGGTAATTCTTGAATGAGACTTTTGTCTTTCAAAGTGCTTATGGTTACTGAAACAAATATTCTCGGATAAGGTCATTGTGTATAACTGTAATTCCTGAATGGTGAACTGGAGATACGTTGTATTGTGATTAGAGAGAGTGCCATTACAAAGAGTGGGGATGAAAGTTTATTTCTTCTTCTTTTGCCGTCATCTAATTTAGGGTGACCAGGGTGGGATTTTCTAGAGATATTCTGGGGTGGTTTATCATTGCCTGCTTCCATGTCTGTAAGGGCCTAGGACCCCAGTCAATAACAAGACTCAAGAATGGCTTCAAGAGCTTTATTGAAACAGTGTCTGACCCATATGGCCAGGTAGCTGAGACTGAGGTCCCAGCTCCCTGACTCCCAGTATAAACCTTACACTTACAATCAGGTAGCCCCCACCCTTGCATTCCCCATATCAGCATTAGAAAGGACAGTTGAAGACAGTTGCAGTAGATGCATTGTTTTGGGAATGGCCTGGCCATTCCCGGAAGAGGAGAGATTAGGAGGAATCGGTAAACTCTATTCACTACCTTGCTGCAAAATAGGAAAGTTGAACCTCTGGTCTGGGGCAATGCTGATGCAAGACCAGCCACCGAAAGGCATGCCCAGGTACTTTGGCAGGCCCAGGATGGCGGGGCCTGACAATGTCATGACCCTGATATACCTTGGATGTCTCCCATCCAAATCCTTGCCAAGGTCAACCTGGCTTAGCTTCTGAGATCTGATGAGATGAGGCTGGCCTGGGTTACCTAGGTCAGGACTGACAAGTCCTGAAGCTGTTATTGTCTATCATATGGCTATCAGGAGTTGCGTGTGGTGTGGCCCTGACCTTTGGTGACTCAGGAAGCATTGCTGCATTCCATACCCTTGATTGGTTGCAGCTCTGAGTGAGGAATTGTCTATCATATGGCTCTGATAGCATTGTCAGAGCAATTGGTTTCCAATGAAGTAGTGTCATAAGAGGTAGATAGAAAATCTGTAGGCAAGTCACTGAAAGGCACCAACACCCAGGACAATGTTTTTCTTTAAAAAACTAACAAAGCAGAGAGTCCATTTTTAATAGTTTAACAAGTGGCGGTTGAAGGGTTAAACTTTCGGTTGTAGTGGGTTTTCCAGGCTGTATGGCCGTGGTCTGGTGGCTCTTGTTCCTAACGTTTTGCCTGCATCTGTCTAGACTCTAGGAAGATTGCCTCTCTTAGCATTGTCAGAGGATCAAAATTTCCTATATGTAGCCTGACTTGCCAGAGTTCTCTGAACTGCCTTTGGCTTGGTTACACTGCACCCAATGTTGAAACTTTCTTTGCATCCAATGCAGCATTGGATTCTGTCTCCATAGATCTTTCTTTTCTGGATCAGGTAACTGTCACCTTCCCCAGAATGACTTCTGCTATTCCAAATCTTTCTTTAACCTCTATCTAAATCCTAGGCTACTTGAAACTCTCTCTGTGGCGGATTCCGCATGGGCCAAAAACATTGATGTGAAAACGGTGTAAAATGGTTTAAAACAGTGTAAAAGGGTTTACACCGTTTCCACACTGTTGTTTTTGGCCCATGTGGAATCAGATTGTGTGTGTATTTTTGCCAAAACTGCATGTGTACTTTTTATTTTCATTCTTTAATAAAATTGTTAAAAGGTCTCCAAAAACTGGGTTTCCTGCAGCTTTGTAAAGGAAAAAAACCTTGTATAAATCAGTGGTAAAGATCCCATAGCCCATCCTCTCTCTTTGCAAGATCTGTCCCTGCTAATTCCCCAATCGAAAATGTGACAGATCCCTCTAATTCATGTAAGTCAACATGCATCTCAGATTTCATCCAGCAATTAAAAAAAAAATTCCACAAGGATGGACAGAGGAAACTTGGGAAAATGTATCGGTTTACTTAGCAAATTTAAAGCCCACCTTTCGATACAAAGCAATTTTAAAATTAATTTAAAAGGATATAATATAAATCAACAGCAATACAAAAAATAAAAGAGTGAGTATACTACTGTCAATAAAATCGACTAAACAAAGACATTAAGAACAAAGATGCTATGAAAAATAAGTCTTCAGAGAAAGTTTGAAAAGGTCAAGATCATAAATTTCAGGAAGCAGAAGATTCTATACCTTGAAGGCTACTACAGGGGAAAAATCCTTCTTTGTAGTGGTGGCCACCAGACTAATGCATAATGGAATAGCCAAAAGGTTCTCAGAGGATGAAAGTTCGTATATAAGAAGATACTTTCTCAAGTATTCTGAGCCCAGGTGGTATTTTTTTTATATAGGGAAGCAGGAACATCTTGCATTTAACCCAGAAGCACATAGGCAAGCAGTGAGATCTACCCAAAAAATCTTTTATTAGCCTCAGAAGAGCCTATTCTTATTCTACCCATGTAGTTCAAGATAGCACACATGATTCTCCCTTCCTCACAGCAACCCTACCAGGTAGGTTAAACCTGGGTCTCCTAAGATGTAGAGTAGGGGTCCCAGTATGGTGCTCGTAGGTGCCATGACACCCACTTACACCTTTCCTGGCACCTCCCAAGCATCCTTAGAAAGTGGATGTTGTCAGGTGGGGCTTTTGCTCAGCCGGGCTTCTGACTGGCCACTGGCGATTTGATTGACTGTGCAGATTAAAATGAAAACATTGCTTCTGCAGAAGCTGCTACTACCACATAAGGCTCTTCATTGTGTGACTGAGGAAAAACTGTGAACGAACAGGAAAATATTTGTGAAATGCATATTCAGTTTAAAAGGCAACCTGTTACAGCTTCTGCTTGAAATGTTGCAGAGTTATTATTTTAACTATTCCTAATCTCACTTCCTGTCATTTTGTGGTTGGCTCTGCTCCTGCAGCAACCATTTTGTGGTTGGCTCCATCTTCTACAGCAGCCATTTTGTGATTATAGATGAAGAGTTGGTTTCCATACTCCACTTTTCTCTACCATAAGGAGTCTCAAAACAGCTTACAATTGCCTTCTTTTCCCCACAACAGAAATTATGTGAGGCAGGTGGGGTGCAGAGAATTCTGAGAGAACTGTGATTAGCCCAAGGTCACTTAGCAGGCTTCATGTGGAGGAATGGAGAAGCAAACCTGATTCACAAGGGTCCTTTCTGCACAGCACAAATAAAACATCTTGCGGAGGTTTTTAAAAAGAACAGTTTTCACTTTTTTTTTGTTTGGATAGCATGGACAAATAAAGTGCTGCCAGTGAAAATGAGTCTTTTTCCTGCCATTTTCTGCTGCTCCAGAGATCCTTCATGCCATGTCATTTGCTGAAAGATTTTGTAGAGCTGTTTGTGGTGCTTGCATCGCTGCCGGTTGCTATTTTAGCTTGTAAAGTACATGAATAAACTTAGTTTTTCCTGCTGATGAAGCACACATGGTTTCCCCCCCTTTTTTGTTTTGTTTCCCCCTTTTTTGTTTTTTTTTTCAATTAAACTGTGAAGACATGAAATGAAAATTTCAACTGATTCTCATAGCTTTAAAGACACATCATTGAAAACCAAAAAAAATGGAAAAATTACACAAATGCATCATTGGCACGGAAAAAACAAGTTTATTTACGTACTTTACAAGTTGAAATAGTGGCTGACTGTGATGCAAGTAGGGAAAGCAGCCCCAGGAAACCTTTCAGCAAATGGCAGGATGCAAAAATTGGAAGGTTCGAGCTGTGGAGAAACTGAAATGAGAGCTTTAAACTTGGGTGGGAAAAATGAACCGTTTCCTGCTCTTTGCCCAGCAAGCAGGAAAGGTTTTCAACTTGTCTTGGGGGGGAAAAGATTGCTAGTTTAGCATTTTCAAAAAACCTCTGGGCTGAGCAGAAATAGAAGAAGAAGAAGAAGAAGAGGAAGAAGAAGAAGAAGAAGAAGAAGAAGAAGAAGAAGAAGAAGAAGAAGAAGAAGAAGAAGAAGAAGAAGAAGAAGAAGAGTTTGGATTTATATCCCCCCTTTCTGTCCTGCAGGAGACTCAAAGGGGCTTACAATCTCCTTGCCCTTTCCCCCTCACAACAAACACCCTGTGAGGTAGGTGGGGCTGTGAGAGCTCCGAAGAACTGTGACTAGCCCAAGGTCACCCAGCTGGCGTGTGTGGGAGTGCACAGGCTAATCTGAATTCCCCAGATAAGCCTCCACAGCTCAGGTGGCAGAGCTGGGAATCAAACCCGGTTCCTCCAGATTAGATACATGAGCTCTTAACCTCCTACGCCACTGCTGCTCCAGAAATAAAACATTCTGAGGAAGTCTTGGGGGAAAAGCTGTCTCCCCCAAAACACTTCTTTTAACATCTCAAGACATTTTACTTGTGTTTTGCAGAACAGACCAAGATTAGAGTCTGCCACTCATGTGGAGGAGCAGGCAATCAAATCCAGTCCTCCAGATTAGATTCCACTGCACCATGCTGTACTCCATGTGCTGTTGGAATTCCAAAAGTGAACACAAGCTCAAAAAAGTTGGGGGCCCCAATGTAAGCCAATACTCTACACACACACTGGTTTTCATACACGTCTGTATGTTCTCTGTGTCTCATGCCAGAAATCACCATGGCTGCCCCTTTGAGGAGGGCAACCATTAGCAGTCTGATATTTCTGCTAATGAATTTAGATCAGCTACCATTTCCTCTGCAATCACTTAGGTAGGTTAGAATCCTCACTTCATCTAGAACACCACATCAAAATGGTGGGAAAATCTTTTTGCCAGTCTACAACTATCCTGTACGTGCTCATGATCTGGGGATCTGGTGAGAAGAAACTAACCTGACTCAATGTATCGTCGAAAGCTTTCACGGCGGGATTCAACCGGTTCTGGTGGGCTTAACCATCCTGAAAAATCTGCAGTTGCAGAACATGTGTTAAACAAAACTGGACATAATATTTTATTTGAGAACACTGAAATTCTGGACAATTCAGAAGCTTGCTATGTCAGACTGCACAGGGAGGTCATTGAAATTCACAAACACCAGGACAACTTCAATAAGAAAGAGACGTTAAAAATTAGCAAAGCCTGGCTCCCAGTACTTAAAAAATGGACTGATAACCCCACCTGCAATACAATGCACTCAACCACACCTTTGCATAGCAAGTTCCACCTAACACTTAATGATTGGTTCCCCACCCTGGGACATGGACAATAAACCACACTAAACTTTCCCTTCTCACTTAGACACAGTGTAAAACAGACTTTTCTCTGTGACACACCTCTGAAGATGCCAGCCACAGATGCAGGTGAAACGTTAGGAACAAAATCCACCAGACCACGGCCACACAGCCCAGAAAACCCACCAGAACCAGTAACCTGACTCAATTACTCTATAGCTGCACTCAGACTGCTTCATGCAATAGGAGAACAGATATACATCATTATCCCCCACATACTGGTAGCTTCCCTATTAACATGTGGCAGTCACATTTTCTTATTTGACCACACTGCAATAATAAGGAATAGTCCCAGTGGTGGGATCCAAAAATTTTAGTAACAGGTTCCCATGGTGGTGGGATTCAAACTGTGGCGTAGCGCCAATGGGGCGTGGCCGGGCATTCCGGGGGCAGGGCATTCATGGGCGGGGCTCTGGCAAGGACACAGCTGCTGCGCCGGTCCTTGGGCGGGAAAAAATGCACACAGGCGCAGGCTGCCATGCACACCAATGCACCTCCTGCTAGACTGCTTCAAGTTGTGTGTGCTACTGCTGAGAGGAGGGGCATGACTAAGGCAAAAATCACGTGGCAAAATCACCAATTAGTAACCCCCTCTCGGCACACACAAATAATTAGTAACCTGCTCTCGGGAACCTGTGAGAACCTGCTGGATCCCACCTCTGAATAGTCCCCATTCTATATAAAAAATACTAGTTTCCAGTATTCTGAGTTGGATCCAGCCAGCTTTTCTGCTGAAGATTGCACAGTTCCTTTCCTCACTACCCCACCTCCTCCCATTCCACCTGGCTTTTATAGCCTTCTTGGTTGTCAAAGGGCCCTCCCTCCTCTCTTTTCTAGTATCACAAAACCTAGCTGGATCCTGTCACATTTTTCTTGATCTAAAAAAAAAAGTGGGATTGTGCAGACAACAGCAGTCTTGATTCTGAATGGCTAGACATCACAGTTGCTATCTTAACACATCCCCAAATTAACCCATTTATTTTTGTGTGCGACATTCTCCTCTTCTTCCTTTTTGCACTGCAGATCTACTTAATGGCACTTGGAATGGCTCCCAGAGAATTCCAGTTTTCCTTTCTCTGATTGCAGTAGCTGATGAAGAAATAATGGCTTGGATTCACTAGGTTTTCACATGCACGAGGGTTCTTGTGCAAATGGACATGTAAAAAACAACAACTTCATGCTATCCCCTTGTGGTAAGTTAAACATAAAGATCCTGAACTCTTTTTTTCTGCTTGCACAAGATATTTCACAACTCAACTAATTTCCAATTGCTATAAGATATAGGGATGCAAACATTGAATGTTTCACAGCATCTTGCAGAGGTGGAACTGTGCAAAGTCAAAGGGAATTCAAGAGGGGTGAGTTTTTAAAAGTAAGATATTGAAGCCACAATGTTAAACAATAATTGGCTAAGGGACAGAATATTCTGATGATGAAACCGTAGCCAATGGGTGGACTGGACTCACGAAGTGTGTCCTGCCCACTCATTGGCTGCAAGTTCGTCTCCCTGCATTCCATCCCTTAGCGGCCCCAGCACCCAGAATCAGGCACCCTGCCTCCCCTCCCTAGTCTCAACTGGGCTACAGCAGCAAGCCATGGCCCCACTGAAGGCCTCCCTTTCCTCAATACTAACTACCTTCAATACTAACTGAGATCCTCCTAGAGGACAAGACCAACCAAATTACTTTCAGAGGCAGCAAGGATCAGGCAACTCATATCTAGCTCTAATAAATGATGCTGATTACAAAATATAATTTTTGACATTCTTCTGTATGTTTTTATCTTATTGTTATTGTTTGTTTAATGTTTCTTTTATATGTGATTGGGACAGTAGACTGGAATAAATTCATTCATTATACATTCATTCAGCTCCATAAATAACTTTCTTAAGATCTGAGAATTTAAAAAACCACACACTCAAACATTAGGAAATGGAAGGAAGGCCACATAACCAAAGATGAATATAAATAAATAGCCGATGCTCGTAGGGAGTGTTGGAAAAGTTAACGTTCAGTATGGTTTTAAGTTAGTGAGAGACGCTAAACACTACAAAACAGGCTTTTTGTGTTATGTTTGGAGGAAGAAAAAGCACAAGGAAGTGAGAGGCTCACTATGGAGAGAGGAAAGTCAGATTTTAACTCATGATGAAGAGAGGGCAGAATTACTCAATTCCCACGTTGCCTTAGTCTTCTCTTGCAAGAGAAATGATGTTCAAAGTTGCAGCCTCAGACAGGCACAGAGGTGGTACATAAACATCCAGATTTTTAAAATGAAACCAAGTTTTCAGGGTCAGATGAATTGAATCCAAGTGTACCATAAGAACTTCATGATGCAATTTTGGAGCCTCTGTCCATCATTTTTGAAAATTTTTGGAGAAAAGGTGAGGTGCCAGAAGACTTTCTTCAAGGAAGAACAATCTAGATAACTACCAACCAAAGGTTTTGACCCTGGATCCAACCTGGTGGAATGCTCTTTTGAGTGAGACCTGGGTCCTGTGGGATATAGAACAATTTTGCAGGGGCTGTAAGACAGAGCTGCTCTGTCAGGCATACACTGAGGCAGCTATGGTCATTCATATAGGCCTCTTCCTTAGACTTGGTCAAGACCCTAGAAATTCGGTAAAATTTGGATTCGGATTTATTCAGTCATATAATTATCTGTATGCCCGAATAAGACAAATAATATATTTGGGTATACCTGAAAAATTCAGGTCCGTCTGATTTTGGGGGGTATTTTTTGGTGTTTTTGGTGTTTCATCCTGCAGGGGGCACATTTTAAAGCTAGCAGCACCAAAATATCAAGGTATCATCTGGAGACTGGCCAGATGATACCACCTGAATGCTGGGGGCACCCTGTTGAAGGTGAACCTGCTGCCCCCAGTATTTTCCCCCTCCCAGTTGAAGGTGAACCTGATGCCACCTTCAAAGGGGTAGCCCCCATCTCCTGTTAGCTCCCATTGGAAACAGTGGGGGATGGGGCACTCCATTTGGGGGTCCATACCTTTTGCCCCCCTGAACCAAACTTCACCAAAATCTTGGGATATCCAGGTCTCCGGATGATACTCTGAAGTTTTGGGGCTGCTATCTTTAAAAAGGACCCCCTGCAAACCGAAATGCGGAAAAAACACCCCAAAATACAAAAAAAAAAGCCTGAATACCTTGCATTCGGATTCGTTCATATTCAGGCAGAACATATTCAACTGATTTTTGCCTGAATATGCCCGAATTCACCCAGAGTCGGCCCGAATCTGGTATTTGTTGCACCCAAATCTCCAAGCCTACGTCTTCCTTCCTCCCTTTCCCCATTTCTTTCCCCATTCCTTTTCCCTCCTGCCCTTCCTCCTTCCCTTTATAGGGTTAAATAACTGAATGCCATCTCTTTATGTCTGTAAGTATGAGTTGTAATTAGTTTTAATTATTGTTGATTCTAATTGTTATGAGTTTTAACTGTAAAGTTGGATTGTAAGTTCAAGCTGATAAACTCTGAAATGTTGGAAACTGCTCTGAACTTGATTAGGGAGGAGCGGTATATAAACTGTAAAAAAAATAAAGTAAATAATCAGCCTGACAGTTCTTGAGCTTTAGAAAAGACAGCTATGATTACTAAGAGCCAACATGGGTTCCTCAAGAACATGTCAGACTAACCTTATCTCCTTTTTTGAGAGAGTGACTACCTTGTTGGATCAGGGGAATGCTTGGACATAGTTTATCTTGACTCCAGTAAGGCTTTTGATAAGGTTCCACATGATATTCTTGTTGACAAGTTGGTAAAATGTGATTTGGATCCTATTACTGTTAGATGGATTTTAACTGTATTGCACATTGCACCTAAAGAGTTATTGTAATTGGTTCCTCATCCTCTTGGAGAAGAGTGACAAGTGGAGTGCCTCAGGGATCTGTCCTAGGCCCTGTGCTATTCAACATCTTTATAAATGATTTGGGTGAAGAATTAGAGGGGACGCTCACTAAATTTGCAGATGATACCAAACAGGGAGGAGTAGCAAATACAGTCGGAGACAGACTCAAGATACAGAATGGTCTTGACAGGCTGGAAAACTGAGCTAAAACTAACAAAATGAATTTCAGCAGAGATAAACAACAAGTTCTGCATTTAGCTAAGAAAAATCAAATGCATAATTATAGGATGAAAGAGACTTGTCTTGGTAATAGTACATGTGAAAAAGATATAGGAGTTGTAGTGTACCATACACTGAGCCTGGGTCAGCAATGTGATGCAGTAGCTAAAAAGGCAAATGTGGTCGTGGGCTACATCAAGAGCAGTATAGTGTCTAGATCACTTGAAGTGCTGGTATCGCTTTGCAGTGCTCTGGTTATACCTCACTTGAAGTACTGTATACAGTTTTGGCACCACAATTTCAGAAGGATGTTGGTAAGCTGGAACATGTTCAGAGAAGGGCAACAAATATGGTGAGGGGTCTGATGTCCTGTGAGAAAAGGTTAAAGGAGCTGGCAGGGGCGTAACGAGGCAAACTGGAGCCCTGGGCAAAACCTGAGTTGGATACCCCCCCTCATGGGCAGCCACCCCATCATGATCAAAAAATTATTTTGCACCAGGTTATTGGTGCCTGCAGGGGGTGCATTTTTAGACACATCAGCACCAAAATTTCAGTGTATCATCTTGAGACTGTCCTGATGCTACCTCCAAGTTTGGTGCAGGGGGGTCAAAGTTATGGACCCTCAAATGGGTAGCCCCCATCTCCTTAGCTCCCATTGGAAAGAATGGGGGATGGGGGCACCCCCGTTGAGGGTCCATAACTTTGGTCACCCTGAACCAAACTGCACCAAACCTGGGGGTATCATCAGGGCAGTCTCCTGATGAGACCCTGAACATTTTGAGACTGTGCCTTCAGAAATGTGCCCCCCAGTCTTTACCCCCCCCCCCTTGACAGCAATGCAGAAAACTCACTGCAGAACAAAGATTCTTGGGCAAATTTCTGGGATGTTCGTGCAGGGGTGCATTTTTGGATGTATCTGCACCAAAATTTCAGGGTATCATCTGGAGACCATCCTGATGACACCACCCAAGTTTGGTTCAGTTTGGTTTAGGGGTACCAAAGTTATGGACCCTCAAAGGGGCAGCCCCATCTCCTTAGCTCCCATTGGAAAGAATCACTCTGATCGCTCACATGCCCCCATGTGACTCAAAATTCCAATCCCTTGGGCAATGGCCCAAACTGCCAGATGGACATTATGCCAGTGGGAGCTGGATGTGCTTAGCCTGGAGAGGAGACAACTGAGAGGTGATAAGATAAGCCACCTTCAAGTATTTTAAGGGCTGTCATACAGAGGAAGGTGTGCGGTTGTTTTCTGTTGTCTCAGAAGATCGGACCAGAACCAACAGGTTTAAATTAAATCAAAAGAGTTTTCAGCTAAACATGAAGAACTTCCTGATAGCTAGAGTGGTTCCTCAGTGGAACCCACTTCCACAGGAGGTAATGGGATCTCCTCTGAAGGTTTTTAAGCAGAAGCTAGACAGCCTTCTGACAGAAATACTAATTCTATGAATTTGGAAAAATCGTGAGAATGGGGGCAGGAAGGGATGAGTCAGTGCTTGGCTCTTGTGACCCTTTCTTGTATGGCCTGGGTAACTCTGATTGCCACTTTGGAGTCTGGAAGGAATTTTTTTCCAGGCCCGATTGGCCAGGGATCCTGGATGGATTTTTTTGTCTTACTCTGAGCATGGAGCAAGAGTTACTGGTAGAGTGGGGGTGTAGCTATGATTGTTCTGCATTGTGCCTGGGGTTGGACCAGATGACCATTGGGATCCCTTCCAGTTCTATGTTTCTAAAACCCATTTATTTGTCCACTTGCACATCACTGGATCCAAGCCCATGTTCATTGCAAGGAAATTCTTTTGATATCACATTCTCTTTCCCTCATGGTGCCTACAGATGGTTGGCATAAAGTGCCCAACTTGTCAACATTAGATGTTTTAATTTTGCTGTGCCACCCAAACCAACAGGACGTATTCAAAGAGATTATGGGTAGTTAGTTGAACTATGTGTTTAGAATACTGATTACTTGATATTTCATCCCAGCCTTTTGGTTAATATTTTTGATAGACACACACATTTCCAAAGATGGCATTTGGAATCCCAACAGGCTCAGCCGGCAACAGATTGGAAACCTGATCTTTGCAAACTGGCAGCAAACAGAGGAAGATCATAGCTTCTGAAGGGCCAGAGATCCATTCCAAAAGAGTGTGACATCCCATGAAACTGACCCATGATGATATAAGGCAAGAGGGCAAAGCTAGAGAAATTGTAATGGAAAGGATTTAGATTTCCCAACTAAATGTCCATCTCATCAGTCTAAGCTTGTTGTCCTAACATTTTGCAAGTTGCATCTCTGAATTTAGCATAAATCCTTCTTGCCAATGCAAGGGTCACGGCTACTTTAACTCAAGTCAAGACATGAAATCTAAACATATAATTGTAACAGGTTAGCTTTCATATAGGCTTAACTTCTCTGACTGCACACAAATTGAATAATTTCACACCCAAGTGCATCTGCTAAGCCATATGACATGTTCCTATTGTGAATGTATAATGCACAGGAGGCAGTTTAAACAGGGCCCTTAATGATCCACTCCATTTATCCAAATGGCCCGAACAAAATAAGGAAGACAGAGGAAAGCATTCTAATAACCAGGGATTCTGCTAAATGGGATTATAAATACTACACTATGGTCAAACATATTAGCGGAAACCCCATGGTCGCTCTAGTCCAGATGGAAGCTTTTGTGCATGGATGCAGGCTCCCACAGTTCTTTAATCGAGCAAAAATATAAAAATGAGATTTTAATACACACACACACACACACATACACACATACACACACAAACATATATATACACACACACATATGAGAAAAATGAGATTTATACACACACACACACACACACACACACACACATGCATATACATACGTATGTATATGCCTGAATTTAAAATAGCAGCTGCAAAGGAGGACCTACTTTAACCATTTGTTTGCTTAGTAATTAACTGATTTATCACATCAGATCTCAGAAGCTAGTCAAGGTTGGTATTTGGATAGGGGATCCCTAAGGAGCATACTGCCCTGGAAAGCAATGGCAAACCACCTCTGCTTCTCCCTTGTCTGAAAGCCTTTTGCTGGAGTTCCCGTAAGTCAGTTGAGACTTGGTGGCACAGACATATGTCATTTCCATCCATCCCCATGTCTCAAAAGAAAGATGCTAGAATTGTGTGAAAAGTTAAAATTGAGGGGTTGTTTAAATCATCAGCTAGATTGGGTCATGTATCAGCTCTTCCCGTCCGGATTCTCTAAAAGGCAGCACAGAGATGATGGTAGAATTGGAGCACTCCCGCCCTGGCTTAGAACTCAGGACAGAAATGTTGCAGCTCCTTGCTTTTTCTCGTCCATGCACAAATCTGTACTCAGAGATTCTGCTCATCAGCATGGTTCCCCCAGTGCCAGTGAGTAGGAGGGTTCAAATGATAGCTGATTTTACTGGACATTGATCGATCGAAGAGAAGAATTTGGATTCATATCCGACTTTTTCCAATCATAAGAAATCTGAAAGGGGCTTACAAACTCCTTCCCATCCTCTCCTCACAACAGACACCTTGAGAGGTAGATGAGGCTGAGAGAGTTCTGAAAGAGCTGTGACTAGCTCAAGGTCACCCAACAGGATTCATGTTTAGAAGTGAGGAAACAAACCTAGTTCATCAGACTAGAGTCCACCAGTCATGTGGAGGAGTGAGGAATTAAACCTGGTTCTTCAGATTAGACTCCACCTGCTCTAAACCACTACACCACACTGGCATTTTCAGAAGGGAACCAAAGATAGAGGTCACTAGCAAGTCTTTAGGATGTGAAACATCAATGGTGTACGTTTGTGTAAGGGGGAAGGGGGTTAAATTAACTGTTAAATACCAGATTTGGAGGTAGCAATAACAGATGGGGCAGTATTAGCATCATGCACGCAATAGTCATCTTAACTTACAAGTGACACCATCTGAGATGTGTAGAGACAGATGAACAGGGGGCTGAATGTTCAGTTGTGATGATTGCAAATAACAAGCAGATGCAACCAAATCCAGGGAATGATCAAGGTTCGTTCTCATGAAATTTCAGTTCTAAAACTGAAAAGCCTCACAACTGCTGGGACCCAACATGGACCTGCTCCATAATTTCGGACATACACCGTATCATCCCTATCAAATGTCCAAGGTGCTTTCAACACCTGATCTTCTTTCCGTGGACGATCATCAACTGAATCGGGATGCATTCGGTCCAGCAACGTTGTAAGTTTCCGATTCATTAGCAACTCCGCAGGACTCCTCCCGGTGGCTGTGCACGGTGTTATGTGCTGTGTTAACAAAAAATTCGCCAACCGACGGTGCCAATCCCCCTCTACTATTCGCTGCAATGCATCCTTCGTTGTACGCACCATCCTTTCTGCCTGCCCATTCGTAGCCGGATGAAAAGGGGCCGAGGTAACCTGGCGAATAACACCATTGGCCAGGAATACTCTAAACTCCTTGAATACAAACGCTGTCCCATTATCCGATACCACCGTATCCGGGAGGCCATGGGTTGCAAATAACTTACGCAGTGCCCTAATAACTGTTTGTGATGTCATTGACATTACTGGCACTACTTCTAGCCATTTGGAATATGAGTCCACTATGATGAGAAACACCTGGCCTTGGAAAGGCCCTGCAAAATCAATATGTACCCTTGACCACGGTCTTTTTGTGGACTCCCATTGATAGGTAGGGGCCTGAGGTGGGGCAGGTCGCGTTATCTGACACTCCCTGCACCTGGCCACCCATTATCTCTTCTATTTCACTATCCATCTTTGGCCACCACACATAACTCACGGTTGCCAATGCCTTCTATTCTCACTCATTCCGGGGTGCCCTACATGTAAGGCCTCCAGCACCCTAATCCTTAAAAGCTGCTGGGATCACTTACTCTATTTCCCCACAGTAAGCACCCCTTGTGGACAGATATCTCGTGCTGCCTCATTCCAAATGGTCTGAATTTTTTCCTCTAGCACTTTACCCAATGGCCAACCCTTCCATGCCCAATTCAAACTCGAGGCAAGCTACTGGGTCCTTAGCTTGATCCTTTCTGCTATTTCTGCCGGGCTTGGCACTGGAGGCTCTGATAATCGCATTCCAAACATCAAAACCCTCCAAAAGTGGGGAATGATCTTCCCTCCTCCCTTTGTACTGGCAAGCCCTAACTCAACGATCTACATGACCAATTTTTCTTTCCCCGACTGGTGCTGCAAGACATAATCATATGCATTCAGGAACATTGCCCAACCGCAGCATCTCTAGGGGACAATATCTGTGGTGTCTGGCGCTCTGAGGAAAATAATCCCAACAGCCGCTTAAGTGGTCTGTAACAATCATAAGTAATTGGCTCTTCATACACGTAATCATGAAACTTCTTAACCCCAGCCACTATTGGCTAGCAATGCCTCCTTATCGAATTTGCGCTAGTTAATTTTACGGCCTCCTCGCTTGTAGACATTGTAACGCCCTAGAATAATACGCCAATTGGAGCTTCCCGATATCCTCCAATTCGATGGCTCAACACTGCTCCTAACTCCATACGGGGGGAGGCATCGCGACGTCAAAATTAATATGGCTTCCCTCTCATCAAAATGAACCAATACACTTTCACGGTGATGACAAACAATCGCTTTGACATCTCGGAATGCCTTCTCATGCTTGATTCTTGTCTTACTGAAGCCACACTGCCCGCTTTATCTAATAAACGGTGCAGTGGCTCACGACATTGTGGCCTTATGCTTTAAGAAATGAATAGGTACAAAATTTAGTAACTCCCAAAATGCCCAGTAACTCTTGCTTTGACTGTGGGGTGCTGGGGGGGCATCCTGGATGGCAATTCCTCCACCTTTGCTGATGTCGGGTGGATTCCCCTTGCATCTACCATGTATCCCAAAAACTCTACTCTATGCTTACTCCAAACACGCGATTTTTCACAAGCTTAAAACTAGCAGAAACCCTACATCTGGAGAAGCACTGCAGTAGCTTCTCTGCATTACCGTGTCATCAGTTCCTCCCTCCTCAGTTGCACCCACTATCAAGACATCATCAAAATATGGTATGACTCCCGGCAATTTTCTTAATATTTCTTCCATCAAGCTTCCTGGAATATCCCAGGAGCTATGCTCACTCCAAGCAAATTGCAGCCGCTTTTACTCTGGAATGCCCCCCTGTGAGTCAATACGCTATCGCCTGGGCTTCTGCAGTGGCATCATCCACTTCCCCAGCTGTTGGTATGCCTGGCGCCTAGGATCTAATTTTGCAAAAAACCTTTCCCCTGCCTCCAATGTTGCTAACAACTGACTGACAACTGGCACTGGAGTACGGATGTTTTCTGCAATGCCTTGTTAATTGTGCACTTATAATCCCAGCACAAATGCAAAGCACATCCCCATTGGCCTTCAGTGGGGTCATCACAATTGGAGTTTCCTCTATTTTGCATTTACCACTGGCTCCAATATTCCCTGGTTCCAATAACCGATCTAGTTCTGCATCCACTTTTAGAGCGCAAAGCAAATGGAATACTGCCGTATTGATTTTTAGACATATTGGGGGGTACTAAAGGATCAAGATGCAATGATATAGGTGGACCCTTATACTGCCCCAGTCCCTCATAGCAACATACACTCTTAAATTCCTCCCACTAGCACTCTCCTATGTCAACTTTGCTAACTCCTCATGAGATTCCAGTAATTATAATTCCCAACCTCCCAAACCAGTCTGCTAACCCCAATAGGCTTTCGGCCCTCCGCCTCTTCCTTCCACTATTATTAACAATTTCAAACATCCATCAAACATATGATACTTTCACATGGACATTACACATGCCAAATCCACAGGTACTGCTTATGTCCTTGATAATCCGGAAGTGGTAGGTCACAAGGTTGAATGTCCAAATCATCTTGTGGGCAAAATGTTTTATAAGTGTCCCATGAAACGGATGGAGAATGCTGACCCCAGAATCCACTTCCATCACACAAAGGGACATCCTGGATCTTCACAGTCACCGGACAACTTACGCTGGGATCTCGGGTTGCACCAAGCTGGTTAATTACATCAGCTCTTGCGCAAACACCATCCCACACTGCTCATGTGGGGGTTGGCCAGTCAAGCCAGCTACATGGGGACAGCAAGGTGCATCCACAGAGTGTGTAGCAGATGAGCCGGGAACATGTCTTCTTGGTCCCTGATGCCTTTTTTCTCTGCACACTCTCCCATAATATGCCCCCCAACGTTTACAACAGAAACATTGTGCCTCTTTAAATTTTACACCTTCTCTCTCTCATGGGGCCCACCACAACTCATACATTTCTCTGTTCAACATCCTCCCCTCTGTTGTGGTGGTCTTCCCATCTATTCATTGCACCATGCTGCAGTCTCTGAATTTCACCATTACCCGGGTCTACAGTCCCACTGCCAGCTGCTTCTTGCAATCTCTGTGGGCTCCTGGCTTGTCGCACTCCTCCCGAGTAGAGGCTGCAGCAAGTTCAAAAAATTCAAAGGCTTCTTGGTATGTCCGTTTGAAAGAGTCAAGTCTGTCTTTGCCAGCAGCAACTTTTGCAATGGTGCTCTCTCTCAGGCCACAGACCGAGACGGTGCATCCCTTTAACATTTTTTTTTTTTTCTTCCAAATTGAGAGAATTACATTGTTGTGCCAACCGCCCGTAAGAGACTGCAACATAATCTGCAAATGCTTTCAGTCCCTCCTGATCACGTTTATAAAAAACACTGGCCTAGTCCTAGCTATTTCCTGGACGGTTGGGGAATGAAAATGGTTCCTTAATGCAGTCAAGTATCTCTACAAGCGGTGTAGTTGCTTTGATAAGTCTCTCATGGCGCTTATCAATGCTGGGAGGCGAGGTCAAACACCCCTTCACACTACACAGAGGCTCAAAAACACGGCTCTTTTCCTTTCTGGGTCTGTTATGCCATTTGCCAGAAGATAAAATTCCAATCGGGCCTCATAACTCTGCCACTTCAAAGGAAACTCCAAATTAAACTGTTCCAGCTGCCCTTGAAAAGCCATAATTCTTACTCACAGTCCTTTGCTTCACAAAAAAACTTACTAGGAGCTAGATCCGGCCATAAGTTTATCCTCGTCGCCAATATGTTACGTCTCAAAGAATCAGGAGTCGGAGGAACAAAACATGGTGCTTTATTTCAAAGCTGCTACTCACACATAGCCTAAAATCACTCTGCAGCTGTGCTCAATATAACACACCTACTGATTACCAATTCCAGTGCAACAGCTGCAGACTCTTAAAACAATACAGTACCTCACAATCAATACAATACATTACACTTTGAATTCAACATTTACAATCAGAACAGGATTCAGATACAGTAGCACCTTACAGATCAACTAGATTTCCAGGGTATATTTTTTAGGCCCTGACAATGGGAAGATAAGGCCAGGCCAATCTTGTCAGATCTCAAAAGCTAAGTAAGGTCCAAGGATGTAGATAAGGGGGGGGAGGTTTCCTTGGGTTCAACCCCCCCATTACATGTCAGAAGCTCCACCCCCCATTTGTGGGCTTTTTGTTTTTTAGTGTTTTTTCGGTTTTTGGCCTTCAGGGGGTGCATTTATTTGGGCTAGCAGCACCAAAATTTCAGGGATTTGTTGGGAGACTCTCATGATGATACTACCCAGATTTGGTGAGGTTTGGTTCAGGGGGTCCAAAGTTATGGACTCGCAAAGAAGGTGCCCCATCCCGCATTGTTTCCAATGGGAGCTAATAGAAGATGGGGGCTACACCTTTGAGGGTCCATAACTTTGGACTCCCTAAACCAAACTTCGTCAAACCTGGGTGGTATCATCAGGAGAGTCTCCTAAAGATACCCTGAAAGTTTGGTGCTTCTAACTTAACAATTGCACCCCTGACAGCAGTCACCCCCCAAATTTCCCCAGATTCTCCTTTTAAATCCACCCCCTTCGGCATGGATTTAAAGAGAGAATCTGAGGTCCCCAGTTTAAACATTGAAAGTGATGCTGTTTCAGGGTGGGGGATAATCCACCCCAAAACAGCATCACTTTCAATGTTGGTTTAACTGGGGACCCCAGATTCTCCCTTTAAGGTGGATTTAAAAGGAGAATCTGGGCTCCTTAGTTTAAACACCATTGAAAGTGATGCTGCTTGGGTGTGGATTCCAGAATCACAGTAGCCGGCCACCCAAGGGGGGGTCGCAAAACTCAGATTTTGCACTGGGCTCCATTTTCCCTAGCTATGCCTCTGCCTGGGGGGGCAGAAGGGGCTGCCAGCTGGGAGCCCAGTTGGTGGGGGGTGGGAAAGAGCAGGGCAGGGGAGTCTGCCGTCCCCAGTCTCAGATAGCTGCTTTTATAAGCACTGAGTCTGGCAGATGACATGCAATGTGGGAAGGTGTGGCCACGCCCCCAGGGGCTGGTGGGGGCCTGGTCCCGCCTCCTGAACCCCCCCCCCCCATAAAAATCTATACCTACGTCCCTGGTAGGGTCAGCCCTGGTTTTAGATGGGAGACCACCAAGGGATTGTGATGCAGAGGTAGGAAATGGCAAACAACTGCTAGTCTTGAAAACCCTGTGACTGACCCCCCCCCCAATAAAAAAAAGAAACATTCGAAAGGCAAAGATCTGTTTATCAGATCTGGCTTTTCTATTGCAGACCAATATGGATAGCCACCTGAAACTATTTAAAATGTATTTTCGATTTATTGGCATTTTCTTCATTGCCTGTTTATTACTGAGCATCAAGATACCAATTGTGATTGTTTATTATTGTATATTGACCATCAGCAATGGTTGGGAGATACCAAATGTCACCATTTTCAAACTGTCAGATCATGTTTTCAAATCCTACACCACATTGCATGTTATCTGCCAGATATCACAAAGCAAAAATGAAGTATTGCTAAATATGGTTTTTGAATGTCAAGTGTTCATAGAACAGGAACCTTCAGGAACCCCCCCCCCCCCATTCATTTCTGGTCCATAACATTTGCAGATGACAGTCATTATAAGTTGTATAGTACATGTTGTCTAAAATTAATGGTTTGTCATGCCTGTTGCATTAAATTGTTGAGAAGACAGGATATGTTATTCAGGTGTATTTTTAGAGCATTCCTGCTGTGATGAGCAATGTGTGGATATTTATTGTTACCACCTGGCACACATCTGCTTCTATTGCATATCAGTCTCTATGTTTAGTTAATAATGCGTTGTCATTAACAGTCTAAATTGGGTTTTTAGCATGCTGCTGTAAAATCGACCCAACCCTTTTGCAAGCCGTGCCTCCAGTGATCATGCTTCCATACTTGTGGAACTTCTCCTTAACCACAGATTCATACATAGTGCTTCCAGCTTGAATCTAGGATTAGCAGGACCCCACATGTTAGGAAGCCTCCTGCTGATATTTTCAGTTGCTGGTCTCTGTGCCAGCATGTGCCCAGAAGTGACAATGGGTAGCTTTAGGAATTGCTGAAAACTCCATTGTACCCAGAAGTGACATAGTGTCTTTGGCAATGCAGAGGCGTAGCTGGGCCAGAGTACACTTCCCCCACCCGGCACGGCGCCCCCCCCCCACACACACTTGCATTAGAAACCGAGCAGGCTGGAGAACAGGCCTGTTCCCTTCCAGGCTTCAAAGGCCCTGGTGGGAACTACATTTTCCAGGAGACCCTGGGAAATGTAGTTCCCACCAGGGTTTTTGAAGCCTGTTCTCCAGCCTGCTCGGTTTTTAAAGTAAGTGGGGGGGTTGCGGGGTGTGTGTGATTTTCATCCCCCTCCCCACACATTTACTTTAGAAACCAAGCAGGCTGGAGAACAGGCCTGTTCCCTTCCAAGCTTCAAAGGTCCTGGTGGGAACTACATTTCCCAGGAGACCCTGGGAAATTTAGTTCCCACCAGGGCCTTTTTATTTATTTATTTATTTATTTATTTTTCAGTTTTATAGACCGCCCCATCCCCTGAGGGCTCTGGGCGGTGTACAACATAATAGCCATCATATACAAATAAAAACAGATAAAACCTTTAAAAGCAGCGATAAAATGAGAGACTAAATATAATAGTTAAAATTAATTTGTAAAATGGCATCCGACAGTTTCGTTTGAAGCCTGTTCTCCAGCCTGCTCAGTTTGTAATGTAAGTGTGGGGGGGCACTGCGGGGGGGCACCGTGGTGAGAAGGGGGAGGAGTCTGGGGGAATTTTGCACCCTCCACATGACCCAAAATCATGCGCCCGGTGCACGGCGCACCCCCTCGTCCCCTGGTGGCTTCGCCGCTGTGGCAATGTCACAAGCACCTAGGGTTGTCAATTTCCAGATAGTGGAGGAGGTCTTCTGCTATTTCAACCAATCTCCAGGTGACAGAGATCAGTTCACCTGGAAAAAATGACTGCTTTGGAAAAGGGATTCTAAGACATTCTACTCCATTGAAGTCCCTCCCCTCTCTAAAACTTGCAACCCTCAGACTCCACCCACAAAATCCCCAGGTATTTCCCAACCTGGGGCTGGCAACCCTACCAATGTCACATGCTCCTCCCATGTCACTACCTCTCACCCTGCTGCTAGTTGCCAGGCTCAGCTTGGCAACTGACCTGGATTGCCTGAATCTCCTCTGCTACTGGTGGCACCTTTGTCCAGTATAAGGCACTTTCCCTTGATTCAGGAGTCTTGTCTTATAGCACCATGGGAGATGCCTTGCGTCAGAGGAATTTGCCAGTGTTAGTAGAACAGCTTTTTGGAATCCAACTAACTACATAATTAGGGCATTAAAATCCAACTTGTCGGTGAGGTTGTTGAGGGCTGAGCTCAGACCCTTACTCACTCGCTCTACTCAAGAGAACATTTCCAGAGGGTTATCCATGTTTATCTGTTGCCATAAAATAAAACAGGAGTCCCATGACTAAATGGAGTTCATGACCAAACACAAAGTTTATCTTAGCATAAGCTTGTGTGAGCCAAACCTCGCTTCTTTATGACTCACAAAGTTTGTTCTGAAACAAACTTTGTGAGCCTTTAAGGTGCCACTGGACTCCTGGTTTATTCGATTTTGTCCAAAAAGCTCATTAGATGGCTAAGGTTGAAGAGCACTCACCCAAGATGAAGGGAAGAACTATTCTCTGATGTACTTTTTGGCAGTCGACTCTTACTTCTGAAGCCAAATGAAGATAGAAGAATTTGGCTTGCCTCTGAACATCTATTTAGCTGAATGAAGATATAAGGCAACAACAGAGGCCAACTGGTGGCTATTCATAGCCTAGGTTTTACTCATGGATTGCCAGTTGGCCACTTTTCAGAAACAGGCTGTGCGGTGACTGATTGTGTTGCAGCAAAATCAACACATTTAGAGCGGTGAAAGATGAGTGGTTGCTTTGGACCCACTGTTTGAACCTCCCCACAGAGTTCATTTAACTCCCGTTCAGCACCCTTCGAGCAAGTGATAACAAAACAGTCACAACCAATAGGTAGCCAGACTCTCCATGTGAGCAGTACATTAGCAGCATTTCCACTCCACAACTTTCTCCGTCAGCAAATTGCATGGACAAATGCTACTATGCTCAACTCCCACCCTACACCATTCCAACTACAACTCCAATCTTAGGGCTGATAAGCATTCCGTCAGAGCAGAGAATACCCATTGTCTCCATTCCCATTGGAGACAAATAATAAAAAAGATACCGGCTGCCATGTCATGTCACCAGTTTTTATAAAAAAACACAAATGACATAGAGTAGCTCTAGGAATTACCAGAAATTCTATGGTTTTACCATAGAATCTATGGTGACTCCTAGAGCTATCAGCCACTTCCATATTTCACCAGAAGAGATGCAGTTCCACAGCCAGTGTTACAACTGCCCCATTCTCCCTAGCTCACCACCCTCTTGCCAGTTGTAGAGCAATGCTTCACAACCCTATCCTGCCTGTTCATCTGGTACTGAGCACTGGCACTTTCTGGGGGGCTGTCTCAACACCTATGGGGGAATTGGTAGAAATCAGTGCAATGTTATGTATGTGCACTGGTGCCCTTTTAAAAAACACATGTATTGATTATTATTGCAGAGGGTAGCTGTGTTTGTATGCGGTAGAACAGCGAGATTTTAGTCCAGTTTCACCTTCGAGATCCACAAGATTTTGGAGGAATGTGAGCTTTTGAGTGGCAAAACTGACTATTGTGTTATGAAATGTTATGCTGTTATGTCATGATTACTGATGTTCTGGCTTTTTGATATTTTATTTATTTTATTTATTTATTTCTCAGTCTTATAGACCGCCCAACCCCCGAAGGGCTCTGGGCGGTGAACAACATAAAATGACAGTTACATAATAGACTGTAAATAATTTAAGTTAAAATGCAGCAATTAAGCAATTATTTGATATGTTTATTGATGCTGCTATTTTGCTATTTGTTCGTTTGCTATTTGCTGTTTTGATATTTGATAAGTGTTTTGTTGTTATTTGCTTGTTGTTCGCCGTCCTGAGCCCTGTGGGGGAGGGTGGGATATAAATCAAATAAATCGAATGAATGAATGAATGTAAAATTAAACAGAAGTACATACCTTTAAAGATGAACAAAATATAAGTTCTTATGAGCCAAAGCTCATTCATTCAGATGCAGGAAGATTACATCCATATCAGGTACAGCTATTCTTTAAGTTACTTAAAGACCACTCCTGTCTTTCAATTGTTTTAACTTCAAATATACCTGCTGTAGATGGACACTTCAAGCATCTGATGAAAAGATCTTTGTCTCCAAAAGCTTGTGCAGGAATGAAGATATTTAGCTGTTTGGGTGCCTCTGTACTTTTATGTAATGTTGCTGCAACAGAGGGATACTACTACCCTTCTCGACTTGCCCATGTGGATGTGAATCCATGCATTTGGTGAGAAAACTCTGGAAAAGAACATGACTTTGGGGCTTGAACAGGATCTCCACATAGCACTGCTCACAACCCTTCTGCTTTTTGGACCCATAGCTTCTAAGGATAGACATAGACAGGGGGCTTCGTTCTGAATACCGGCTTAAGTAAAGAGCATGTGTGTGCAGGGGTGCCAACTAACACAAGATTTCATTTCCTAGATCTTCCTGATTCCACTTCCTGATTTCTGCTCTGGCTTGTTTAGTTCCACCTTAACTGGAGCTATCTAACCAATATTATTGTCAGCAATGGGCATGGATAAACTGTCAAGCGGAAGATATCTTAAACACACTGTTTTTACAATGTGATCCTTAGCAAAGTTACATCCTTCTAAATTCAATGACTTCAATATACGCAGAAATGTGTAACTCTATTTAAGAGCTCAGTGTTCGAGCAATTAGGAATAAGATCTGAAAAAAATATTAAGCTATATAGAGCACAAAAAATCTTATTGGTTCAACCATTAATACATGTCATGCTTCTTTTAAAAATCAAAATAAAATCTAAATTGTAAAAATTATGGTTGTGGATTACCACTTCCTGAATTCCGCTTTCCTTCACGAATATATGAAACCTAAAATGATGATTTGTGCAATATCAGCTTCTCAAAAGAGGAGATCCTAAGATGACTGTGGATGATTGACACTGTAGTAAACCCTCTAAAACAATTTGAATAAATCATGGATAAAAGGGATTCAGACACTCTACACAGAATAGCTTTTAACACTGAGTTACAGAGAGGGAAGCTGAAACTGAGAAAAAGAGGTTGCTGTTGGAAGTTGCTGCTCAGTGTCGCAAAATAATATTGAGCACTGAAGCTTTGCAGGGAGAAGTTCCATAGAGGGTGGGATGCCCACGAGGACCTCTTAAAGAAATCATACTAGGCTATGAAAAAGAACCTCAGAAGCACACAAGCGAAATGTATGCATATGAAGTAATTATACAGCAAACCAGAAAACGTAGAGCTACAGTTCCTCATTCATTTCCACACAGATCACTACTACACCAGCGGGGTATAGCAGTTAAGAGCAGGTGGGCTCTAATCTGTTGAGCCGGGTTTGATTCCCCACTTCTCCACATTCAGCCTGCTGTAAGGCTGGATGCACTCAGACAAAGTCGACTTTATGGAAAAAGAACAACCTTTATTGATTTACATTGCCCTGGGTACAGGGTGCTGGAACGGAGGGTTCTTGCCCTCAGTCCCAGTATATGTAGGGTGTGCGAGGGGGCGGTCCCGAAGTGTGGCGGGAGCTAGGGTGCTGGAGAAATGAAACTGAAAGTCAGGTGATCCTGACACCTGCTAAGTGACCTTGGCCTATTCACAATTCTCTCAGAACTCTCTTGATCCCAACTACCTCACAAAGTGTCGGTTGTGGGGAGAGGAAGGGAAAGAGTTGGTTTGCTTCTTTGAGACACCTTATGGTTGAGAAATCCAAACTCTTCTTCTTCAGTGGGAATTATCTGTAGGTTTGATCAGTTTTGGCATCTGGTCTGCCATATCTTTAATCTGGCAAGCAACAAGCTAGGGGGCAGGCCTGGACATATGACATTCCATACTTCTCCGCAGACAGTTTCCAGTGGCCACACTTTTCTGTTGTTTCCATTGCCCTTTCTCTGGATTGCCATGCCCTAATCACTCTGTATTTGTTGTCCTTGTGGTTCTTCTACTGGCTCGCAGGGCTCCAGCCAGAATTAAAAATGCTGCTAGTCCTTCCCTTTAAATACTGGAGTAGGACTAGGATATTTGAAGGACAATCTATTTCCATATGTTCTCAGCTGCAGAAGCATAGCACCAAGGGGGCGGAGGGGGAGTGTGCGACGCATTGGGTGGGTGCCCCCGTGGAGGGGTTTCGGGGGCATTTCAGGGGCAGGGGGGCATTCTGGGGGTTTGGAGGGGTGCATGAGAACAATGTGTGTTTTCATGCTCACCAAACAATGAACAGGAAAAGAAAAAGAAAACTTTGGTAGGATTTGTAATCTATTCAGTCATTGTCAGCTGCTCGATGCCATCATTTTCTTACTTGTCCTTTAATTTTATTCATAACCAGGAACATGGAGGAGATGATCAAAAACAGAGAGCGGAGCCTAAATATTCCTCTTTTGGTTTCCAAAGGTTGTCAGAAGAATGTGCGGGCGTGTGTGCCCATGGACGCATTATCCTATTTGAAGCCTGTCTCTGCTGGTGTCAGCAGCAAGACTAATAACTCTGATAACCTGAAGAGGCTCGTGCCCTTATTTTAGATTTACATTCGCCCTTTGAGGTTATCCAGAATGAAAGGAAAGCCAAGTCATCATTTTGAAGGGGTATGCAAATCCTTTCCTCTTTTTTTTTGTATCCAGAGAAACTATTTAATTGTCTATTTTTCATCGGCAGATTTTCCCCAGAAGTTTCATTAGCTGACACGACAAAATGCCAGCTCATCCCCTCTTTAAATATAAGGCCCAATTCAAATAATGTATCTTTACTCTGGGAGCGCATCCGTCTGCTATTGTCTTATGAGAAATATCTGCAGCGAAGAACTGATGCCCCCATCCTCTTTGCCAGAGGGTATATTACTTTGTAGCTAGCCAAGCAAGGTTCACTCAATATCCATACGCCTGCCAACAATAAAAAAAATTACTTTGTATTGATGACAGGTAAGTTTTCTTCTCCAGTAAATAAATATTTACAAGGATATGAAGCCTGAAAATATACCTTTCAAATCTGAACAGTGGGCAAGAGACCTGAAGTCTAGATTCCCCTGTGAGATAAATATCTGGATCTTTGATATAATGGCTCCTCTGTCATATTACTAATATAATGCTATGGTTTATTGGGTGGCAAGAGATAAACAAGGTGTCTATGACACCAAGGCAAGAGGAATATGGGGCAGACATTGCTTTATCAAAACCATACAAATAGTGGGTAAGTGGTACTATCAGACTAGTACTGGGAAGACTCTTGTTCTCCACTCAAGCCAGCATGGTGTAGTGGTTAAGAGCAGGTGCACTCTAATCTGGAGAACCGGGTTTGATTCTCCACTTTTGAACTGTGGAGGCTTTATCTAGGGAACCAGATTAGCTTGTGCACTCCAACACATGCCAGCTGGGTGACCTTGGGCTAGTCACAGTTCTTCAGAGCTCTCACAGCCCCACCCACCTCACAGGGTGTTTGTTGGGGGGGGGAAGGGAAAGGAGATTGTAAGCCCCTTTGAGTCTCCTTAAAGAAGAGAAAGGGGGATATAAATCCAACTCTTCTTCTTCAAATATGAAGCTCAATGGTTGGCCAGGCCAGTTGAAATGTTTCTTGATTACCTACTTCATGGGGTTGTCGTGAGGATGAAATCCAGCAGAACTATGTCCACTGCCCTGAACTCCTTGGAGGAAGGGTAGAATAAAAATGTCATAACAACACTGGAACACGACAAAATGTGAGAGAAAGGAAAGTTCTGTGGGGATTACAAGAGGTTGGTATTCGTTCTCCAGTCCAACATGGTCCATAATGAAATGCATGAAATTGAGGACATGGTCAAGGGCTCAACACTGAAAAGCTTAAGGACAGGATAATCATGACTTGATTTTTTTCAAAACAGGTTAGGACCTGGTGAATTGTAAATGCAACTATATGTAGGAAATTGCATTGACCTTTACTCTCCAAGTCAAGCACCTATTTCTAGAATTGATGATGATGATTAACATCTCAACTGCCAGTTCTTTAGTTGGTTGCTGACTTTTCATTATTCTTAGATTTATTCTCTGCTCTTTACAATAGTCTCAGGACGAGGGACAATAAAAAGCATCCCATACTTGTATCCTTTGTCAGAAATTTAGTTATTGCACTCCAACTATGCCTAGTGTGGTGAGATGGCTAACAGCGGTGGACTCTAATCTGGAGAAGCAGGTTTGAGTCCCCATTACTTTGTTTGTTTCCACACTCCTATCCATTCAGCCTGCTAGGGCACTTTGGGCTAGACATAGTTCTCTCAGAACTCTCTCAGACTCATCTATCTCACAAGGTGTTTGTTGTTGGGACAAGAAGGGAAGGTGACTGTAAATTGCTCTGAGATTTTTGAGGTAGAGAAAAGTGAGGTATAAAATCTTTCTTCTCTTTTCTACTGCTACAAAAGGACCAACATGGCTGCCCAGGATTAAGTATAAGTAGCAGATCTAAGATGCCTCATTCCTGCAGACTAGTATTTTTCATTTCAGCATGTATGACAACTCACAGTTCATCAACAATAATGTGTCCAGGGCATCCAGTTATTATTACATTTTCGTGTGTGTGGTGACTGCAACAAATAACACCATTCATGCCACTGAGGGAGGACAATATATTGAATCAAGTGTGACTCTCACTTCTGACAATACAAATTCCTGGTTCATGTGAACCCTTGTTTAGAAGGTTTTTCTCACTCAAACAAACACAACCCCGCCTCCTCTGATCTCTGTTTTCCTGAACGATGGAGAAATTTTTAGATTTATTGCTGAAAATTTCCACTTTATTAAGCTGTCAAGTTTTGCTTGGTGGCATACTAGAGAGTGAAATACTAAATTTGATTTAAAGGTCAGGGAAGATGTGTGACACCAACAATCTGCCTCTGAATTGTTTTTGTAACACTAAACAAACTTTACAAGGAATGAAAATTGGAACTGGTCAGCATAAGTCATTCCAATTGCTGTGGCTTTCAACACACTTAAAAAACTCAACTAAGAAATAAAAGGAATTGATGGATTAGTATGATCAACTGGGATTTATGTAACTTGGGAGTGGAGTTTTGTCTTTCTAATTGCAACTGTTATTTGGAGAAAAGGGGGAAAATGCATTAATAATGATGGCAGAAAGTATTAATTCTTGGAGGCTGTTTAATTTGGCTCCAGCAAACTTGCAACAACTGACCGCAAAAAGCCCCTCGAGGATTTAGTGCTGATCTGTACATATCTACATCTTCTAATTCACCAACTAAGTAAGACCCCATAAGAAACGGCTTCCATTTCCAAATCTCTGCAGCAAAATATATTATCATTTTAATTAAATATTACAGCCCGTGACATGGACCTAGTTATAAATGTCCATAAGTCTGAAGTCTAATTTAATTTCTCACGCTGAATACAGAAAAGTCTTGACATCTGAAAAAACCCTCTTAATGCTCTCATTTGACTCTTAGGGGGGCTCCTTATCGTGCCCATTTCATTAGCCATGCTGATGAAAGAAAACAATTACCAAGTCCTCGTGTCGGTTTTTGGAGGTAGCAAAAAAAATCAGCATTATTAGAAGCAGGAAACCATAATTTGGAGGTAAAGAGAATTAGACAATTTTGTGTCATATCATTCAAAAACTCGAACATTCATTAACTTTCTCTATTCTCTAGTTACATAGGACTTTTGCTTTTCATTTCCTACCGGGTAGTTCAGAAAATGGAGTCTTGGTTGTTAATTAGAGAGCGGGAAAAGGAGGCCGAATCTTCTGAAGAAGCTATTGTGTTGACATAATCTGAACTAAATGAACAGGAAAGCAGAT
Organism: Sphaerodactylus townsendi; assembly: GCF_021028975.2. Taxonomy (NCBI): domain Eukaryota; kingdom Metazoa; phylum Chordata; class Lepidosauria; order Squamata; family Sphaerodactylidae; genus Sphaerodactylus; species Sphaerodactylus townsendi. The sequence continues at coordinate 118,976,496 of NC_059429.1, read as the reverse complement.
GATCCCTTTGTCGGGAGGGGGAGGCAAGTCTCTAAGCTAAACAGGAAGGGACTTTGGCAGCACTGTGAACAAGAATGCTCAGATCAATCCTTTTTTCTTCCCTTGGCAAAAATTATTTTCCCTCCTGATTCTTATTGGATGCAGTGGTTAGGCAGAATGGTTGCATAAGGCAGGGGAAAGTTCTTCCTCTTCCTCCATGTTCTGTACAAGCAAACAGTAGCATCTTTAAGAGAAAGTTTTTTTTGGTTAATCCAATCTCCTGCTGAAGTTCAGCAATCCATTCTCTTTTTATTCATCTAGTAATTTAACAAAATGTGTATCCCACCTTTCTGCTCCCACAAGGGCTGCCAAGGTAGTTAGTATAATCATATTTTAAAACCATTAACCCACAACACACACACACACACACACCACACACAGACAAGACAGACAGACACACATACCCTCCCCCATTACATCAATTAAAAAGAGAGCTAAAACACATTCAAAGTCCTTAAAACAAACTAAAACTTGTCAGGAAGAAATGAAAGAGAAATTTCTCTTCTGAAAGAGAAAAAGAACGGGAATCAATGGCTATATCTAAAAAGGGACTCTCATAAATGCCCCTTAGGATCATGGAGTGCTAACAGGGGGCCAAGTCCCTGAGGGAGACCTCACCCCCCAGGCCCTGCTGCTCCCACTGCTGCTCACCAGAGCACTGGGGGGGGGGGAATCTGGGAGCGGGGGTAGTGACATATGACACAGCAATGTCCCTTCTGACATGAATCCAGAAGTGACACCACCCCACTGGGACTGTGCCTTAAGAGTCACTTGAAACATCCTGGGAGCCTTGGGGGATTGAGCATGGGAGAGTCACTCAATGCGGCCTTATCAGTTCTGGGTGAAGAACCATGTGACATTACTGACTCATGCAACACCTTCTCCCTATCCATCTCTGTTTGTGCATCAAGCAGTGGTGGATAGTGGGAATGCAGGTACAGCCAGTGGTGAAGCACCAAAGGGACAGGGGGGCGCACTGGTGCGGGGGCATTCTGGGGGCATTCTGGGGGTGTTCCAGGGCGGAGCGGGGGCATGGCAGGGGTGCAGGATGCACGCGTTCCCCGGGCGCAGTTCCCCCTTGCTCCATCCTCGGGTACAGCTACCACAACCATAGCTGGGAAAGCAGCAAAACTGTGATTCAAAGTACTTACATGGCATTTGAAAAAGTCTGGGCCTGATTGGTCCAAGGATAAACACCACTGAATGTCATTAATTCCAACAGGAAAGTTAAGATGCCCAAGATAGTGGCCAAAACTCCAAATGTCCATCCAGCACTCTGATTCTATCAAGTAGAAAATGACCCCCTTCTTCATCTTATTTTAAAGGCTGCAGTCCCAAAAGTATGTCTGCAAGCACCGAGCTACATTGATTTTTAGTCAATTTAAATTGACTGCCTGTGAGTGTTTCAGGATTGCAGCCTGTCTGTGGAAGAGCAACTGAGTTCACAAGACTAATTAATGGAGGAAAGACCCATCAATGACTATTAGATAAAAATGGCTTGGGGCTATAATAATTCACAGGACCTTCTTGAAGACTATTCCTGCCAACAGTATCGGATGTTTTCTTCTTTCAAATGCAACCGAAGACAAACCATTTATTGGACCAACCATATTTGTTGTCTGAATAGAAGTACCTGTGTAGAACTGAAGATTCTATTTTTTTTCTATAAGTGCCTCGAACATTGTAAATCGCAATGATTTATAGGACCTATTGATCATAAAACAACAATTCATATACATTGCAGACATTTTCCTTTTTAGGAAAATGAGCCGCTTTTGACCTAATTATGAATTTGGAAGAACCTGCTCTCTCCAAAATCAAGCAGTTCTTCAATGAAACACAAAAGCCGAATGGTAAAGTGCAAGTAAGTCCTACTTTATTGCGGGTCTATTAATTTCTCTCCCTTGCAGGTGACATAATATGGGTTCACCCATCCCCCCATGCTACTGCTAAGCCTAAAGAGCCTTAGGAAGGCTGCCTTGAGCCAAGATGATCTTAGTGCTTTAAAGAATTCCAGCTGTCTGCCAGCAATCCCCCCTGGAAGAAGTGGGGGTAGGGCTAGCATGCCGGTGTCACTCAGGTACACAACATCACTTCCAGCAAAACAGAAACAAAAAACCCCAAAACAAAATCCAGAAATGATGTAACTATGTCAGGGAATGCTCTAGGATTCTATGGTTAAAGCAAAGGCTCATTCCGCACATGCAGAATAATGCACTTTCAAACTGCTTTCAGTCCTGTTTGAAGCTGTGCAGAATAGCAAAATCCACTTGCAAACAGTTGTGAAAGTGGTTTGAAAACGCATTATTTTGCGTGTGCGGAAGGGGCCATAGAGTCTTGGGTGAATGCTAGAGTATCGTCTCATCATAATGACATAACTTCTGGTTTATCACCGGAAAAGATGTTGCTTGCTGGTGGGATGCCTGCATGCCCCTCTCATCTCCCCCCTGCCAATCTTGGAAGCACCAGCAGGAAATGGGGGTAAGCAGTAGGTCTCCCCTAATACCAGGAGATCTGCTCTCCCCCAAGTTCTGTATGCAATTCCATTCAGAACTGACAACTTGTGTTTTGCTGACGTGGCTGGCGGTGTTAGTTTGGATTTCACTGCTGGCTGAGGTATCTGTATCCAGATTTTCAATATTACTTCCAAGCTTGCAGAGGTGGTTTTCCCCTTTGTCATCACATCTTTTATTACTGTTTTTGAGTGAGTTATTGTACAGACCGGGCAAATTCTTAAAGCTGGATGTAAAATTTAGACCAGCAATTCCTTTAGCCTGGCAGGCAGCAGAAGGAAAGAAGGTTCTTTATGCTCAGGCTTCTGCAATACAAGCTGAGTTCAACTGGAAAATAAATGTCATTCATGCTGACCTATAGCACATGTGAGTCTCCCCAACCACACACGGTATGTTTGCCAACCTCCAGGTGGGGCCCGGAGATCTCCCAGAATTTCATACTGTAAAGCTGAGTTCCTTTGAAGAAAATGTCAGCTTCAGAGGGTGTATGGAATTAAATCCCTGCTTTGCACTCTTTCTTCTATGGAAACCATAGAGTTTAGGGAGGGTGCCAGAGCATCTCCCCAGTGCATTGTGCTGAAAGTGATGTCATCACATGGGGCACAGATTGATACTCCCTGTTCCCACTTTCCAAAAACTCCGTCCGGTTGCCAGGCAACCCTACCTTTTCCGTAAACGTATTTAGAAAGCTCTAACGAAGCTTGTCTTGCTTCACGGTGTATTGCTGTGAGCCTACTGATTAAGCTTGGTTACTTAATCAACAGAGTCTTGCTCCAGGATTTCAGGTTCAAGACTGGGTCTCGAGTTCAAGACAGGGTTACAGTTCTCTCAGACCAAGGCAGGTCAGCCTTGACAGCATTCTCCTTCAGATCACCATGTACTTATAGTGTCTCAGCCAGTATGGCTTAGTGGTTGAACAACAGACTCTAATCCTGTGAACCAGGTTAAATTCTCCACTCCTTCACAGTTCTTTCAGAACTCTCTCAGCCCCACCTACTACACAAGGTATCTATTGTGATGAGGGGAAGGGAAGGGGATTGTAAGTTGCTTTGAAGTTCCTTAAAGGTAGAGAAAAGCAGGATATAAAAACCAAATGCTCATCATTATTTTGATACTGTAGCAGCTTATGGTTGGGTCAGTGTTAAACCTTGCCAGGATCTTGAATTTCCATCACTAAAATAATATCGCTAATACTCTTCCAGAGGACTGGGTCAGAATTCAAAATGACCTGGACAGATTAGAGAGCTAGGCCAAAACATACAAAATGAATTTCAACAGAGATAACTGTAAGATACTACACTTAGGTAGAAAAAATGAAATGTACAGATATAGGATGGGACACACCTGGCTTGACATTAGTAAATGTGAAAGGAAACTGGGATTCTTAGTAAACCACAGACAGAACATGAGTCAGCAGTTTTATGTGGCAGCCAAGAATGTCAATGCAATTCTGGGCTGAATCAATTAAAGTATAGTGTCTAGATCAGGGGTAGGGAACCTGCGGCTCTCCAGATGTTCAGGAACTACAATTCCCATCAGCCTCTATCAGCATGGCCAATTGGCCATGCTGGTAGAAGGAAACTGATGAAATCCCTGGTATCTGGACTTCCTCAATTCTATTAGTCCTAAATCAAAGGATAGTAATAGTGCCACTCTATTCTGCATTGGTCAGACCTCATCTGGAATACTGTGTCTAGTTTTGGGCACCACAATTCAAGAAGGATATTGACAACCTGGAACAGGTCCAGAGGAGGGCGACCAAAATGGGGAAAAAAGGATGCATTCCATATCCTATGAAGAATGGCATAGGGAGCTAGGTATGTTTAGTAGGGTTGGCGGTTACAGGATTCGGCCCAGACCCACAGAATTACGGCCGAGAGCCATGTGAATCTGTTGGGGAGGGTTGGGCACTGCTTACTGCGAGCCTGCGCCTCAGAACTTCAGCCTCGAACTTCAGCGCTCAAGCACTCAAAGCATGGAGTTGGGCGGCAGTTCACTTGAACCGTGTTGGCCCGAGCCGGGAAAATACCCCTGCAGCATGCACAAGTCAAGCCCTGCAAGGGAGCAGCCCGGAGTGGGGATCCCCACACAAAAGAGGGAAAAAAACCCGCGTGTAAGACTAGCCCTGCCAAAGGGCAGTGCAAATTACTAAGCGGGATCCCCAAAGAGGGAAAAAAACGGCGTCTTGTGAGAACCCAGCCCTGCAAAGACCAGGTGCAAAGCGGGGATCCCCCAAAAGAAAACATTACTGCGTGGGTGAAACAAGAAGCCCACTGTAAGGAGCAGTCGCTTTGGAGTGAGATCCCCGCAAAAGAAAAAAAACACACACAACACAAGCCACTGCAAAGTGGCAGCACAGCCGGGACCCCCCATACACACACACAAGAAAAGCGTCATAAGAATCGCGGACACACACACTCCATTCATAAAAAAAACACAAGCAGGGGAAGGGAAAACGGGAAACTCCACACCTAGCCGGCAAGAATGGGGACACACACACACACACACACACACACACACACACACACACACAAACACACACACACACACCCCTCTGGCGTCCCACTCCATCTCCCCCACCAAATAACCCCCCTCCACCCCAAAAATCCTTCAGGCACACTCCATTCATTCATAAAAAAAACACAAGCAGGGGAAGGGAAAACGGGAAACTCCACACACTGGCAGGCAAGGCCATGGGGAGACACACACACACACACACACACACACACACACACACACACACACACACACACACACACACACACACACACACACACCCCTCCGGTGCCCCACTCCATCCCCCCACCAAATAAGCCCCCTCCACCCCCAAAATAGACTGCACTCACCCACTTGCTTAGCCAAAAGCTTCCAGCATAACTGAGAGGCACAGAAGTCAATGAGGAACAGTAGCAGGCCAGCCCAGCACAAGGCTGGGCTGCCCTCTGGCCACTACTGCTGAAGAACTGCTGGAAAATACAATAGAACAATGAATCCCCTCCAGAGAATTTCTAGGGGTGCCTCTGGGAGGCGCATTTCCTCAAGACCCTATCTGCACCAAAAGAATTTCCAGGGTACTCCTTAGAAGACTCTCATTATGATACCCCATGTTTTGGGGTGCAGTTTGGTTTAGGGGGACAAAGTTAATGGACCTACCTCAAATGGAGTAGCCCCATCCCACTGTTGCTCCCATTGGGAAACAATGGGGGGATAGGGGCACCCCCCTTTGTGGGTCCATAACTCAGTTACCCCCTCAACCAGAAGCTGCACCAAACTTTTAAGAGGAAGAATATCATCAGGAGAGTCTCCTAAAGACACCCTGAGGTACAATGATACTCTCTAAAATGCACCCCCCTGCAGGCCAAAACGCTTAAAAAAACAGCCAAAAAAATAAAGCAGCATCCAGAATCTACCAGGATGAGCCAAAATGCAAGTTCAGGTTATTATCCGAGCCTGACAGGCTCCGAATTTGGCGGATCCGACCCCATACACCCGAACTAAGCCTGAACCCGAACTGGGGCCGAATTTTTTTCCCCTCTACCAACCCTAATGTTTAGTCTGGAGAAGAGAAGGTTAAGGGTTGAAGATAGAGCAAGCTTGTTTTCTGCTGCTCCGGAGACTAAGACAAGGAGTAATAGATTCAAACTACAGGAAAAGAGATTCCACCTAAACACTAGAAAGAACTTCCTGACACTAAGGGCTATTTGACAGTGGAATACACTGCCTTGGAGTGTGGTGGAGTCTCCTCCTTTGGAGGTTTTTAAACAGAGGCTGGATGGCCATCTGTCAAGGGTGCTTTGATCGTGTGTTCCTGCATGGCAGGGGGTTGGACTTGATGGCCCTTGGGGCCTCTTCCAACTCTATGATTCTATGATTCTAAACTGCTTCATTTATTCTGATGGGGCAATCAGGAAACAAGCAAGGAAGGAGATAAACACTGTTGATCATAGGCTGACAAAATGGGCCAACTGCTAAACATGTGTTTCTGTTTTGGAATAACCTAATTAACATTATGAAGAGTGTCACATCATTAACGCATCCCCTTAAAAGTAAGTTATCAAAACTGGCTGAATCCTTCCCTTTTACATGCTGTACTCAATTAAATGTACAGTCTTCTCCCCTCCCCACATGCACAGCGTGCCTCAGGCAATTTGCATTTAAAATGGAAGAGGGGGCACAGGGAGATGCCACTAATAACAGGCAGTCAACTTGAGCAGTCTGTAGATGAGAAAGCAAAAAACATCTATCTTTAAGGACTTTTCCATTTGCCCTTCCTTTGAGAAGGTCACGGTCCTTCCTTCCTTGTTCTGTCTTCACAAGAATTCTTTGAGATAAGATTCGGGTCAAAAAAGTGGCTCAGAGTAGAGTTGTCAATCTCTAGGTGGTAGCAGGAGATCTCCTGGGATTACTACTGATCTCCAGGCAACATAGATCAGTACACCTGGAGAAAATGGCCACTTTTGAAGGTGGACTCTATGCATGGCATTATACCTCATTGAAGTCCCACATTGAAGTCCCTCTCTTCCCTGAACCCAGTGGTGGGATTCAGCCGGTTCGCACCACTTCGACTGACCCGGTTGTTAAAATGGTGCTTGTAAACAACCAATTGTTAAATTATTTGAATCCCACCACTGGAACCAATTGTTAAATTATTTGAATCCCACCTCTGCCTAAACCCCATGCTCCTCAGGCTCCCCCCCCCCAAATTTCCACATAGTTCCCAATCCAGAGCAGGCAACCCTATTTTAAAGTCATCCTATGAGCTTCCACAGACCTGTTGGTTATAGAACCCAAGATCTTATGCATGCAAAGTATTTGCTCTACCACTGAGCCACATTCCTCTAACTGCTGGAAGGTGTCAAGAAGGCCTGCTGAGATCAGTTGACTTGAGGGAGCAGTGAATCTGCCCTACATGGTTACCTTCCACCCACTACTAGCAAGGTGTAGGGTCAGTAGATTAGGATCTAGGAGACACAGATCTCAGTCCCCACTCTGCTATGGGTGACCTTGTGCCAATTTCACACACTTAGCCAAACCTACCTCACTGTCTCACTTACCAAGCAAGGGCAGGTTCAGGCCCACAGCTTCAACCCAACATAGGCAGTGTGATCTGTTGAAGAACACAAAGTCCAAAATGCAGTCCAAGGTCGAACCAGAAGTTCCCGCTCACAAGCAGACAGTTCAGTCGGGAGAATCCAAGAAGCAGAGTGCCCTGAAGCAAGCAGATAACGAGGGTGGAGGCAAGGTGTGTAGTCAGTAAAAGTCCAAGGTTGGGCCATACTTTGTCAAAGCCCAAGGTGTCAGAACAAGAGGGGCAATCGAGAGTCAGGTTCAGTCCTGAGGTCAGAGTAACAGGAATTCAGAATACAGCAAGAAAACACAGCCAATACACAAAGTGGGTGCAAAGAATTGCTCCTACAACTGACCCATCTTATGGTCTGCTTAAATAGGTCCTTATCTTGTTGGAATAGAAGAGCCAGATGTTACTTAGTGGGCTGTTCCAGCCTTCTAAGGCCAGTGGTAGTCGGGCAATTTAGGATTTGTCTTGCAATTGCTGCAGATGGTGAGACCTTTCTTCGCTCAATAATCACACAACAACGACAGGTTGGAAAAGGAATGGGCCGCAGCCCAGTTTATTAAATATATAATAACACAATCAAAACAGAACTATGTACATTTAGAGGCTGCAGAAGCAGCAAGCGGGTGCATACATCACATCCCAATATCCATGGGACTGGCCGAGGAAGGAAGCCCCAGAGATAGCTCTCCGGCTTCACCCTTCCTGCCCATGCTGCAGGCCGGGCACCGGCTAAGCCCATGGCTTGCCTGACAGCCCGGCCACTCACTCCCGTGCTTGCTGGGAGTTAGTCGGGCACCGGCTGAGCCCATGGCTGCCTGTCGGCCCGACCCAACCCCACTCCCTGGGGTGTCGGGCAGCGGCCCGTCCTGCCGGCCTGTCAGCCTGCCGCCCCACCCCGGCCCGCTTCCACAGGGCACAAGCACCGCCGAGAGCCAGCGGAAAGCTTCGTTCCCCAGATGTCCCCGAAACCCGTTGCAAACCATGCCCAGGACTGCAACAGTAAAAAAGACCACAACCCCCAACCCCTAAACACTTGCAGGAAGGGCGGGTGGGCCAGCCCGCGCCTTGCTGGGTCTACGCCGCCCGGGAAGAGGCAGCCCGGACTGAGCGAGGCGTCCTTATATACCCTGGCTCCTCCCGCCTTTACGGCTGGGAGCCAATCATTGCACCCGGTTCTGCAGCATGCCGCCAAAACCATGCATGCCCATATTTCTCTCCGTTGCTCACCCCGGCAGCAATGGCTGCCCCCGGTTATTCGGGTGCATCTAATTTCTAATTGGAGCCATTTTTGCCTCTGTTCCAGCAGCTTTGGTGATCCCTCTGAGGCACAGGTGTCAAACTGGTGGCCCTCCAGATGTTAAGCAATGCTGGCAGGAGATTATGGGAACTGTAGTCCATAACATCTGGAGGGCCGCAAGTTTGACACCTATGCTCTGAGGCATCTGGACCTTAGTCAGTTGGACCCTCTCAGCTAAAATGCTACAGACGAGGTGAGGTTGCCTGTGGCTGCTCCGCTCTCCTCACTCTGACTTCTGCAGTCCTTATTGGTTCAGCAGACCATAGTAACTGCTTGAACCTAGAATAAACTTAAGTTTCACTGCTTTTTGTAGTGTCACAGATGGGTAATGCATAATGACGCTCCTTGTCTTAACTCCATGTTTTTGGCAAGAAATACATCCCTTGTACGGCACAACCAAATCATGTTATGTGCTGCCCTCAGCTGCTTATATTGACAGTAATTTGGTTTAGATTTTCACTGTTGTCAAGCTGACCATGGTTGAAGTTAACATATCCTCTCTGTTGCCTCTATCCCTTCACCTTCTACCACCTTGTAAATGCCGTACAGCTACATGGCAAGGATGACCTTCCACACTTGGATTCCTGCCGTGATCAGCACTGAGTACAAAAGCCGTTAATGAATACAAAAACCATAAAAAAATAGTTTTGCTGTTAAGGGATCAATAAGAAGATCTGCTGTTTGTCCATCTCTACTTATGTAGGGAGAGAAACTTTTGTTTCTTAGTCCTTGGAGCTATCTATACATCTAATTCATAAGTGGCTGACTGTGTATTTCTAAACCTGTGAATTGGGGCCAAACAGATGTTTCTGCAGACTTCAGGGACCCCCTAGACCTGAAGAAAAACTTGATGTCTTGAAAACACATTTAAGGGTTGAATTCTCCCCCATCCCAGTTTTTTAAAAATTTGTGTGTTGGGGTGGTGGACACCTTGGAGTGGCTCCAGACCTAGCCGCCACAGTGGTGGACATCTGGAATGGTTCCAAGCCCAGCAACGATGGCAGTGGATGCCTAGAGTGGTTCTGGGCTTGGCCCCCCATGGCAGCAGATACCAACAGCATGGGATAAATGTAGGTGGTGGGGGCCCGGAGCCATGATGCAAGGGAAAAGAAACACCTGCTGTGAGTCTTGCAGACCTCCCACTTGAGTGTACTAATAGCCATGTAGGTTAGGTTATTGTAATGTGAGGAGGGGGGAAAAATCTCTCTTTCTGCCTCTTCTTTCAGTGTGAGCCAATTCTATAGTTTAAAAAATCCACTTGAAACTCAATCACAAGGTAAGTAACACGTAGGAAATTGTTCCAAAAAGTTTACAACTGCAAAAAAAGAGGATGCATGACTCACCTGCCCATTTTAATGTTTGCATATTATTGAACAGTTTCATTATTTAACCACTGCCATATCTCATAATTTCCATTCAGCGGGCGAGATAAGATGTTTAGAATTAATACTAGCTATAAACAGATTCTTTTATTTCCCACATACTTCTGTATACAGAATACCTCAAAGAGATGAGAGATATTCACTCCAAACAAAGATAGGAATGTTTTGCCATGCTCTTAACATTAGCATTTAAGAAGCACGAATCCAAGCAACTGCAGATCTGACGGCATTGGCAAATATTCAATTTAAATTAAAATGCCGAACAGTGAAAAAAATAAAGAGAGAAATACGTGGAGTTTCTTCAGCTTGGCTTTCTGATAGGTACTGATCTCCACAAATGTCAAGGGCCTAATATTGCACATTGCTCAGAGGTTTCTACACACATAAGCCAGTCTACAAACAAAATGTTTGGATTGAAAAATCTATGGGCGAAAATTTGACTCCAGAGAAATCCATCGCAAAGTCTTATGTTTAGGGACTCTTCTCCCTGTGCTTTTATAGTTCATGTGATTATTGGTATAGGGCATTGTCAAGTTTTATTTTTTCCCCAGGTCCTACTATTTCTCAGTTTGCCTCCACCACTTTGATAGGAATATGGAAAGGACATTCACTCACAATGGCTCTTTATTATCTATCACTGGAGAAGCCCTGCTCAAGTGGAGTTCATATGGTGGCTTAGATCCTTAACAGCATAAGGGTACTATGGAATGACAATTTCCCATTGATACATTGATATTGATATAGTGGGCATCACAGAGACATGGTGGAATGAGGAGAACCAGTGGGATGCTGTTATCCCAGGTTACAGGCTCTACAGGAAGGATAGGACAGGGCGTATTGGGGGTGGAGTGGCCCTCTACATCAAAGAGAGCATAGTGTCACATAAAATAGACAATGCAGGGGGAGCTGATTCCCCTACAGAAGCACTGTGGATATCAATACCAGGGGTGAAGCATAGTTTAACATTAGGAATATATTATCGTCCCCCTGACCAAAGCGCACAAGAGGATTCTGAGATGGAAAAAGAAATTAGAGAGGCCAACAAAAGCAAAAATGTCGTGGTAATGGGCGATTTTAACTATCCCCATATAAACTGGAAAAATGCATGTTCAGGTCATAGTAAGGAGAGAACATTCCTGGATATGCTAAATGACTGTGGCTTAGAGCAGATGGTTGTAGAACCAACCAGGGGAGATGTGATCCTAGATCTAATTCTATGTGGGACCCAGGACCTGGTGCGGGAAGTCAGTGTTGTTGAGCCGATAGGGAACAGCGACCACAATGCTGTCAGATTCAGTATCTCTGCATGCGAACAAGTGACAACTACTAATGTAGTTACATTTGCCTTCAGAAAGGGAAATTTCTCAAAGATGGGGATAGTGCGCAGGAAGCTGAAAGGGAAAATCAAGAGAGTCAAAAATGTCCAAGATGCTTGGAGGTTATTTAAAAACACAGTCACAAAAGCTCAGCTGGAATGTGTTCCGCAGGTTAGGAAAGGCAGCCCAGTCAAAGCCACCATGGTTAACAAAGGGGCGTTGAAATTATTAGGAAAAAAAAAAGATGTCTTTTAGAAAATGGAAGTCCAACTTAACTGATAAAGAATACCAGAGAGAACACAAATGGTGGCAAAAGAGAAGCAAGTTAGCTGTAAGGGAGGCAAAAAAAAGGATTATGAGGAACACATGGCTGTGAACATCAAAACCAGCAACAAACAGTTCTTCAAGTACATCAAAAGCAGGAAGCCAGCAAGGGAAGCGGTAGGCCCGTTAGATGACAAAGGAACAAAGGGTGTGCTAAAAGATGACAGGGAGATTGCAGAAAAGCTGAATGAATTCTTTGCATCTGTCTTCACCCAAGAGGAGGTGAGGAAAATTCCTGCACCTGAACCAAGCTTCTTAGGAGGCGAATCCGAGGAACTAACAAAGATAGTGGTAGACAAGGAAGAAGTTCTGGCAGCCATTGATAAACTAAATGTTACCAAATCCCTGGCCCAGATTGCATTCACCCAAGAGTTCTTAAAGAGCTCAAGCATGAAATTGCTGATCTTCTCACTTTAATATGCAACTTATCCTTGAAATCAGGCTCCATCCCTGAAGACTGGAAGATGGCCAATGTCACACCAATCTTTAAGAAAAGGATCACTAGGGGACCCGGGAAATTACAGGCCAGTCAGTTTGACATCTGTTCCTGGTAAATTAGTAGAATCTGTCATTAAAGATAAAATTATAAAACATGTAGAAAAGCAAGACCTGCTGAGAAAGAGTCAGCATGGCTTTTGCAGAGGCAAATCCTGTCTTACAAACTTACTAGAGTTCTTTGAGGATGTAAACAGGCATGTGGATAAGGTTAAACCAGTGGACATTCTCTACTTGGATTTCCAAAAGGCTTTTGACAAAGTTCCTCACCAGAGACTATTGAGAAAACTCAGCAATGAGGGAATAAGAGGGGAAGTCCTCCTATGGATTAAAAACTGGTTGAGAAACAGGAAGCAAAGAGTGGGTGTAAATGGGAAATTCTCACAATGGAGAGATGTAGGGAGTGGTGTCCCCCAAGGATCCGGTTTGGGACCAGTGCTCTTTAACCTATTCATAAATGACCTGGAAGTAGGGGTGGGTAGCGTGGTGGCCAAGTTTGCAGATGATACCAAATTATGTAGGGTGGTGAGAACCACAAAGGATTGCGAGGAGCTCCCAGCGGACCTTGATAAATTAGGTGAGTGGGCTAAGAAATGGCAAATGCAGTTCAATGTAGCAAAATGCAAAGTGATGCACATAGGGGCAAAAAATCCAAACTTCACATACATGCTACAGGGGCCAGTGCTATCAGTCACAGACCAGGAAAGGGATTTGGGCGTCTTAGTTGATAGTTCCATGGGAATGTCAACTCAATGCATGGCAGCTGTGAAAAAGGCAAACTCTATGCTGGGGATAATTAGGAAAGGAATTGAGAATAAAACAGCAAAGATTGTCATGCCCTTATAGAAAGCAGTGGTGCGACCGCACTTGGAGTACCTGTGTTCAGTTCTGGTCGCCACATCTCAAAAAGGATATTGAGGAGATAGAAAAAGTGCAGAGAAGGGCGACGAGGATGATTGAGGGACTGCAGCACCTTCCTTATGAGGAAAGGCTGCAGCGTTTGGGACTCTTTAGTTTGGAGAGGAGACGTCTGAGGGGGGATATGATTGAAGTCTATAAAATTATGCATGGAGTAGAAAATGTTGACAGAGAGAAATTTTTCTCTCTTTCTCACAATACTAGAACCAGGGGGCATTCATTGAAAATGCTGGGGAAGAATTAGAACTAATAACAGGAAACACTTCTTCACGCAACGTGTGATTGGTGTTTGGAATATGCTGCCACAGGAGGTGGTGATGGCCACTAACCTGGATAGCTTTAAAAGGGGCTTGGACAGATTTATGGAGGAGAAGTCGATTTATGGCTACCAATCTTGATCCTCTTTGATCTGAGATTGCAAATGCCTTAACAGTCCAGGTGCTCGGGAGCAACAGCCACAGAAGGCCATTGCTTTCACATCCTACATGTGAACTCCCAAAGGCACCTGGTGGGCCACTGCGAGTAGCAGAGAGCTGGACTAGATGGACTCTGGTCTGATCCAGCTGGCTTGTTCTTATGTTCTTATGTTCTTATGTTCTTATGTTCCCTCTCCCCCCTCCACTCTCTGAAACCATGCTCCTCTGAATTAGTAGACCACAACAAACAATGTAGAGGTCAGTGTGGGGATTTACAGTGGAAGCAGCGAACAATGTCTTTCCCTCCTCAGCAAATGGAAGCTCCTTTCCATTAGTAGTAGAAGAGTTTTGATTTATTCCCCCGTTTTGTCAACTGTGAAGAATCTCCAAGGTACTTACAGATTCCTTCCCTTCCACTCCCCACAACAGATGCCTTGTGAGGTAGGTGGGGCTGAGAGAGTTCTGAGAGAACTGTGACTGGGCCAAAATCACCCAGCAGGCTTCATATGGAGGAGTGGGGAATCCAAACCTGGTTCATCACGGTCAAAATAAAACAGATCCTCCAAGGAGTTCCACAGGTTTCCCCCCAAAATGTTTTCAAAACTTTTTTTCCAGCTCAAAACATGATATGTTGGATCCTCTAAACAAACAATCTTTTTTCCCAAAACATTTTAAGCATTTCCTCCTTGCCTGTGTGAAGAAACAGGAAGTGTTTTATTTCTCCCACCTGAATGTGAAGCTCCAAGTCCCCCTTCAGCTCTGCTACCTTTGTTTGTCTGCCTGCCCACCATTTTTTGCTGCTTCAGAAATCCTCTGGCTGTTCACCATTTTCTGATGTTTCCTACAGATGTTTCCTCATCTGGCATCACGGTTGCCAACATTTCTGTAATTGCTGTACATTCATAGATTCATTATTGCCTGCCAATTGTGCAAACATGCCACTTTTCCTTTTTAGAAAATTTTGTGTGTTGTGGATTGCTGTGTAGATACAACGTCTGTGTACAATTGCTGTGTGGATACAATGTCAGAATCGGCAAGGCTTCAGAGATCAAGTCTTTGAAGCATCAAAGTCATGGATACATGTTTTTTTAAAAAACTATTTTCACCTGCAATGTTCTATTTTTATAGGCTATGCGGACAAAACCCACAAAACCCATTTTTTTCCTCAAAATGTTTGGCAAACGTTTTAAATGCTTTGAGCGGAATGAGTCCATCACTCATGTGGAGAACTGGGAAATCAAACCCAATTCTCTAGAATAGAGTCCACTGCTCTTAACCACTACACCACACTGGAACTTCAATTTCACTGGTTGAATGACAAGTTAGAATCCAGTAAGATTACTACTGAGTAATGTCAGTATTAAACAAGAGTAGGGCAGCCTAGTTCCTTAGAAGCCTACCTGAGCCCTGTAGCAATCTTCAGGAGCCCTGCCTTGGGTGCCCCCATCTTCTGAGAACAGGTGGGCGGCAAATTGGCCATGGCACCAAACTTTGGAATTCTCTTTCCAGGGAGATTAGTCTATCCTTTCTGTTGCTATCTTATAAGCCACTTTGAGCCCAGCATGGTTGAGCTGGGGTGAGGGGATATATATTCAATAAAATAAATTAAATTAAATCAAAACAAGGGTTCTTTTGCCTTGATTTGGTGTTTCAATTGTTGTTTTGACATCTTTGCAGGTTTTTAGTTCTGGTTTTAACTGTTTTAATGATGGGTTCTTCTTGTTCTGGTTGGGTTTTTTTTGGTTTGGATTAATGGTTTTAAGATGTGATTTTACTATGCAAGTTTTAATTGGTTAGCCACTTTGGTAGCCCTAGTGAGGGCAAAAAGGCAGGATAGAAATGTTGTACAATAAAGACATACAATGTATTCTTAGGTTTGCTTTGTTCTGAGCAGTATTTTTATTTATTTATTGGATCTAAATCCAGCCTTCCCCAACAATGTCAGGCATAGAGTGGCATACAAACATTTAAAAAAAACATTCACTAATGCAAAAAATTTCTAACAATTCATTTTCAAAACAGACTGAAACTCTAAAACCCAAGATGGCAAAACCAATCTGAACCTATGAAATCCCCCGGTTCAGCTCAAATACATTGTCTATCCAAGCATGGACCATGATTGAAGGGGGGAAATTTGGAATAACCAAATTTGTCTTTATAGTTTTTATGGTTTGCAGGTATGTTGTTGTAGGGAGGCTGGCAGATGGTACTGGGACACCTGAATGGCCTCAACCACAGGCCTGGCAGGACATCTCTTTCTTGCAGGCTCTATGGAACTGTTTAAGGTCCTGCAGGACCCTGGTGTCAGCTAACAGAGAGTTCCTCCAGACCAGAGCTAGGGCAGAGAAAGCCCTGGCTCTGGTCGAGGCCAATCACATGTCCCTGCATTCTGCTTTGGGATCCCTTCCCACCAGCATAGTGTAGTGGTTAAGAGCAGTTGGATACTAATCTGGAGAACTGGGTTTGATTCACCACACCATCTGAGTGGTGGAATGGGTGAATCAGATGTGTTTCCGCACTTATCCGCACTCCTACATTCCTGCTGGGTGACCTTGGGCTAGTCACAGGTCTTTGGAACTCTCTCAGCCCCAACTACATCACAAGGTGTCTGTTGTTGGGAGAGGAAAGGAAAGGAACGTGTAAGCCACCTTGAGTCCCCTTACAGAAGAGAAAAGTGGGGTATAAATCCAACCTATTCTTCTTCTTGTGGGCTCTCTCTCTCTTTCATGAAAATATCAGTGGGACTTTGTAACTTCAATTGAACATGAAAGCAGGTCGACCTGTATTATATTCACAACCTGAAGGAGGAATCAAGGCTCAAATATAAAGCATTGGATCTGAGGCTGTTTCCGCATGGCCAAATAACAGTGCCCTAGGGACGGAAAAACACCATCCTTGGGGGGCTGTTTGCATAGGAGCCAGGACCAGGAGCCCCCCCCCCAAGTGGCATGAAGATGCCGCTTTAAAACCTCGCTCCCTGAGTAAGGTTTTTGAAAAGCGGCATCGTCCCGCCGGCATGGTACAAACCACCCCGGCGTGAAGGTGCCGCTTTTGGCTTCACCCCCACTCACCTCTCCATCCAGCGCAACTCTGCAGGGCTAGAGGGATACACCTACGTGGGACGGAGAGGTGAGTGAGCTGGGTGAACCGGGTTTGTTACAGTTTGTTACATCTTCGGGGCCACATGCATGCGACCGTGTGAACGGCCTCCGAGCCTCCATTGGCAAAATTCATGCTGGTGGAGGTGTGTTTCTGCCGCCATGCAGAAACAGCTTGTGTGTGGAGAATCCCGAATTCTGTTCCTGGCTATTCCAGTTAAATGCATCGGGAAATAATAGCGTATCTGCTATGCTTGCAGAATATTCCTGGTTTAATCTCCAGCATCTCTGGTTAAAATGTAGTAGATGCTGTAGAAGACCCTTACTTGGAACCCTGAAGACCCAATGCCAACCAGAGTAGACAGTACTGTCCCTTTTAAGATGAATGTTCTGAGGCGTGTAGTGGCTCCTCCCCATGTCATTAAAGTAAGGTAAGAAGTAGTAGAGACCCAGCTGGTTAAGGTTTCAGACTAGGACCTGAAAAATCTGGGCTTAAATCCCCACATGCTAAGGACGCTTGCTGGGTGACCTTGGGCTTGTCACACACTCTCAGCCCTCACCCTGGTTAGTATTGGATGGGAGACCTCCAAGGAATACCAGGGTTGTCACAGAGAGGCATGAAACAGCAAACCACGTCCAAAACATTTTCAGCATGGTGTAGCAGTTAAGAGCAGGTGGACTCTAATCTGGAGAACCAGGTTTGAGTCCTTACTCCTCCACATGAGCAGAGGACTCTTATCTGGTGAGCTGGATTTGTTTCCCTGCTCCTACAAACAAAACCTGCTGGGTGACCTTGGATTAGTCACAGTTGTCTCAGAACTGTCTCAGCTTCAAACTAGCTCGCAAGAAGTCTTCTGTGGGGAGAAGAGGGGAAAGGAGTTTGTAAGCCCCTTTCAGTCTCTTTACAGGAAAGAAAGGGGGTGTAAATCCAAACTCTTATTTTTCTTCATGCCTTGAAAACCCTATGAGGTCACCATAAATCAGCTGTGACTTGAGGGCCATAATAAACTTGAAACATCTTCGAATTGACAAAATTAACATCTGCCAAATTCAGAAGGCAGCCCTGCTGGGATCCGCATGAATACTACGCCGATACATTACAACTTCCTAGGCCTCTGGGTGAGGCTCGAATTGTAATGAAGGCCAACAACCAGCTAAAGATCTGGCAGCTGTGAAATCTACCACCACCACCACCACCACCACCACCACCACCACCACCACCACCACCACCACCACCACCACCACCACCACCACAATAATAACAACAACAACAACAACAACAACAACAACAACAACAACAACAACAACAACAATAACAATAACAATAACAATAATAATAATAATAATAATAATAATAATAATAATAATAATAATAATAATAATAATAATAATAATAATAATAATAATAATAATAATAATAATAAAAGGTGCATGGAAGACTCTATGAGTCCAACATGCATCAGCATTGTAGAAACTGGAATCTGTTAGCGCAGAGAGGAATCCCAGTATTTGTTTTTACTGGGACATTTATCGTGGTGTGTAGTTTTCATCATATCCTTGCAATGCAGGATGGAGTTGCACTACCATGAGAATTTTATGAAAAGGTCCTTTTAAAAAGTAAGACTTTTGTCAGAAGATCTCATTGATGGCAGTGTTCCAGGGGAATGATATACCACTGAGAAGAACTTAATCCATTCTCCATAATCTATCTCTCTGGAGGACAATGTATTGGAAGAAAAGCTTGTGTTGAGTATACACCAGTATGATACACATCATAAGAAAATCAGTACTATCCTCATAGACAACTTTCAATTACAAACACCTTAACTAGGAACACCTGGAGGGCAGATCTTGTCTCTTCTTGTGAAGAAAGTACCTGTCATTTTATATCAGGAAACCTGTTTTCCAGAAGGAAGCAATTTGCTTGAGTGCTGTTATTTTTTCAATAGGAGTTTTCTTTGACATATTTTCGTCCATTTATTAATGGTAATATCTAAGATCTTTAGAGAAAGTATTAAATTTGCACTTATAGCTGCTCTAAAGTAATACCTGAAATCCAGTTCATCTGAGAAACAAAAATGCACACATTTATGGAGAACGTTGGTGAGACATCTGCTGTAAATACTCTGAGGAGGAGGACAGATAAATAATGCAAAAGACTGAATCAAAAGAAGCCAAACTTGGAAAGCACCAGATATTTACTCCAGCCCATCCTTCAGGAAATGTAAGCTAATATGCCACAATCTACAAATATTTTCCACAGTGGTGCCTGAGCATTAATTAAAGGGTTTGCCTTGGAAAGAGAAGGGACCAGTGTCTATAATAACCCAAAGAAGCAATAATCACATCCTCAGCGTGACTTCATAAGATATGCCAGTCATGCCACGCTTCCCATGTGGCTATATCAAAAGTCAATGATGCTATGCAGAACTTCAAAGAAGAGATAATTTTCCAGCAATGGGAAAAACTATGGACTAAGAAGATAAAATTTACCGCAAATCAAATGTTGGAAGAAAATTGGTACAAAATGTTTTTCAGATGGTCTGTAACTCCTGAAGTGATCTAGAAGTTGACTAAACAAAATGATGACCTCTGCTGGAGATGCCATAAAGCAGCCGAGTCCTTCTTCAACATGTGGTGGACTTCATGGGGCGATCCTCTCCCCAGTATTATTTGACAAAGAGGAAAAACCTTACCAAATCATTTCCATATACAACAACCTCCTCCAGTTAGTCCCAAGTTTCAGGCTGGGCTATCATCAATATGCTGATGATCCCCAGCTATATCTGTTGGATGGATGGATGGATGGATGGATGGATGGATGGATGGATGGATGGATGGATGGATGGATGGATGGATGGATGGATGGATGGGTGATGTTCCAGATAGTGGCATGGCTCGCTTGGAGGTGCAGGGGGAGCTAGACCCCTGGGCAGCACTTCCTGGTGGCAAATTGAAGGGTCATGCTTTCCCCTGCAGTTGAATTCCAGCAGTTGAACACTGATGAGCAGGTTTAATGTATGCTGCTACATCCTGACCTTATTGTGTTGCAAGGTTTAATGGAGACCGCAGCCTGATTGGCTAGAGAGAACTGCTGGGCATTCTGTGAAGTTACACCCCTGGTCCCAGATATATTGGCCAGGTGCCTGGAGGTGTAGGGTACAAAACCTACTCCTAGCATGTAGGTTATTATTTTGTACCCTGATAGTAGGGTACAAAACCTTCTCCCAGGATGGTGTAGTGGTTAAGAGCAGATGACTCTTAATCTGGTGAACTATGTCTGATTCTTCACTCCACCACATGAAGCCTGCTAGGTGACCTGGGGCCAATCACATTTATCTCAGAACTCTGTAAGCCCCACCTACCTCACAAGGTCTCTGTTGTGGGGAGGGGAGGGGAGAGGAGGGGAAGAGGAAGTGATTGTAAACTGCTCTATGACTCCTTAAGGGAGAGAAAAGCAGGATATAAAAACCAACACTTCTGCTTCTGCTTCTCCAGGTGGGACCTGGAGGTCTCTGGAAATTACAACTGCTTTTCAGGCTACACTACAGAGATCACCTGGAGAAAATGCCTGCTTTAAAGGCTGGTATCTGTGGCGATATACAGTGATGGGATTCAGCAAGTTCGCACCACTTCGGCAGAACCAGTTGTTAAAATGGTGCTTGTAAACAACCAGCTGTTAAATTATTTAAATCCCACCACTGATTATACACCACAAAAATCCCTCCTTTCTCCATATAAAAATCCAATGATAAATAAATAAATATAATTTTTTTTAAAATACCCTGTGCTAATGTAACCCCCATGCTCAGAATGGGTTGACCCAGTAAGGGGTGGAGACTCAACGCAGCAAGAGGCTGCAGCAGACCTCATGTAGTTGGAGGAGACAAGGCTACCAGACTCGGACCTTGGTTGTATAAGCCCTTAACACCTTGTTAAGGGTTTCTGTGGTTGTAATGGGTGAGAGTTCTCCTGGAACCCTTCACCATGTTGAATCCTGTTCACCAAGCCCTTGGAGTGTTCAGGAGCCAACCCACTTGCAAGAAGAAATGGACTTGGCATTACAAGACTGTAACTAGAAGGACTTGAAAATGCAACCTGAACAGAACCTTGAAGCGTGATGTTAAAAGTTGATGTTATATGTTATATGTTAAGAAAGTAAACCATTTTGCTTTTAAAATGTGTTCTTGCAAACTCATTCCAAGTTCTGCCCCACAGAACCCACAAGCTGAGGTTACACTAATCAAGTCCCACTCCCAAATCTTGAGGAACTTCTCAGCCCAGACCTGGCAATCCAACTGGGAAGCTTCGTGCAATGAATCATATGTTCCAAAATGGAAGAAAGGTAGTTTCATCAATGCAGTAAATAGGATTTGTACACATTTTTACATTAATGGTAAAGTTCATGGATCATACTCGAATGTGACAGCTACAGTACACCATCTCAGCAAAATCATACCGGGCTGGCCATGAATCTAGAAGCTACCTTTGCAATATTGAGGAATTCTACTCACAAAGGAGGGCGGCAGATCAGCTTAGCACAGGGGAGTCCAGGATTACTTCGAAATTTAAAACTCTGAAGTTCAGTTAGCAAGAGACCGTGATTCTTCGGGCACTTGCAGACAAATGTACCCTGAATATTGTGCTCACAAAGGAGGAGCTGCAATTTAATTAAAACTTGTGTCCTATATATCTTAGAGTGTTTCGTTGTTTTTAATGAAATTTCGAGATAAAGGAAGCTTTTTTAATTATGCTTCTGCCTCCTGGTGAACTCCTTTCTTATTCATTTTTTTGCTATCGAGCTTCACTCTGCTAATTCACCAGACCGGAATAGGTCATGTTGGAGCTCCCTGGCTTATTAAAGTTTAGCGCAGCAAAATGGACACCCTGCATAGACCACAGTGCACGCAGAGGACAAACAGAACGCATTTATTCTATTGATTTGAGATATCCAGTCAAATATTGATGATGATTTGACCTGCAGAGGTTCGTGTCTCATGCATGAGAAAATGTTGATAAGAGAGGCTGTTTATGCCTGAAAATTAATAATGATTTTTTTTGCAAGTAAGATGTTCAAATGTTGAATGACTTTGCTTGTAATTCCCATTTCTTCTCAAGTCACACATTCCTTGAATTGCATTCATGGTTTGTTAAAATCAAAGCCGGCTGAATTCGAAGGTGTTTGCACCTGAGCAGTTGGCAACATTCACCCTGGGAGACCTCCTCTGGCGCATGCTTTCCTGGGTCATCATGGGCATGCAGTGCATTATTTAAAATAGGTTACCTTTGACTGCATATGTGCTTTTGCACTCGAACAGGTGGTGACATTCATCTGTTGGCAGTGGGGCAAACTGGGAGGAAAGAAAATAGGCGCTTCTTTTGCATAGAGTGAACAATAATAAATAATGGGCAGGAGAAAGCCTCGGCACACACATTACCTCCTGATTTCCAAAAGAAGGAAGGGACAACGGGCCTTGGTAAATCACACAGTTGCACGGCAGCAAATACGGCGACATTTTCAGACCCTCAGTGGGATGTTTCTTGCCTTGCTTCCTTTCAACGTGCCAGTTTCTCAACTATGTACCTTGTTTCTGCTACTCTTCTCTTTATACAAAACAATTGCTCAGTACCAACAGTGTTTTTCTATCAGTCTCCCAAGAAATTTAAGCACAGCTAGATCGACAGAAGTTTTGAATACAGAGTTGATTAGGAAGCGACAGAAGCGACTTGAGATAATGAACAGATAAAGGGTGTTTATTTGGAGAGAAGCCAGCCACTTGCAATTAATTTAGCGACTTAGTTCCTTGCCTGCTGATTCCTAAATCAAGTGAGCATTTTACTGGTAGGTGTGACCATTATTTCTTCTTTATACCTTTTGCACTTCCTTGTTCTTCTCATATCCATGAGCTGGCCACACCCCCAAGCCCCCGCCCCCAGCCTCAGTGCTTATAAAAGCAGCTCTCACAGGCTGAGAAATGGCAGTCACTTCTGGCTTCCCAGGAGGGGAACCCAGTGGGGAGCAAGGGGGTGGGGGTGGGGGAAGGAGCACGGGGCATGTGGCAGCTGGGTACCCTTGTCCCTGCCCATGTCAACATGGGCGGGGTCGAGGGCACTCGAAGACGACAAGGCAGCTTCCTGGTCATGTGGGGGAGGGGCGATTTTACGCTTCCCACGTGAACAGAGTAGTGGTGCCATGGGACAAGGGTACCCCTACACCACTGTTCCTCAGGTTTCCTTTTAAAAAACATTTGTGACTTACATCTGCGTAGCCGTGCAGGTGCAGATGGTCATATCATGAGACATATGCATGGCTGAAGGGGTTCATTTGTGCATGCCTGCATAACTACGCATGGGTGGGAAGTAAATAAAAGAGAGAGATGTGTCTCTGTGCAAAGGCGTGACAGCAACTCGGATTGTTTCCGTGGGCTCCAATCACTGCCTGCACGGATGCATGTGAATGCGAAAACAGGAAAATGGGTTACTTTATTCCAACTGCAACCCATTATGCATTTGCTGTGTGCAAAGGGCCATAGTGAGGCAAATGCAGGGCAAGAAAGAAAAGAAGACCTTGAGGCAGATCC
The DNA here is from genome assembly GCF_021028975.2 of Sphaerodactylus townsendi. Lineage (NCBI taxonomy): Eukaryota > Metazoa > Chordata > Lepidosauria > Squamata > Sphaerodactylidae > Sphaerodactylus > Sphaerodactylus townsendi. The sequence continues at coordinate 118,953,040 of NC_059429.1, read as the reverse complement.
TCCTGCCTTTAGTGAACAGCTTGCTTTGAAGAAACCCATGTACACATGAAGCTGCCATACACTGAACTGGACCACAGCACTATCAAGGTCCGTATTGCGTACTCTGACTGGCAGCAGCGTTCCAGAGCCCTAAGTGGGGTTCTTTCCCTTCAACTACTACCTGATCTTTTTAACTGGAGATGCTGGAGAGTGAACGTAGACCTTGTGCGTACCAAGCACATGCTCTGCCACTGAGCCACAGCCAGAGGTGGGATCCAGCAGGTTCTCACAGGTTCCGGAGAGTAGGTTACTAATTATTTGTGTGTGCTGAGAGGACGTTACTAATGGGTGATTTTGCCACGTGATTTTTGCCTTAGTTACGCCCCTCCTCTCAGCAGTAGCGCGCAGAACTTGAAGCAGTCAGGAGGTACACCGGCGTGTGTGGCAGCCTGCGCCTGTGTGCATTCGTTTCCCACCCAAGGACCGGCACAGTGGCTGCGTCCTTGCCACAGCTCCGCCCAGCAATGCCCCACCCCTGGAATGCCCGGCCACGCCCCTGTCATGCCCCACCCAGCCCCATTGGCTACGCCACAGTTTGAATCCCACCACCATGGGAACCTGTTACTAAAATTTTTGGATCCCACCACTGGCCACAGCCCTTCCCCAGCAAGGAAAGCTGCCCCCATCCTTCATGTCATGTGATGCTGTAGTTCCGGGCCTTGTGACCAGGAATGTTATGAGACTTTTGAAAAGCAAAATGTCAAATCAGTACTATTCCACAAGTCAGGTCTCCTGAAATACTCCGGCAACTGAAAGCAATTTGCTAAAATTGAGTCCTTATATTTGGACCCGATATCTTCATGCCTAGGGCATTCAAAGAGTGCATTAGCATTTCCACGCTACCATTATTACAAGGGCAAAATCTTTTGGTTCGATCAATGTTCCTGTATCTTCCAGTCAGAAGAGCGAAGGTAAAACATTAAACTGTGCAATTGCCAGGGCTCTCTATATAGAAAAATATATTTTTGCCAATCAGCTAAAAGGGGAGAATGTGGAGGGGCGCTCAACCCACTGCATCCCTTTTTCTCTTATCTTTTAAAATAATTTACACTCCGCCATCATGGAAAAACAGAAGGCTACTCTGGCCAATTTAACAAAGTTATGGCAAGAATCAAGAATCAAGCTTAGTATGGATGCCTTAGCCAATGAGTCTTATGTTTGCCTTACACTACAGGAGTAATATGGCCTACTGGAAGGCCACAGAACACTTGGAATACATAGCCCATGTAGTGGTTAAAGTGTTGGACTAGGATCTGGGGCCCTCTCCGCACACACAAGGTGACTCAGATTTGACTCGTGTCCGCGGAAATCGTTACCTGAGCTCGACTCCTCCGTTTCTCTGCAAGCAGCTGACTCGTGTCTCCGGAGCCAAGTTCAGAGGACGGGATTACCTCCTCGCATCTTCCACTCCTCATTCCCGATTGGCTGCCGTTCTATGGCAGGAAACGTGAGTGCGCGTTTACCAACGTAGGAGCTATGTAGGATGATTTTTTTAAGGCGTGCTTCTTGCTGCCGCCATGAGTCTCCCGTTCTGCAGATAGCCGAAAATACTGCACTGTGATTGGCTGGCTGGCAGAGTCGAGGTGAGGGAGATTCCGCACTCTTCTGGCTTCCGCTTGAGTGCAACCCGAGTTCACCAGGAAGTTGCACCTCCCAGTCGAGCTCAAAAATTTAATGGTGAGAGGGGGGTGAGCTGAGACAGACACGAGTCCAACGCTACGGCTGTGCAGAGTACCTGGGTCGGACCTACGTCGAACTAAGGTCGAATCCTACAGTGCGGAGGGGCACTGGGAGACCCAAGTTAAAATCTCTCCTGTCTCATGGAAACTCACTGGGTGACTCTGAGGCCCCTTCCACACATGCAGAATAATGCACTTTCAGTCCACTTTCACAATTGTTTGCAAGTGGGTTTTGCTGTTCCGCACAGCTGCAAAGTGCGTTGAAAGTGGGTTGAAAGTGCATTATTCTGCACATGTGGAAAGGGGCCCATGAAAGTCACTCTTTCATCCTAACCTGCTGTGCCTCACACAGGGCTGTTGTGTGGATAAACTGAAAGAAAGGAGAATGGTATTTGTGTGGCTTTTTGAATCCCTGTTGGGGATGAAAAGACACAACTGATTTATGGCAACTGCTAAGGTTTTCCAGGCAAGAGTTGAACAGAGGTGATTTGCCATTGCCTGCCTCTGCCTTGACTTCTGTGGTGGTCTCCCGTCTAAATATTACCCAGGGCTGACACTGCTTAGCTTCCCAGATTTGATGAAAAAGAAGAGTTGGTCCTGATACCCACTTTTCTCTTTAAGAGTTTCACAGTGGTTTACAATCACCTTCCTGCCCCCCGGTTCTCCAGATTAGAATCCACTGCTCTTAATCACTGCACCATGCCGGCTTTCACTCAGCCCTGGGAAAAGAGACAGAAATTCAATCTCTCTATTCTATCCAGGAGAATGCCATCGTTCTGTATAGGAGCCGTGAATTTCACATTTGAACGATTCTGTGAATTTAGGCAGCTCATGAGAGGAAGGACAGCTCTCATTGCCCTTTCTTACATGCCAATCATCACTTTGGAATTGGAAGGGAATTTTCCTCCAGGCCAGATTTCCCCGGGATCCTGGAGGGTTCCTTAGTTGCCTTCCTCTTATCATAGAGCAAGAATCTCTGGGATAGGATGGGGGCAGTTGTGAATTTCTTGTATTCGGCAAGGGGTTGGGCTAGAATACCCTCAAGGTCCCTTTCGGCTCCATGTTTTAATTACTCCTTACGTTTTGTCAATGCTGAATCTATTATCAATCAATTTCATTGTGGGTCCCAAAGTCTAGCATTATCCAGGAAAAAGGAAAAAAGTTCTTTCTGCCCCCTTTACCCCATGTATAGTTTTTCAAAGCTATATACCATGTCTCTCCTTTGTCATTTTTTTCAAAACTGAAAAGTCCCAACCTCTTTAGCCTTTCCTTTCCAGGAAAAGTCCTGTAACCCCTTAATAATCTTGTCTGCACCTCCAGGTCTGCAATATCTTTCTGGAGATGCGACAATCAGAACAGTATACTGTTGCTCCAATGAGATGTGCCACAAAACTACCCTGGGACTGTTTTCTTTTCAAACCCTTTCCAAATAACAACCTTTTCTCAGTGTTCAGGAAGAGGATTAGAGTTTGTTGTATAGTTCAGGAGTCCACGATTTTCCAAATTATTTCATTAATGTTCATCATATTGTTCTCCAGTTCAAGGCATTTTTTTAAAAAAAATGCTAATAGCTCAACCTTGAAACATAGTAATGTGAAAAATCTCAATATTTTTGTTCTTAGAATAGAGCTCAATTGAATGCAACCATTTAGATTGTTCTGTTCTGTTCACAGCTTTTTGTTAGAGATCTGGACTTGGAGAAAAAGACAACCACCTCAGGTACAGTCCTTTTCCACGTGGACATGCTGCAGATATGTGAAGGGATCTTAAACAGAGCCATGTTTCTCTCTGTCAGGTACACTGGTATATTAAACACACAAGCAACACATCCAGGTAGGTCTATGCATGTATCCCAATCAGAACTCTCCCACTACTAAGGACCAAACTAGAAATAGTGGCAACCTCATGGCTACCAGGAGGATACCATCCCCATTTTAAACTAATTAAATATTTTAAAACTCTGCAAAGGCCCTCTCCTAGAGTGGCCAATCTCTAGATGGTCCCGGAGATCTCTCACTGTTGATCAAGAGCAGTTCTCCTGGAGAAAATGGCTTTCTTGGATAGTGAACTCTATAGCATTGAACCCCGCTGGGACCTCTCCTCTCCTCTCCTCTCCTCTCCTCTCCTCTCCTCTCCTCTCCTCTCCTCTCCTCTCCTCTCCTCTCCTCTCCTCTCCTCTCCTCTCCTCTCCTCTCCTCTCCTCTCCTCTCCCCTCCCTAAATCCTGACCTCCCCAAGCTCCACCCTCAAAAAATCACCAGATATTTCCCAACCACAAACTGGCAACCCTACCTGATCCTGATTGAGCCTGTAGCACTGCAAACTTTTGTTCCCTACCACCCTCTTACCAAGTGTCAAAATGGCTGCCCCAACACTGGAGTTCCCAAACTCCAGGTGTGGCTTGGAAATCTCCCAGAATTGCTGCAGATCTCCAGATTCCACTAGATCTTTTTTCTCTGAAGAAACTGGCAACTTTGGAAGGTAGTTTCTATGGCACTCTGTTCCACTAAGGTTCATCTTCAAACACCACGTTACCCAGACTCTACCCAAGATCATTGGAAACTTCCTTTTCCAGAGTTGGCACTTCCTATTTCTACCCTGTCTGGTTGTTTTGACACTTGAAAAATACATGTGGGGAAACAAATGTGCCTCACTGTGGGCCTAATCAGGATTAGACCACTCTCACAGCACTTTTGAATGGCTTTAACATGGTGGTGACATCCTTGTGGTGGCCATGATCGTGCTATCACAACTAGTTTGGTTCTCAGTCACGTTACACAAATTCTCTTTCCTGTGTGGAGGGGAAGGTCTGAATGGAAATATGGAAGGTGCAGACAGAGCTACTATTCTCGGTAGTGGGCTGTTGTATATAGACAGGCATGCACTGAAGGAAAAGGGCAGAGGAGAAACGGGGGTCCATTCTGTCTCATGGGAATCCATCCATAGTTGACAACTTTGCCTGTACAGGATAAGATTATATGCTTCCTTTTTTTTTGTAATTTGAAAATCTGTCTGACAAATGATTCCCTTCTGTCAAAATGACAATTTCAATATAAGAAGAAGGAAAAAACCCTGATCAGCATGCAGCTCAGCTAAAGTTGGCTCATTCTAAATCCATCTATCTATGTATCTATCTGTCATAGTACCTTTGAGATAGGGATCCTTATAAAGTTCTCTTTTGACAAATTACTCAGTTGAATTTAATTTCTCTAGTCACCAGCATGGCATATTGAAATGGACCTCTCTCTGTCTCTCTTAGCTCCCCTCATTCCACCACCAACAAAATGATTATTTCCTATCTTTATTTGCAGGGGCAGATTGGGGAAGGGGAAATGTGTCTGGTAAAAGACCTACCCCTGGACCTTCCTAGTCCTACCCCTGCCCCTCCAAGTGACCTTCTCTAGAAGGACATACCAAGCCAAAATTCTGGCTAGGTTGGATAAGGCAAGCCTGGCCACTCTTTCACTATGCCCGGGTGAGTTTGTGTTGAGCACCTCTCTCTCTCTCTCTCTCTCTCTCTCTCTCTCTCTCTCTCTCTCTTTCTCTCTGGCCTGCTGCCCCCAAACTTCATGTGGAGTTCAGGGGTGGGGTGGGAGGCTATATGACAGTGGGCTCAACCCAGCCAGGCTGAGCCCAGCATTGAACTGGACTCTGGGTCTGACCAACTCCTACTTTATGTTGTTGGCTCCCCCAAGCTCCACCTGACTTTTGGAGGTGAAGCTTCGGGGGAGTGGAGGCAGCAGTATAAAGCTGGAGCCAGTCAGACCAAGTGTTTGGTTTGATGCTGGCCTCAGCCTGGCTGGCTCCAGCTTTAAACCACAGGGTGCAGCCATGCTGAGCCCAGAGTTAAACAGGGGTGCTCTGCTCCCAAAATCAATGTGCAATTCAGGGGCAGGGCAAGCCCAGTTGAATGCTGGCTGAGCTCAAAATTCATCTGTTCTCCTGTCCCAAGCTCCACGTGAAATTCAGAGGCAGGGTGGAGTTGCTCCCAAAGGTGCTCCTGCTGGTGCCCCTTGAGTGGTGATGCCCAGGGCATATGCCCTGCCTTCCCCGCTGGAATTTTTCCTGATTACCTTAGCAGCTCTTGCTCATCTACTTATTTATTTCATTTGATGATGATGTTGTCCATTTAGTCATTCTCAACCCTTGGCGACCCGATATGCAAGCTCTTTCCACATTTTTCGATTAAGTACTGCTTCCCTCAGCTGGTTGATGCTCATGCCTGTATCAGCTTTTATGGTATCTAGCCATCGTATTCTTTGGTGTCCAGGTCTTCTCCCGCCATTGACAAGTCCGAGCATCATAGATTTTTCTAGCAAATTTTTCTTACTTCATTTACAGATTACCTTTCTCAATGAGATACAAGTCAAATTACAAAACACTGCAGAAAAAAAATAAGTCGGGCGGACATCATAGGACATCCAATAAGCTATGCATTAGGACTAGGATTACAGAACTGGAAACCAATGGGAAAAAACTGGAAATAAAACCACTGTCTGAGATACAATATTTCTTCACTCAAGAGTAACTGAATTGTGCAGTTCACTGACAGTAGGTGTCATGGAGGCCTCTTTTTTAAAAGAGGGTTTGAATCATAGATGATACCTTCCACAATTGCTACCAGACCAAATAAATTAAATAGAACCTCCGCCTCAAGGGGCAGCAAAACTCTGAATTCCCACACTAGGACACAACATTAAAGGGAGGCCATACTCCCTAGGTCTTATTGGTTGACTCTCGAGGGTAATTAGTTCGTCACTGGATAAAGCAGGATGCTGGTTGAGGTGGACTGATAACAGCCGAACGCCTTTTATGTCCTTATTTATAGGCTGTCTAGCATGGGAAGCGGTTGCTGAAAAGTGTTTTGTGATTCCCGTCTTCTCTTCCGTACTCACATGCAACCTTGGGAAACGGCGTATGGCTGAATTATTCATTCAATCAACCACATTTGAAATGTTATATAGCATAGCAGAAATGAAATAAGTATTTAAATATAGATGTACAGAGGGAAGACATTGCGGGGGGGGGGGGGGGGGGAGGAAATCCTGAGGAATGAAATACCTACCATGCATAGATAAGCAGAGAAGTAATGGTGGGGCAAATCCCTCGAGATCTGCTCATCCCAAACTTGAGGCAATGGCCAGTTAGAATCCAACCAGGTGTGAGGCCTGATGAACCAAGAATTGTTCCACTTTAGAAACAGAACCTATAATATTTCTACAAGTCTGTAATAAAGGTGCTCAAATGTCAGGTTTGTGCGGAAGTTTGCCCTCTGGTTGCAAAGGTAATTGACAGCTCTGGAGATCTGAGATATATAAGAACTAGCCCCAGAAGTTAAATGTGCCTTCAAGCCACTGTTTCTTAGCCTCCCGTTTTCTGTTAACCTTTGTGAAATGAATCAGCCTTCTCTTTGTCTTCCTTTCTATCCCACCTCTCATGATATTTCTTCCACTGTATTTTTCTGAGTGTGCGTGCATGAGGGTGTATTTTTCACTCTACGCATAAAGCTCGAGTGTGTAAGTGAAGCAGAGGTGTCACTTTGTACATTTCCTAGGATTCGCCCTTGAAAATGTGAAACATTCTAATGCAAACAGAGAATTCATTATTATGAATAAACTGCATTAATAAAGTTAATGAAACTGCCAATTTATGAGTAGGTTTGGCAGAATTATGGATTTTTTTTATGAGGAAATGCCAGTAAATGTTGATTTCTTCCCCAGAAGAGACAATATTGCCATCGATAATAACTCATATTTACAGAGAGACAAGGTAAGTAATGATGCATAAAAATGTATTTATTGGTTTCCTTCAGCAGAACGAACAGTTACAACAACTAAGATTGGTGAGTTTGGAATATTTAGGTTTTATAGCGTGATGTGTGACGCTAGTTTGGTGAATTTGGTTCTGGGAAACCCTTTTTCTCATCTGCGAATCTCTCTGGATAGTCATGGCAACTCACATGTTGACTCCAAAGATTACTGCCCACGAAGAAATGAGAATGATTTTTCTGGTGAAGGGAGACTCTTTCTTAAGGAAAGGGGGCATCTTAGTATGGCGTATCTCACAGGAATGCTGTACAGCAAAATTGCCACTATGAACTGTTCAGAGAAACAGTGGCATACCTTCAGAAAATTGCACCAGGGGCAAGTTCTGAAATTGTGCCCTCCCCAAATTGCACCCTCCCCCCAAAAGCTGCACCCCTAGGGAGGGGCAGAGGGAAAGAGTGCCCTTAACCCCTTGCCTACCACTCCAGCAGGCAGGTGGTGAGTGGGCCAGGTGAGTGGCGAACAGGCAGGGTGGGTGATGATGGGTAGGGCACGGGGTGGAAAGGGCAGCTGAATGCCCCCCCCACATGACCCTCACAAGTGGTGCCCAGTGTACCATCCCCTCTGTTCCCCTTAGGTATACCACTTCAGAGGAAATGCAGGAATCAAGTACAAGAAGTAGACAGACTGAAAACTTTATAGTGAACATATTTGGATAGTGAATATACCACCTTTGACAGCCACGATCACACATTGGCTCTTCAGACTCTCACACAGAGGTCTTTCATATCACGTACTACCTGTTCCTTTCAACTGGAGATCACAGGGATTGAACCTGGACTGATCTGCATGCAAAACAGTTGCTCTCCCACTGAGCCACAACCCCATCACTTATGGTGATGCTTTCATTTCCTGGTGGTGGTGGTGTTTCCGTTCCTTCTGCCTTGCAGGAATGTTTGCACCGAATTTGGAGCAGATTAAAGTGATTCTTCACAAGAGTCATGGAGGGCACAAGTCAGATAAACTGATGGGCACAGAAAACTAGGGTTCCCATAAAACTATGTGAAAATATGCATGCATGAAATAACTCGAAAGACACAGGTTTAAATGAAAATCAATTGGTAAGAAGTCTTTTTAAAAATGAAGATTAAAAAAATAATCAGCAGCTCAGCTTTTTTCGTGCCGTCCCCATAGGGTTTTCAGGGCAAGATATGATTTGCCATTGCCTGCCTCTGTGTCATGACCCTGGTATTTCTTGGAAGTTATATCACCACCACCACCACCACCACCACCACCACCATCTCTGAGTGGTGTACAACATAACATCAGCAAAATATAGCAAATAGAGCACCTAAACGAAATACAAATATAAATATATATAATACTAGTGGGGTCCGGCCATGCATTGCTGTGGCCTATTGTGGTGAAATGGGAAAGGAACAGTAGCAGCAAATCAATTGCAGAGGCCAGCAGTACGTGCTCATGGAAACACGCAGGCTAATACTGTGCAGTGTCATTGATGTGTGTGACCACATCCTCCCTCATTTCTCTTCCCTTGCATGGCACCCCTCCCTCACTTCTCTTCCCTTGCATGGCACCTCTCCCCCTCCATCCCTTCCCTCTCCCACCCTCTCTTCCCTTGCATGCCACCCCACCCCACCCCTCCCCCTCCCTCCCTTCCGTCTCCCTTCTAGGGTGGGTGGGTCATATCCAGATGCTGGGCCTGCTCCCTCCCCTCCCTTGCATGCCACCCCTCACTCTCTGTCCCCTCCCTCACTTCTCTTCCCTTGCATGCCTCCCCCTCTGTCCCTTCCCTCTCCCTCCGCTGAATGTGTATGAGAGTAGGTGTGTTGTGTGGTAGTAGTGGGTGAGGCACAGAGAGTGAAAGGTACCTGTGTGTGAGGGGGGGAAACCCCACCTGACATCTCACAAGGCAATGTGTGCATGTGTTTCACGTCCACTCCAGTTATTGCCTATGTACTGTTTTCACTGCTCATATCTGGCCATCTGAGCGAACATTCTAAGGGCACGAATATTCTAAGGGTGACAGTTACACACAGGCAGCTTCATGGCCTGGTGTGCCAGGAAAAAGATGTTTTACCTGGCTCATGTGTGTTGTCTGACAGCGGGAGGTACATAAGAACACAGTCAGGGGAATGAGTAAGTGTCTGTGAAATTTTCAGAGCATTTGGACCAGCAGGTGCGGGGTTATTCTTGAAGTAACAAACACATGGTTTCATTTTTATATATATAGATAGAGTCCATTTACCCCATTAAAATACAGCTTTCCAAAATACAGTAGTTATCGGCATTCAACTTTAAAACTTTAACTTTAAAAACCCTCCCAAAAAGGGGGGGGGGAACAGTGGATCCCATTAATGTTAAGGGACCCTAGATTGAAAGAGAACAAAAGGAGGGGCGCACCATTCAGCGACCAGCCTCCCCAAAAGCCCAGTGGAATAACTCAGTCTTACAGGCCCTGCGGAACTCACCAATATCCCACAGGGCCCGGACCGTTGGAGGAAGAGTATTCCACCAGGCAGGGGCCAGGGCCGTAAAGGCCCTCACCTGAGTGGAGGCCAGTCATATCATCATGGGGCCGGGGACCACCAGCAGATTGGCCTCTGCTGAATGCAGAGGTCGAGTGGGGACTTATGGGGTAAGACAATTCCGAAGGTATGAGGGTCCCAGTTACCCATTCAGGTACTAACCAGGGCCAGTCCTGCTTAGTTTTTGAGATGTGATGAAATCAGGCTAGTCTCAGGCTATTGAGGCCGGAACTGTGCTTCTAGGTCTCAATAAAAATCAGTCATGATTATGCTTGGTCCAAAGATCCAGAAAGAAACATACCGGGCGGGGGGGGGGGGGCTTGATATGCTTTGCTATTCTAATCAAAACTCCATTCTCAAAATCCCTCAAAAGTATCACCTTCCCAATTTGCTTCAGATTTCGCCTCAGACATAATGTTGATAGCAATCCCTCAAAAGAGCAACCTCTGGGCATTTTGCTCCAACACTCCCTGAGGGAGGATCTGGGAAGGATTCGGAATTCCACTGCACTTCTGAAACATCATGAAAGAAAAAAGAAGAAGCTTGAAGATGGCCTTTCACCAAGGAAGTCCTAACTCATCATTAATAATGAAGGATGGGGAATATTTGGGTTCTGAATTTTCAAAACCAGTGGGGGGATGGGTAAAGAGAAGAAGCCGGCTGATATAAACAAGACCATCTAGCTCTGAGCAGCAGGAATGTATATCAAAGGACAGTGAGGGAGGTGCTCAAACTGAATATAAGAAGAAAGAAGCAAGTGAGCAAACTAGAAGAAGCCTACAGTTTCCCGATGGGAACCATTCCGTTGCTAGGAGTAATAAGGCTCCAACACTTGGTTTTGCTAAGGAACACATCTTATTAAGACAGGTACTTTGCTTTCCTTCTCTGAATTTTCACAGAACTTCTCAGAAGTAGCTTGGGAGAGAAGGGGAGAAAGGCTATTGATCCTGAAACAAATAATTCGTCTCTCTCCTGAATGCAATATGTACAAGAAAAATAACCCCTGAACTTGTGTTAAACAATTGGGCCATTTCCGCACGGGCGGAATATGGCGGCCTGGCGACGGCAAAAATGCTGTCCCCAGGCCGCCATTCGCACAGGGGGTGCAGCTGCTTCGCAGCCGCACCGCCCTCGCACTGCCCGCCCGGCGCTGAGCCGGCGTTTCCAGAGTCCGCTGGGAAGCGCACTTTTCTGAAAACACCGGCTGGAAGCTGCTGCTGTGCGAACGGCAGCAGCTTCCCGGCGCTTCCCCCCCACACTCCCTCCCTGCACTTACCTTGTCCCTGGGCTTCAGGCGCATCGCCGAGGCCTGGGGACATGCCCCCCTGCCCTGCGATGCTGGAGCAGGCACGCAGGGCCGGGGGGGGCATGTCCTCTGGCCTCGGCGACATGCCAGGTCAGTCGGGTGACGGCACCGCTCTTTCTGGGACCGTTCATGCGAACGGTCCCAGCGTCGTCGAATCGGCATCGAGTACGCCAACCCAGCCGCTTCCGCATTGTGCGGAAACAGCCTTGGTTAGTGTGTTGTTGAAGACTTTCACGGTCGGATTCAACTGGTTGTTGTGAGTTTTCCGGGCTGCTTGGCCATGGTCTGGTAGATCTTGTTCCTAATGTTTCGTCTGCATCTGTGGCTGGCATCTTCAGAGGTGTATCACAGAGAGAAGTCTTGGCTTGTATAACAGACTTCTCTCTGTGATACATCTCTGAAGATGCCAGCCACAGATGCAGGCAAAACGTTAGGAACAAGATCAACCAGAATATGGCCATACAGCCCGGAAAACTCACAACAACCAATTGGTTAGTGCAATGTCGGACTGTGGCCCTTTCTGAACAAATCTCCTAAAATGTTGAAAATCATTTTCAAGCCACCCCTTTTGTTTTGCGCTCATCCCCTCGAAACAATTCCTGACCACCATTATGTGATTTTTCCTCTTTTTTTTGAGCTCTGTGTTGAATCAGAGCTTTGATGCTCACAGCCTTGTACTGCATTCTATACTCCTTGTATACGTAATGCTTATTTTGATGCCCAAAAATAAAAGAACAGAGGAATGCTGTAAATAAGCAGGAGAGGGGAAATTGAGTGAGCTCAGAAAATGGCCCCGAGGAGGAAGTTCAGGGAAGCAGAGAAGTGTGAAAAACATAATCAATAGATCACACAGCAACTGACAATATTTTCAAAATGTTTTAGAATCGTTTTAAAAAGGGATTCATTTAAAACATACTGAGGCAGGAAAATAAAATGTTTTGGGGCAAAAACAATGCAGAACTCCATGGAGGAAACATTTTATTTCCTGCCTCAAAATGTTTTAAATGAAATGTGTGGAAAAGCCCTATGTTGTCACGCAAATGTTCATCGCTTGGTTTTTCATATTGATTGAGAAATCTTCATGTACTATTTCAATATGCATGAGAGAAGAGAATAGAATAGAATAGAATCTTTATTGGCCAAGTGTGATTGGACACACAAGGAATTTGTCTCCGGTGCATATGCTCTCAGTGTACATAAAAGAAAATACATTTGTCAAGAATCATAAGGTACAGCACTTAATGATTGTCATATAGGTCTAGTAAGCAATCAGGAAACAATCAATAGTAATAAAAACATAAAATGTAAAATCATAAAATAAAATGAAATGTCAGCACAGGCTATAGTCATACAGTCATAATTGGGAGGAGATGGGTAATAGGAATGATGAAAAAAGTAGTGCAGTAATTATATAATAAATATATAATAAATAGTTTGACATTATCGAGGGAATTATTTGTTTAACAGAGTGATGGCATTCGGGAAAAAACTGTTCTTATGTCTAGTTGTCTTGGTGTGCAGTGCTCTGTAGCGACGTTTAGAGGGTAAGAGTTGAAACAGGTTATGTCCAGGATGCGAGGGGTCAGTAAATATTTTCACAGCCCTTTTTTTGACCCGTGCAGTATACAGGTCCTCAATGGAAGGCAGGTTAGCAGCAATTGTTTTTCTGCAGTTCTGATTATTCTCTGAAGTCTGTGTCGATCTTGTTGGGTTGCAGAACCAAACCACACAGTTATAGAGGTGCAGATGACAGACTCAATGATTCCTCTGTAGAACTGTATCAGCAGCTCCTTGGGCAGTTTGAGCTTCCTGAGTTGGCGCAGAAAGAACATTCTTTGTTGTGCTTTTTTAATGACATTTTGATATTAGGTGTCCATTTTAGGTCATGAGATATGATGGAGCCTAGAAATTTAAAGGTCTCTACTGTTGATACTGTGTTGTCTAGTATTGTGAGAGGAGGTAGGATGGGAGGGTTTCTCCTGAAATCTACCACCATTTCTACGGTTTTAAGTGTGTTCAGTTCTAGATTGTTCCAGTGGCACCACGAGGCTAGTTGTTCAACCTCCCGTCTGTATGCGGTTTCATCGTTGTCTCGAATGAGACCAATCACTGTGTATCATCTGCAAATTTCAGTATTTTAACAGATGGATCATTTGAGATGCAGTCATTGGTATACAGAGAGAAGAGAAGTGGTGAAAGTACACAGCCTTGGGGGGCCCCTGTGCTCATTTTACAGGTGTCTGATGTAATTTTTCCTAGCTTCACCTGCTGTTTCCTATCTGTTAGGAAGCTTGTGATCCACTTACAAATATGCTCAGGTACTGTTAGCTGATTTAGTTTGGTTAGAAGAATGTCCGGTCTGATAGTATTGAATGCTGAACTAAAGTCAACAAAGAGGACCCTTGCATAGGTCTTTGGCGATTCAAGATGCTGTAGGATATAGTGCAAAGCCAGATTAACAGCATCATCTGTCGATCTATTTGCTCGGTATGCAAATTGCAAGGGGTCCAACAGTGGATCCGTGATGGTTTTCAAATGGTACATCACTAGCCTTTCAAAAGTTTTCATAACTACAGATGTTAGAGCAACTGGTCTGTAGTCGTTCAGTTCCTTGATGGAAGGCTTCGTTCAGTTCCTTGATGGAAGGCTTCTTCTTGGGACGATAGTGGAGTGTTTGAAGCAGGAAGGAACATAGCACATCTCTAGTGATTTGTTAAAGATTTGGGTGAAGATGGGGGCCAATTGGACAGCACAGACTTTTAGGCAAGAAGGTGTTATCTTGTCTGGGCCTGGTGCTTTTCCAGGCTTCTGTCTGTGAAATAGATCTTGCACTTCTTTTTCTGAGATCACCAGGGGTTGTAAACCCAATGAAATGGGTTCAGTTATAGGAAGTTTGGCTATTGTTGGTGCATCTGAGATAGAGGTTGTGGAGAAAGGTGACTGTAGATTGTTTTCAAACCTACAGTAGAACACGTTCAGGTCGTCTGCCAATTGCTGATTTCCTTCAGCTTGGGAAGGTGGTTTACTGTAACCGGTGATATTTTTTGAGAGTTTTCCACATGTTTGCTGTTCCGTTTGGTGAAAACTGATTTTTTAGCTTTTCAGAGTAGTTTCTTTTTGCTGCTCTGATCTCCTTTGTTAATACATTTCTGGCCTGATTGTACAACATTCTATCACCCTTTCTGTAGGCCTCTTCTTTGGAACGACGTAACTGCTTAAGTTTAGCTGTGAACCAAGGTTTGTTGTTACTATATATACGCAAGTTCCTGGTTGGTATACAAAGATCTTCACAGAAGCTGACATATGATGTTACAGTATCTGTGAGTTCATCCAAATCTGCAGAGGTGTCTTTAAAAATATTCCAGTCTGTACAGTCAAGGCAAGCCTGCAGCTTTAACTTTGCCTCTTCAGTCCAAGTTCTCACTGATTTAGTTATTGGTTTTGTGGCTTTAAATCTTTGTTTGTAAGCAGGTACAAGGTGAATCATGCAATGATCAGAATGGCCTACAGCTGCTCGTGGTAAAGACCGATAAGCATCTTTCAGTGTTGTATAGCAGTGGTCTAAGATATTCTTGCCTCTGGTGGGACAGTTGACATGCTGAAAGTATTTTGGTAGAGGCATGCAGGCTGTTTCTGCACATGCTGTTCTGAAGGATGAAACACAGTCTACATGTGTACAGCTGTATGTTCCCAGGAGGGTCATCACATGATCAGGAATCCTCGTTTTCTCAATCAAGTAGGTTTCATGCCACCATGACAGTCTAAAATCCTGAAGCACATAATCCTGCATCATGTTGAGGCAGACCACTGGTCCGTCAGAGACAGTATTGCTTACTCTGACTGGCAGCTGCTCTCAAAGCGAAGGTCTTTCACACCACCTACAACCTGATTGTTTAATCTGGAGATCTTGTGGATTGGCCTTGGTGTCTTCTGCAGACGAAGCAGGTGCTTTACATCCCCATTGGGCAAGGTAAGGCATTCAAAACTTCAGGGCAAATGTAGGGTATTTTATGCAGCCCCTTTTACCCATTTTCAATGGCCCAATTACACACTTTCAGCCTCAACCCTAGCAAGTATTTGGATGAGAGACCATCAAGGAATTCCAGGGTTGTGATGCAGAGGCAGGCAATGGTAAACCAGCTCTGTATGTCACTTGGCTTGAAAACACTATGGGGATACCATAAGTGTGCTGTGATTTGACCAAAAAATGTTTCCAATTGCCTCCAGAGCTTCATCTGATCCTGATACAATCCTAGATTTCTCCATCATGCCCTTAAAATGTAGCATATGACTGGTGACTCTACGGCTCAAAGAAATTATTTAATATAATTCTGAGATCTGTGTATCATATGAATATATCCTACAATGCATGCATGAAGTTACTTTGTTTGGAATGCTGTTGTTATGTTCTGAATGTTTCCTTATGCTTTGGGAGAAAGCATTAAATGATAACTTTGCATTCTTGGAGGACAATAGTAGGTTAGAAGTTAAGAATCACTGCACAGATGTATTGTCAGACACATGTAAACCTTAACTGGAAGGAACTTTTAATCTAATTGGAAGGAATTCCTGAACTCTTGATCAATGTGAACATTGAAAGTAGGTTTGACATATGCAATTTCCTTCCCCTCCACACAATGAAATAACGTATGAAGAGAACTTCAGTGACTGGCAGTGTAAACCCAGTTTAATTGATTCTACCCAGGTTTCTCTGGGTGTGGAAAGGGCTGGCAAGTCACAGCTGACTTAAATTGACCCCTGGTTGGGTTTTCAAGGCAAGTGAAAAGCAGAGGTCATTTGCTATTACCTTCCAGAGACCCAGTGTGGTGTAGTGGTTAGAGCAGCAGACTCTAATCTGGAGAATCGAGTTTGGAAGAGTCTAATCTGGAGAACCAGATTAGATTCTCCAATCCTCCACGTGCAGCTTGACAGGTGACCTCTGGGCTAGTCACAGTTCTCTCAGAACTCTCTGAGCTTCACCTACCTTACAAAGTGTTTGTTGGGAAGGGAAGGGAAGGTGATTGGAAGTGTCTTTGAGACTCATTTTGGTTGACAAAAGTGGGGTATAAAAACCAACTCTTCTTTTTCTTCCTCCTCTGCAGAGACTTCCTTGGAGGTCTCCCTTCCAAGTACTGAACCAGCTTAACTTCTGAGATCTGATGAGACCGAGCTATACTATACTATTCCACATTCCTGCCAAGATTTACTGTGTGAAAACAGTTGAACAAATAAGGCTTCCAGATGTACAACAACTGCATGGAGCACCCAATCTATATGTTATGTTATGAACATCATGAAAGAAACAGGCCCAGATGCATGTTTGTCCACCACCATTCAAAGGTTTACTTGATTTACTGTGCCATCCTATGAAGTCAGTGGGTTCAGTAAGAGCTGATGAGCCACCATACTTTCGCTATGGACACTCACTGCAGTGGATGATGAACAGGAATGCTGTCCACCAGATGGGAACTACTTATACCCAGATTTCCCAGATCCTTTATATGTCACAATGAAGCAAAAAAAATCACAGCACTGGTACATTAGAATCCATTTTGTTCCAACTGACCATAAGCTAAAAGTGACAGCAACGTTGCTGTTACAACTGGCCAAGAATTTGGGACAACCTGGGACAGGAATTTGTGCCAAGACCAAAATCAAGAGTAACCAGGCAATTATCCACCTGTGTTTAAAGCAGTAGGAACCTCCCTACTTACAGATGGATCATTATAATCTGGGATGACAGCCAAGATGTATTAGCTTTGCTTGTTAGTCTTCTGCGTGGAGTACAGTAAAAAGGACACTAAATTAAAGAATCTTTGGAAGAGTGACATTCTGAAATCTGTAAAGCAGCTACTGGCTGTTTCGCCTTACCTGTGGACTTGAGAGAATTGGCCTTCAAATCAGAGGCAACAGCTTGCCCAAGATTATCGTAGATCCATGTTATCTGTATGCATTCAAATTCAGAATTCTCAGTTTGCTGAGTCCCAGCATTTCACTCTCTGATTAATCATTTTGCTTTCATTCAATCATTTTTCCCAAACTTTGTTGAAGTAGTCACATAGTTCTTCCATGAGCTACAAAATCAAAGGATCAACTCAGAAGGACATAAGAAGAGCCCCGCTGGATTAGACTAGTGGTCTATCTAACCTAGCATCCTGTTTTGTACCATGGATAACCCTAGAGAGCCAACAAACAAGGGTTTTCCCCCAATGTTGCCTCGTAGCATTGGTATTTAGAGGTTTCCTGCCTCTGAACCTTGTAGATTCCTTCTCCAAAACCCTGTCAAGTCACAACTGACTTATGGCAACACAGTAGGGCTTTCAAAGCAAGAGACCAAAAGAGGTGGTTGCCATTCTTTTCCTCTGCATAGCAGCCTCAGTATTCCTTGGTGGTCTCCCATTCAAGTATTAAGTACTAAACCTGCTAGGTTTCTGAGATTTGACAAGATCAGGCTAGTTTGGGCCATTCAGGTCAGGTCAGGGCCATTTTAAAACATTTCTCTTTTTGCATTAAATAGGGGAGTGGTTTCTGTTAAGTGTACTTCATCTATTTATAGTCGAAGTCTTTAACAATTGGAATAAATGGGCTGTTGTGAGTTTTCCAGGTCTGGTTGATTTTTTTAAAAAAAATTATTGGTATATTTGGATTAGATTCTTACAAACATGTTACATAGTTTACATTTTGTCCAAATTGTACCTTTCCCCCCCCCTTTCCCCTCCCTCCCTAGGGATTTTCTTTTTTCATTTCTTAAGTAAGCAACAGCAAGTTCATCCATTGTAGCGTCTTCTCTCATCTGTCTTCTGTGACTCCAGTCTGGTTGATTTTGGTTCTAACGTTTCACCTGCTTGTAGGCCAACCATAGATGTAGGTCAGGGGTAGGGAACCTGCGGCTCTCCAGATGTTCAGGAACTACAATTCCCATCAGCCTCTGTCAGCATGGCCAATTGGCCATGCTGGTAGGGGCTGATGGGAATTGTAGTTCATGAACATCTGGAGAGCCGCAGGTTCCCTACCCCTGATGTAGGTGAAATGTTAGGATTCAAATTTCACCTTTTCCCCTATTTTCTATTGTAATCGGATAAACATTCACCTTAAGTAATAAAGTAAAACCAGTGGTGTTTTTTTTAAAAAAAAACTAGAACAATTATTGATCATCAGTCATTAATCAACTCACAGAATTCATCATTATAAAAAGTGCAGGGTCGCATGCAGTGCAATCCAGAGTCAAGGCGGATGGGGATGGCGCCACTTGAGTGCTGCTCTGGTTCTCCATGGGGCTTTGCCATGCCATGGGAAGCCAAACAGAAAAAAACACCTCCAAGTCTCCCATAGGAAAGAATAGAGATACACCACAAAAATCGAGGCATACAATTACTGGCAGCTCCAGTGGCATACAGGGGCCAAGAGGGATCTGTAGGCCAACTAAGGCCAACCCGAGCCCCTAGAACACTAGTGTAGCTGAGGGCGGCATGCAACTGCTGGTGTGAGGTCAGGTATCGCAGCCAGGCTTAGCGGGTGCCACAAAGGCTGCGCGCCAGCGAATTTGCTCCTACGCCGGCATAAGTGTCCTGGAGAGGGCATTTATTCCAGCAGAAACCCTTCCCACATCCAGAGGGAGATTCACACCTGCCCTCTTGCCAGATTGCACTGCTCGTGTTATGTGATGTGAAAGAAGATGGAACACCTTTTGTCACAGTTTCAGAAAAAAAACCACATTGAAGATGTGCCTTTTTAATGTGGCTATTAAGTTCCCTTTTTCTCACTTGGAGACTTTAAAATGGAACTGGCTTCCAAATATTAAGGTGGAGTTGATTTATGGATATAAAATAAAAAAATATATTTTATATAAAAATATAAAGAAGGGAAAGCTAATTTAAGGCTTTATTGGCAATGAGGGAGTAGCAACATTTTATATGGCATGTTAGTATCTGAGGTGACGTTTTCTTTTGTATATTCACAGTCGGTTAGTTTTAACAGGCCTTATGCATAAAGCTAAACATTTTTTTCTCATTTCTAAATCTTATAAGAATGTTTTAATACAGTTTGCAGATTATGAGTTTTCCAGTTTAGTGATATTAATTTCCTTCTTTCTGCTCACCCTCATTTGCAGAGCCAAGTCAGAGGAAGGGAAGAGAGTGTCAGGTTGATTTGCAAAGTAATTTCCCTAAAGTTAGAAAATAAAGTTGAATTTCTGTGCCCTATAATGAGATGACAGGTTGGATCCGACTAAATTAAAAACATGTCCTTACAAAGCTTGCAGACCTAGATATATGTAGAATCCACCTTTAACTTCCTATCTTCCTGACTGTCACAGGTGTTTCTCAGCAACTCATAATGAATCTGATAGATGCATAGGCTCCAAAGGATAAAGTCCAGTTTCTTTCAGTACAACCTCTGCAGCCATTCACCTTTTGGTGTCAACCACACTACCCAGTGGCATTCCTGCCTAGGGACAGGGGGTACCCTATGTCCCCGGGCGCCCCCCATTTGGTCACGTGGGGGGAGGGCGCCAACATTTCAGGGGCGTTTGTGTGTTTTTTAATTTTTAAAGTGTTTTTTCACGTTCCGGCCTGCAGGGGGCGCATTTTTAAGGCTAGCAGCACCAGAATTTCAGGGTACCATCCAGAGACTGTCCTGATGATACCACCCAAATTTGGTGATGTTTGTTTCTGGGGAAACAAAGTTATGGACCCCCAGAGGGGGTGCCCCCATCCCCATTGTTTTCAATGGGAGCTAACCTGAGATGGGGGCTACCCATTTGAGGGACCATAACTTTGGTCCCCCTGAACATAACTTCACCAAACTTGGGTGGCATCATAAGAATAGTTAACAGATGATACCCTGAAAATGTGGTGTCACTAGCTTTAAAAATACACCCCTTCCAGGCACCCCAAGAAATTTGCCCAAGATTCTTTGTTTTGCAGTGACTTTGCTCCATTGTAGCCAATGGGGAATTTCTGAGTGTGTAGGCAGGCTGCACATTTTTAAATATAGAGGCGCCAGACTTTCAGGGTGGCTCCAGGAGGGCCTCCTGGTAATAGCATCCAGGTTTGGAGACCTTTTCTTCTGGGGGTTCAATTTTATGGGCCCCCAAAAGGCTTATTTGTAAATTTGTTGCGGTAGGTGTTAGCGAGATAACCTTAGTTGTGGCGAGCCCGAACCCACTTTTGTGGGGAGCCCTCGCCAGGAAATTGGATAGGATAAGGGACGGTGGGGAAAATGGGGGAGCCACCTATGGGACTGGGGATCCCAGTGCTGATGGGACGGGGCAAATATGGTAGACGGTGGCCATATGAGAGAAGATGGGCGAGATGCAGATATGCTCGCCCAAGTTCTGACCTCCGATCTATCCCGAGGAACGCAGGTAGTAGAATTCAGGGCCACTCTGCTTCCTCACTGGTGTTGATCAATGCCAGGTCCATAAATAACAAGACCGCCGTTCTCCGAGAATATCTCGGAGATCAACAGATGGACCTGGCTTGTATCACCGAAACCTGGGTGCGAGAAGGGGAGACCGTCGCCTTGGGCGAGGCCTCCCCACCAGGTTTCGCGTGCCTCCACCGGTCACGAACACAGGGCCGGGGGGGTGGTGTGGCGATGTTCATCCGAGAAACCATCCCCTTTAGGGCTGTTCCTGTCCCGGAGATTGCAGGTCTGGAATGTGTCGGCCTGGAGTGGATGGCCTCGGAGAGGTTGGCTGTCCTCTTGGTGTACCGGTCGCCTAGCGCACTGGGGGACGGCCTGCCGCGGCTACTGGAAGTGGTGGCTGACTGGGCGTTGCGGTTCCCCAGGCTTATTGTCTTGGGTGACTTCAACGTCCATGTCGACACCACCTCGTGTGTGGTGGCCGCGGACCTGGTGTCAACCATGGCGACGCTAGGCCTCTCCTTGGTAAATTCTGGCCCCACTCATGAGGCCGGGCATACACTTGACTTGGTCTTTGGGTCGGGAATTGATATGGTCATATCCTCTATTGATAGAGTGCCATGGTCTGACCATTATGCCCTGAAGGTTCGGGTGGACGTGCCGCAGCATCCCTGTCTAGGCGACGGGCGGATTTATGCCCGCCCACAGAGACTTATGGATCCTATTGGATTCCTGAATGCTCTGCGGGACCCTGAACCTACTAGCACCCTCGATGGGCAGATAAAAGACTGGAATTCCCGTCTTTCCGATGCCATCAAGGTTATTGCTCCCCGGCGCCCTTTGCGCCCCCGATCAAGGCTGGCTCCTTGGTATACTGAGGAGCCACTCAGTATGAAGCGGGAGCTCAGACAACTAGAGCGAGTGTGGAGGGAATCTCGTGACGAGGCTGCGCGAACATCTTATAGGACGTTTATGAAAGCCTATGAGATGGCAACTAAGGAGGCGAAGAGGGCTTTCTTCTCCTCCTCTCTTGCATCTGCTAGCTCTCGCCCAGCACAATTATTTCGTATTATTCGGTCACTCACCTCATTGTCTGAGGGTTCTACAAATTGTCAATTGGCTATCACCTGTGAGGCATTTATGAGCTTTTTTGCAGATAAAGTCACGTCGCTCCGCCAAGATCTTCCCTCCACCTTAGAGACAATAAGTGAACTGGAGACTCCCTTGCCGTCTTCGGGCCCTTGTTTGGCCCAGTTTTCCCTGCTCTCGGAAGCCGCTGTCGACAGGGTCCTGGCTGCTGTTAGACCTACTACCTGTCCTCTGGATCCGTGCCCCTCCTGGCTTATTAAAGCATGCTGGGTGGAGCTATGACCCCACCTGTTGAATATTATCAATAGCTCCCTTGAGCAAGGAGTTTTTCCGGGTGGGTTGAAGGAGGCAGTGGTCCGCCCACTCTTGAAAAGACCATCGTTAGATCCTGGAGATCTGGCCAATTACCGCCCCATTTCGAATCTTTCGTTTCTGGGGAAGGTAATTGAGAGAGTGGTGTTGGAGCAGCTTCAGGGCTTTCTGGAGGACACATCGGCCTTCGATCCCTTCCAGTCCGGCTTCCGTGCTGGGCATGGGACGGAGACTGTTCCTGTCGCCGTCACAGACACACTACGTATGCAACTAGACCGAGGCGGATCGGCGCTGCTGGTGTTGTTAGATCTCACCGCAGCGTTTGATGTGGTCGACCACGACCTTTTGACCCACCGCCTGGCCGCTTCCGGGGTGCGAGGCACTGTCCTTCAGTGGATTGCCTCGTTTCTCCGGGACCGGACCCAGCAAGTGTGGTGCGGGGACCAAGCCTCCCGAAAGTGCCCACTTCAGTGTGGTGTACCTCAGGGAGCGCTGCTGTCCCCGCTATTATTTAACATCTATATGCGACCCCTTGCTCAGTTGGTACGGAGCTTTGGGCTGATCTGTCACCAATATGCTGATGACACTCAGCTCATTCTGCTGATGGAGGGGGGAACGGTCGTCGCCCCTGTGGCTCTCCAGCATTGTTTGGAGGCAGTTGCTGGTTGGTTGAAGGTTAAAACTGAATCCATCAAAGACGGAGATCCTTTGGCTGGGTCGGGGGGGTGAGGCTGGGGATTTTCAGCCGCCGGTGTGGGAGGGGGCTACATTGGCACCGGCCTCCTCCGTCCGTAGCCTGGGGGTCCACCTGGATTCGTCTCTTTCAATGGAGACCCAGGTGGCCCATGTAACCCGGGTTGCGTTCTTCCATCTTCGCCAAGCCCGGCGGCTGGCCCCCTTCCTCTCTCAAACGGACCTAGCCACTGTGATTCATGCAACGGTCACCTCCAGGCTAGACTATTGCAACTCGCTCTACACAGGCCTTCCCTTGCGTCTGATTCGGAAACTAAAACTGGTCCAGAATGCGGCGGCCCGTTTGCTCACAGGGGTTGCTGCCAGAGACCATGTTTTACCTGTGTTGTGCCGCCTGCACTGGCTCCCGGTTGAATTCCGAATCATTTTCAAGGTGTTGGTACTGACCTTTAAGGCCTTGCGCGGCCTGGGGCCTCCGTACCTGCGGGACTGTCTTGCCCCATATGTCCCAACTCGGCCTCTGCGGTCAGCAGAGGCCAACTTACTGGTGATCCCTGGTCCCTCAATGACGCGGCTGGCCTCCACCCGGGCCAGAGCTTTTACAGCTCTGGCCCCTGCCTGGTGGAACGCTCTGTCCCCAGCTACGCGGGCCCTGCGGGATCTAAATGATTTCCGCAGGGCCTGCAAGACAGAGCTGTTCCACCGGGCCTTTGAGGGGTCCGGCTGCTGATGGTTCCCCCCCTCCCCGCTTTCTCCATAACATCTGTGAACCTACCACCCTTTCTTTCCCATTTCCTTTCAGGGGACTGATTAGAGAGACACCATCGATATATTTGATGTTAGAATGCTGCTTTTAATGGGGTTGGGTTTTAATATATAGAGCTGTTCCTAATTGATTTTATAGTTGATATTACTGATTTTACTGTGCTCTATTGTCTTCTGTTCGCCGCCCTGAGCCCTTCGGGGGAGGGCGGCTTATAAATATAATAAATAATAATAAATAATAATAATAATAAATAATTATTTTTTCCCCTGCTTCTGCACATGAAAGCCTGTGGGCTGAGTTCTCTCAGAACTCTCTCAACTCCCCCCACCACCACTCCAGAAGCAAAGCTCACCAAGCTTGGATGCTATTACTCAAGGCCTCTTGGAGCCACCTTGAAAGTCTGGTGCCTCTATCTTAAAAAATGTGCAGCCTGCCTCAGAAATTCCTCATTAGCTACAATGGAGCAAAGTCACTGCAAAACAAAGAATCTTGGGCAATTGGGTGCTGTGTGGTTTCCGGGCTGTATGGCCGTGTTCTAGCAACATTCTCTCCTGAAGTTTCGCCTGCATCTGTGGTTGGCATCTTCAGAGGATCAGAGAATCTTGGGCAAATTTCTTGGGGTGCCTGGAAGGGATGTATTTTTAAAGCTAGTGACACCAAATTTTCAGGGTATCATCTGTTAACTATTCTTATGATGCCACCCAAGTTTGGTGAAGTTATGTTCAGGGGGACCAAAGTTATGGTCTCTCAAATGGGTAGCCCCCATCTCAGGTTAGCTCCCATTGAAAACAATGGGGATGGGGGCATTCCATTTGGGCATCCATAACTTTGCTGACCCTGAACCAAACATCGCCAAACTTGGGTAGTATCATCAGGGCAGTCTTTGAATGATGCCCTGAAATTCTGGTGCCACTAGCTTTAAAAATGCACTCCCTGCAGGCCGAAAAAACACCAAAAATACCCTCCAAAAACCCAAATACCTTGCATTCACATTTGTTCATATTTGGGCAGGACATAATCGGACAATTTTTGTCCGAATGTGCCCAGATTCCAGCCGAATCTGGTATTTGTTTCATCTGAATCTCCAACCCTCAAAAGTGATGCTGTTTCAGGGTGGGGGAGAATCCACCCCCAAACAGCATCACTTTCAATTTTGTTTTAACCGGGGACCCCAGATTCTCCCTTTAAGGTAGATTTAAAAGAAGAATCTGAGCTCCCTAGTTTAAACACCATTGAAAGTGATGCTGTTTGGGGGTGGATTCCACTGGAGGTGTTTTGTGAGAGATGATGCTGACATTTGTTTGATAAATGTTTTGCTGGGGATGATTTGTGAGAGATTTACATGCTTAATACCCACTTGCACTGGCTTGTTGTTTCTCAGGCTAACAATTTACCTCATAGGGTTGTTGTGATTAGGAAATTAGGAAAAGAGTTGGTGGGGCGAGAGCCATGTATGTTTTGCTGGGAGTGGGAGGTGTTTTGTGAGCTGGTACAAAAAATCATTGTTTGGTCATGGTGGGGGAGGATGGCCGCCCATACGCCGGGCGGGGTGGGGGTGGGGCGCCAAACTCAGGTTTTGTCCCCGGGCGCCAGTTTTCCTAGGTACGCCCCTGACACTACCATATACCACAATTGTGAATAACAAATTGCAAATATGCCACTCTATGCTTAAAACTGAAAGGAATCATCATCCTTGTTGGATCTCCATAAACCAGTATAACTTATAAACTTTCTTGTGGAACAACTTTTGTCCATAATGTTGTCCAAAAATCTTCCTGTGCAGGACGAGTGTAAAAGATTTAGCAAAATGTACTGTGGGGTGCTGTCTGGTTTCCGGGCTGTATGGCCGTGTTCTAGCAGCATTGTCTTTTGACGTTTCGCCTGCATCTGTGGCTCGCATCTTCAGAGGATCTGAAGATCTTATCTTCAGATCCTCTGAAGATGCCAGCCACAGATGCAGGCGAAACGTCAGGAGACAATGCTGCTAGAACACGGCCATACAGCCCGGAAACCAGACAGCACCCCAGTGATTCTGGCCATGAAAGCCTTCGACAATAAAATGTACTGTGTCTTGCCTTCTAATTAGGTTGGTTCCTCATCTTGGTGAGAAAGCTAGGGTTTCCATTTCCTGGTTGAAAGATACCTGGAGATTTGAGGGTACAGTCTGGGAGAGTGTGTTTTAGTGAAGG
This sequence comes from Sphaerodactylus townsendi, assembly GCF_021028975.2. Classification (NCBI taxonomy): domain Eukaryota; kingdom Metazoa; phylum Chordata; class Lepidosauria; order Squamata; family Sphaerodactylidae; genus Sphaerodactylus; species Sphaerodactylus townsendi. The sequence continues at coordinate 118,927,288 of NC_059429.1, read as the reverse complement.
GAATGACCACAGCAGCGTAAAATGGCATGCAGTTCATTTTTCAAAGCAGCCATTTCATCCAGGAAAAAATAAATGCAATGAATCTGCGAAACTGTCTTTCCCACTATGTCTCCCAAAGCATGTTGCAATCAGCGAATAACAACTTGCTAGCAACCCCTGGCCTGAAAGATATTTGACTGACCTCAACTAGGGCCAGGGTGTTTTCGGCCCTAGTCCCAACCTGGTAGGAAGCTCTGTCTCGTGAGACCAGGGTCCTGTGGGATTTTATGCAATTCCAAAGGGCCAGTAAAAAAGAACTGTTGCACCAGACATCTGTCTTAGCAACCAGACAGCTAACACATCAAAATGTAAGTTACAAGAAGATACATTTTTGCACTTGGCCCTGTTTTTTTTGGGGGGGGGGAACTTTTTTACAAGCTGCACTTTAATTGTCTATGGCTTGACATGTTTATCCCTTTTCTGGGCAAATGTTCAATACCTGTGCCGTGCTGCAGAAGCTGCCCACAGTGAAATGAGGGTCATCCAGAAAATCTGATCCTTTGTTTATTACAACCTTTCCACTTACCTGGGACTTACCTGTCCAGGCCCAGCACATGTAAAAGCTTCCATTACCTGTTGTAGGATACTGTTGTATCAGGAGTTCCAGTGGTGATTCCCCAAGGGGATATTTGGAATACTGGCAGGCTGGCTAGCACACACATACACGTGTATGTTTTATTGTCTTCTTGTTACGTTTGTCTGTTGCTATTTTGCATATGGCTGCAAGGTGACACTTATAATTACTTATATTAAATTGAGCACTTGACATTTCAATTGTGGTTGGTGTTTCTGCAGCCAGTAGCTTGGCTGTTGCAGGTTCCTTTCATAGTATTTAGCTCGTTCCAATTCAGCCCCCCCCCCCGCTTTTTTCTGTAGTTTTGGCATAGAGCTTTTAGTCACCAGCTGTGTTTTAAAGTATTATGTTGTTTTTATATGTTGGAAGCCTGTGAAAGAAAGGACAGCATAGCAATAAAATAAATAAGTGCAACAAATGTTTTAAATAAGTAAAAAACAGCGCTGTGCATTCAGGTAAACCTGAGCCAAAGAAAAAAGAAAAACCAGGATGTTCAGGTTCAGCCGAATAGCCCAAGATGAAAAAAAAAAGCAAAAACAAAAAGTGATTTTTTTCCAGCCCTAATAATAAATAAATAAGCAGTTTACGTAATCTGGAGATCAGTTGTAATTCCAGGAGATCTCCAGCCTCCCCGGTAGTTGGCATTCCTAGAAACAGCTGACATGCTAACAGCTTCTGAAGCGTGAATTAAACCAGATGGAAAGGCTTTTAAAAATAACAAGGCGTAATTTGAGAATCCTTGAGAAAATAATTCGATTCCATTATGACAGTCCTTGTCCCCAAACCACCACCAAAAGCATAGTTTCTCTAATTTTTTCCCCTGTACTTCTTTGCTTCTGGAATATTTCTCTTCAAATTCCCAGGCTAGGGTTTATTTTAAAATGCAAACCTGAAAGCTAGCCGGCTGCTGAAATAAAGAAGGGAGCGTAACAATATTAAAGAGTACTAAATGTGTACACTAAAGGCATTTTGTAGTAAAGATTCAATTGAGCAGTTACCATCATTTTGTAAGGGCAATCTGCACTGTGAGACGTATATAGACAGTTTAGTTTTGCTTTATACTAATTCAAACAGTTCGTGGGGATGACAGTCTAGTGGTACATCTATTTTTGGCAATAAGCTGAAAGAGCAACTACTGTAGTGCCATCCTAAACAAATTTACACCTAATTCTATTTAAGTCAATGAACTGAGAAAGGTGTAACTGTGTTTCGTATTATACTGTGTGTCTATTAACTGAAGGCAATTGAGATGCTCCACAAGTCAAGTTTTTAAAGCCATTCCATTAATAGACTGGCATCACAGTGGTTCTTATGCACAGAGATGCAATTGATCTCACATAAGCAGGGCCCTCGAGCTGAGTTTCATTTGTTAATGTAAAGTGGCATTTATACCTGGCATTTTCAGTCCACCAACCAATTCTGGCTCTACTTCCGCCCTCTTCTGCTCTGCAGGAGAATCACTTACTCGGTTGACTGTCTTCACGGGAGATCTTCATGTAATTCCTCTGGCCAGTTCTTGAGTCCTGGGTTGCCATCCTCCAGGTGGGGTCTGGAGATCTTCTGGAATTTCAGCTGATCTCCAAACTACAGAGATCAGTTCCCCTAAAGGAAGTGGCAGATTTGGAGGGTGGATTGTTAGGCATTATACTTGGCTGAGGTCCCTCCCGTCCCTAAACACTGCCCTTCCCAGGAGGTTGGGTTTAGGCTTGGAGATTCGGCTGCAACAAATTCTGGATTCAGCCCGAATCTGGGCAAATTCGGGAATATTCAGGGGAAAATTGGCTAAATATGTCCTGCCCAAATATGAACAAATCCGAATGCCAAGTATTTGGGCTTTTGGGGGGTATTTTTGGTGTTTTTTCCTGTTTCAGCCTGCAGGGGCGCATTTTTAAAGCTAAAGCACCAACATTTCCAGGTATCTATCCTGATGATACCACCCAAGTTTGGTGAAGTTTGGCTCAGGAGGGAGCAAGGTTATGGACTCCCAAAGGGGGTGCCCCATCCAATGGGAGCTAACAGAAGATGGAGGCTACCCCTTTGAGGGTCCATAACTTTGCCCTCCCCCCAGAACCAAGCTTCACCAAACTCAGGTGTTATCATTGGAACAGTCTCTGGATGATACCCTGAAATTGAGGTGCCACTTGCTTTAAAAATGCACCCCTGACAAGTACCCCAAAAATTGCCCAGATTCTCTGCTTTGCAGTGCCTTGGCTCCATTATAGCCAATGGGGAATTTCTGCATGTGTAAGCACGCTGCACATTTGTAAAGATAGAGGCAACAAACTTTCAAGGTGGCTCCAGGAGGCCCTCCTGGTAATAGCATCCAGACTTGGTGAACTTTGCTTCTGAGGGTTCAATTTTATGGGCCTCCAAAAGGCTTATTTTTGTTTTCCCGCTCCTACACATGAAGCCTGTTGGCTGAGTTCTCTCAGAACTCTCTCAATGCCCCCCCTACCCCCAGAAGCAAAGTTCGAAATGCAGGCGGAAATGTGAAGAAACACTAAAAATATCACAGAAAATCAGATGGAAGTGAATTTTTTGGGTATACCTGAATATTCGGGTATATTCGAATATGTTATTTGTCTTAATTGAGCATACAGATAATTTTTTGTCCAAATAAATCCAAATCCAAATTTTACCAAATTTCTAGGGTATTGATGAAGCCTAGTTGGGTTGCCAGGTCTCCCACCGCCAACACTGACAGGAAATGGGGGACAGAGTTGCCGGATCAAGACTGGGATGCTCCTGGTGATTTAGGGATGGAGTCTGGGGAGAACAGGGACCTTAGCAGGGTACAGCGCCATTCGGTCCACCCTTCAAAACACCAATTTTCTACAGGTGAACTGACCTCTGTAGTCTGGAGATGAGCTGTCATTCCGGGGGATCCCCAGGTCCCACCTGGAGGCTGGCATCCCTACTGGGAGACACCCCCATATCTCCAGGAATTTCCCAGCTTGAAGATGGCAACCCTACTTGGGTCCCCTACTTTCTTCTCCTGTGCTTTGCCAAACGAAACGAAACCATCACACCATAAACACAGCGACACTCACTGGAACCTGATTCTGAAGCATACAGTGCAGCAGTGTAGTTTTCTCCTTGCAATTGTTTTGAGGAGGAGCATTTAATAGACCAAAGCAAGAAGCTTTCTGAGTACAATGGCAATCCTATCTTCTTCCCCCTCAGCCACCCACTTTCCATTTAGAAGAAAAATCATCTCATTCTCACCTGCATGCCGGCTGTTTAATGCTCAGATATTTCCAGCAAAAGGCCACTCCAGAACTGTGACACAAAACAGGCATCAATTACAGTGATTTGAAGTGTCAGTGTTCCTGCTATTACTTAGTCCATTAGCGTTGTTTACAGGCCTTCTAAAAACTCCTCTTCCATTAAAGATGCCAAGCATCTGGAGCACACATTTCTGTTTTTAAAACACTGTTCCGATTTACATCAAACCCATTTCTTTTGCTTTGTTACTTTCCACAAGTATTCGGAAACAGTTCCCCGAGTTCAGGCAAACAGAGGTCCTTTTCGCACAAACAAAATAAGATGTTTTGAGGTAGGAAATAAAACGTTTCCTCCATGGAGTTCTGCCTGGTTTTGACCCCAGAATGTTCTGAAAATGTTTTATTTGCAGCCTCGAAACATTTTATACCAGTGGTGGCGAACCTATGGCATGGGTGCCAGAGGTGGCACTCAGAGCCCTCTCGGTGGGCACACAAAAACAATGTCGCCCCCCCCCCTCACATCTAGGCTGGCCTGGGCCACTGGGCTGGATTATTAGCATTAAACCTAAGACCTAGTTTTGGGGAAGCAGTGTAGGTAACCCTGTTAAGTGCTGTTAAACCCCACTGATCTTCATACAAAGTTCTAAAGCACGATCCTTTACCTGTGAGTAAGCTTGTTTGCTGGCAATGGGGCTTGCTTCTGAGTAAACCTTCCTAGGGTCATGATTCACCCATTGGAAGAGTTGCACAGTTGCTTCAAAGCAAAGCCATTGACTACCACCAAGCTTACTCCCGAGTAACGCATGCCTCAGAGCCAACTGTTTTTTTCTAAACTAAAACCTCAGTATTCAGGTTAAATTGCCGTGTTGGCACTTTGCAATAAATAAGTGGGTTTTGGATTGCAATTCGGGCACTTGGTCTCGAAAAGGTTCGCCATCCCTGTTTTACACGCATGATCTTTTATTACGCATCTTTAGCCTGAAACATTTTCAAAATGTTTTCAGGGCTGTGCAATCTATTTAATACCTTTTACAGGCCACTTTGCTGCTCCAATCCTCCTCCTCAGCACCATTTTATATGGCCTTTCAATGCTCACTCTGTTCCTTCTTGCTTGATTATTTCCATCATTTGTGGGTTTTTTTTAATTTGGGGGGTTAAATTTTTTGAAGCTTTGGTTACACGAGCTATAGAGAATCTCAGCATAAGGCACTGAAGAATCGATTCCACATATAATTTTTTTTTAAGGGGAAAAAAGCACAAAATGTTGGCCAGGAATTGTTTTGAAGTGAGTGAGTGAGAACAAACTCTGTGTGTGTGGGGGGGGGGGCGGGGGGCGGGATCGAAAACATTTTGCAGCTTGAACAAGTTGAACAAGTTTGGGGGACTTGTGCGGAATTGGCCAGTCACATGGCTTGAAAGCTATCTCTCAGGACATGGAATGGAATCAATTTCCTTTAACTTAATAGTTTATTAATTAAGACTGAATTTTCAGGGCAGATGACTTGGCTGACTGCAGCACAGTGACTCACTTGCCAAGGCAGCAGTGAACTCCAGGAAGCAATTAGGTTGGAAGTTGATTGTTCATATTGATCTGCCCTAGCCTTTGTAGGGTTGCCAGCTCTGGGCTAGGAAATACTTGGAGTTGAGGAGAGGCAGGGAATGGGGAGGAAAGGAATTTCAGTTGGGTATAATGCCATAAAGTCCACCTTATGAAGCAGCCATTTTCTCCAGATGGCCTGATCTCTGTCAGCTGGAGACAATCCCAGGAGATCTCTAGCTACCACCTGGATGTTGGCAACCCAAAGTCCTGGGTGGTGTTTGTGCCTTCTGCTGTTGATTGTAGTCTTATGAGTCTCGTGAATCTGTGAGGGTGATTACTGAAATGGTAATTTGAGTCATATTTTATTTGAACTCCAGCACTGCAATCCTAAGTAGAGTCATACTGAAGTCTATTGGCTTCAGTGAACTTACACCCCAACAGAGGCGTAGCTGGGCCAGAGTGAGCCCAATGCACACTCTGGCTTTTTCGTGCCCCCCCCGCGCGGCGCCCCCGTGGCAAACATTTTTGCGGCACCCCCCCCCCAACTTACTTTAGAAACCATGCAGGTTTGAGAACAGGGCTGCTCCCTTCCAGGCTTCAAAGGCCCTGGTGGGAATTACATTTCCCAGGAGACCCTGGGAAATGTAGTTCCCACCAGGGCCTTTGAAGCCTGTTCTCCAGCCTGCTCAATTTGTAACGTAAGTGTGGGGGATGCCATGGGGGAGGAGCACCGCTGGGGGGCGTGGGGAAAGGGAGGGGTATGGGGGATTTTCCACCCCCCACATGACCCGGTGCACGGAGTACCCGCCCGGCCCCTGGTAGCTTCGCCAGTGGACCCCAATCTAGGAAGGGGGTGACAAATCCGCCTATGGTGGCAGCATGGGACTCTGCAGTTGGATTTGCTCTCACTGAGCACTTACACGGAACACTTACCCTGCCTTTGGGCAGCTGCTGCGGCCCTCCACAGTGCTCCTTTGCCCTTGATGGCATAGGAGGGGCATTCTGGAGGCATGGTCAGGGGTGGAGCTGTCATAGGCAGCTTCCACCTGGCCTTTGCCTTTTGGAATGTCAGTTCTAGGGGCTTAGAGTTATGCCATCGTTTTGGGTGGTGTAGTCCCACAGAGCCCAATGGAGGACTTTTTGGCAGCTTTTTCTGTTTTTGCCTCCCTGCACCACTGAGAAGCCCTCTTGGAGACAGCAAGGCAGCCCCAAAGTGGGGCTGCATCCCACTGCCAGGGGCTCTGGATCAGGCTGCCCAAAAGGTTTGGCTCAGTTTAAGTTGGCACTGTAGACCAACCAGGTTTTGTAGAGGACTTATCTGGTGATTTGGTTGGAAGCTACCCTGAGCCTGCTTTATTGGAAAAGGCTGGGGTATAAATCAATCAAACGAACAAGCCAAGGAATAGGGTCATTGTATTAATTGAAAGAAACAGATGCAACTATTCACACTGAGAACAGTTTGCACTTCTGCTGTATATTTAAAAAATTCAAGATTGCCTTTTGAGCTGAGAAAAACATCCAATCGTATTTAAGAAAAATCAATAAATATTTGAATCAAAGTTTTGGTCAAAGAGAGATTTGACTCTTGAAAGCTTATACCCAAAAAATAATGTTGGTCTCTAAGATACTTCCAGACTTGAACCTTCCATATGAATCAAAGTGAGGTTAACATTGATTAAAGGACATGCCTTTGGAACTAATGATCTGAAGCAAGTATTACTAAGTTGCAAATAGATTTCAGAGTTCAAGGGTAATTTGGATGTAAATTTGGTATTCATTCAGTATTTACACATTTCTATCCAAGGGAACACAGAACAGCTTGCAACAGAATAAAGATTGCAAAAATAATCCAGTGGAAAAACCCCTTCCTCTTGGGACAGTCCTGGGGTCATAGGATGGCTCGTCCAATAGATAGGCTGCCCGTGAGCTATTAGACCAATGCTAAAGGGGTAAAATTTCTGGCCATGCCGAAACTTCATAAAGTACCTGAACCAGGAAAGACAGAGTAAATCCTCAAAAGATGTTGCAGACGGCGTAGATGTTCCTCCCACCCTGTCCATCCTATTGCTACTAAAGGAGGGAAGTGATGTAGTACTAAAGAATGTAGTGATGTCTACAAGCAAATATGGCTTTCAAGGGATAGACAGATTGGTGGAAGAAAGGTCTATCAGTAGCTACTAGCCATGGTGGCTAATGAGAACCTCCATAGCCAGAGGTACTGTAAGGTAGCATCAGGGGAAATTCTTAGCCTTTATGCCTTGTTGTTGGCCCTTCTGGGTAACTGGAGGGTAACAATCAACAAGCGGATGGAGGAAAACTAGGCCTGTGTCTTTGTCAGTAACAGTGTAGCAACTGGAAGTTACATCATCATGACACCAGGAACTCCGGGATGCACTAGTATTTGGGCAAAGACTCGATGGGAAAAGTGTTAACTACTGACAGACACGAATTAAAGAACACGAAAGGCACTGCAGACTATTTCAGCCAGAAAAATCAGCAATAGCAGAACACTTGATAAACCAACCTGGACCCAGAATATTATTTGAAAACACAGAAATTCTGGACCACTCTGACAACCACTACATCAGACTACACAGAGAAGCCATTGAAATCCACAAGCACATGGACAACTTCAACAGGAAGGAAGAAACCATGAAAATGAACAGAATTTGGCTGCCAGTGTTGAAAAACTCTAGAATCAAGACAGTAACTAATCAGCTCCACACAAACACAGGACAACTATAGATAATAGCAACCAAGGAAACAAAGACCAGGATACTTCTATTCAGATGCATTCACCTATTGACCTTGCTATCTTCATTGTTACTCCCAGGCTACAGACTTCTTTGTGACTCACATACCAGGCTACTGTATTCAGAGAGCCTCACCTTTTAACCTCACAGTATATATACTCCACTTGCTTTCCATTCCTACTATCAAATCCTCTGAAGATGCCAGCCACAGATGCAGGTGAAACGTCAGGAGAGAATGCTGCTAGAACATGGCCATACATCCCGGAAACCACACAGCACCCCAGTGATTCCGGCCGTGAAAGCCTTCGACAATATACTGTAGAGTTTTTGCCCAAATGCCAAAGATTTCCTAGATGGTTACCACGTTTTACTGAATGCTAAACGAATGAACAGTGGATGGATTTTGCTCAGAAAATGGATCTGGATGAATTTTTTTGGAGGGAGCGGAATATAAATTAGACCTGAAACTTTTGCAGGGATTCTCAAATCCCTAAAATGCTTGCAATCCGAATCAGGCATCCGTTCCGGAGGACTGAACCAGGAAACCACTGCGGCTCCACAACTGTATTGGCTGCGAATTGGAATGAAGCCTCTAATCCATCAATTATGTTCTTATTCAGCATCTCATCATGTTTGTTTAACAACCAAAATCATTCCATCATGTAAAACACTCTCATAAGCTGCCAGTATTTTTTTTTTATTATATGACAGCTTTAGATCAGATGAACAGCCTTAAGATTGTGTTGGGGAAAATAAAATCTTTTAATGCACCCATTTAAAGAGGATCATTAATCTTATGTCATTCACCTCCTATACAAAGCAGAGCTCCGCTGACGGGACATTTAACTGTTGGAAATGAATAAAAAGAGTGATCTATGCAAGCCAATGCTTCCATTTGGGTTTTTATTTTTAATTTTCTTTCCCCCGCCCCAGTCATTGAGATATACACGCTGATCCAGCAGCCGTCCTGTGAGTGCAGTAGCTGTTTTACAGACATCATTCTGTATGCAAAAGGCATGGGGCAGTGGAAACATTAAGTACTATGTGCAGGCCCATGACTATCCACTTGCAAAAACATAATGCAAGCCAGCCCTGATGCGCTACTAACCATGCACTAATGCTCCGTGCATACAGGTAACCTTTAATGCCATAAGTTACAAATATTAAAATAAAATACAAAAATTAAAAGATAAAAGCGCAAAGCAAAATTAAGATTGCTTGTTTATGACCAGGCATAAAAACCTGGCCATTTGCTCTAGAGCAGGGGTAGGGAACCTGCGGCTCTCCAGATGTTCAGGAACTACAATTCCCATCAGCCTCTGTCAGCATGGCCAATTGGCCATGCTGGTAGGGGCTGATGGGAATTGTAGTTCCTGAACATCTGGAGAGCCGCAGGTTCCCTACCCCTGCTCTAGAGCATCCCTGGATTCTTTGTTTAACAGATAAACAGTCTTCTGTTGGTCTGTCCAGCACTCTACGCTCAGCAATAAGGTGGAGAGAAACTTTGTTCTGTCCCCATTATGAAGGGAGCAATAATACAGAACATGATGCACAGATTCTACAGTATTCAACGTGCAGATGCAAAAACACTCATTAGTGCTATATGGTGGAGCCTTGTGGAGCCCATACCTCATGGAAGTCTTCAGCAACTTCTTCTTGGCAATCCTACTGCATTACAACATTAACAGTCCAATCCTACCAAGCGTTACACCCTTCTCAGCTTCAATGGATTTAGGATGGTGCAGCTACGCCTGTCCTACCCTGAATAGTCCCAGTCTGTCCTAGTCTCATCAGATCTCAGATGCTAAGCAGGGTTGGCCCTGGTTAGTATTTGGATGGACAACCTTCAAGGAACACCAAGGTTGTGACAGTGACACAGAGGCAGGCAATGGCAAGCCATCTCTGAATGCCTTTTGTCTTAAAAACCATAAGTCAGCTATGACTGGACTGTGCAACCCCTCCCTCTCCCACACTACTTAGAATTTCCCTGTCAGTTATGGAAATAGATCTAATGTTAACATCAAATATTTAAATGTGATGTAGGAAAACCATTAAGGTCATCCCAGTGTGAATGGGAAATGGTTTCCATTTTGAGCAAAGAGGGGTGGGTTTGTCATTTTTGTAGTGTATGTTTACAGTTGCACTGTGTCAACCACACTCCAAAACAGACTCCAGTGAATTTAATGTGTAGCATCAAACCAACTTAATAGACAATTTCACAGGATAGCTGTGTCCGTCTGCAGCAATAGGTTCAAGTCCACTTGCACCTCAGAGATCAACAAGATTTTCAGTGTATTTCGTCAGGTCTGACCAAGGGATCTTCAACACTCCAAATCTCATAACCCAAAAATCTTGTTGATCTGTAAGGTGCTACTGGACTTGAAATGTAGCTAAATAACAATACAATATCAATGCTACAATAACATCAATATGGCTATGTGTACTGAACTGCACATTAGACTGAACACAGTGCCACCTTCTATTTCTGTGCCATTGAGTTATGACCACTGTTGCAGAAAAACTGGTGTAAGTAATTGCTGTAGTTTTCCCCAAAAATGTTGAATAGTGAAGAATTGACAGTCCACAGGTTTCTGCAAGAATTCCATTTTTGTCTCTTGAAAGCAGTTGATTTGATCATATGGCCCTCCTTTTAGGACCCACTGTTAATTTTTTCCCAAATGATTAAAGCTGTAACTAACTACTGTAGTTGCAGGTAATCAGCAGGTAACTAACTACTGTATCCACTGTAACTTTAAAACTGTGTTTTGTCCCAGTGCCACCTCCTAGGTGACAAAGAATCTCAAAATTGTTCTCCAATGATACTCTGAACTGATGTCACATACAGTACAATCACCACCATCTATAGGGGAGTGCAATAGGATCCCAAGACTTTCTGGCACCAGACTGCTTGGATACTACCATTTTCCCACTCTTGAAAGTCTACTGCCCTTGAAAGAAGTCAGCTGCCTCATTCAAACCTATGTAGGCTTGTGAAGCTGCCTTATTCAAGCCCTGTTAACAAATTACAGTGAACACACATACACCTTGGATGTACAGGCATACAATGGACATTCATTTTACAAATGAAATGGGAGACCAATGCCTGGCGATGTGTGAGAGGTTTCATTCACATGTTCAGCTGAACATGGAATTGAATGACAAATGACAATCTCTCAGTGCACACACTGTGAAAATGTGTTTGCTGTGACTGGTGAACAGGGCTTGTGTGTACAGTGTACATGTAACCCCTATGTTCAGAATGGGTTGACCCAGAAAGGGGTGGAGACTCAAAGCAGCAGGAGGCTGCAAAAACTGGTGAAGTTGGAGGAAGCAAGGCTACCAGGCTGGGGCCTTGATTTAATTCTTTATAAGCTCTTAACACCTTGTTTAAGGTAACTGCAAAGTTGTTGGGAACTAGTGGGAAGGGAGTTGTTTATTTTTGCTATATTGTAAATGTTAGAATTTATTGTTTCAGGGCTTGCTGTGTATGTAGTTGATGGGAGTTCGTTTGGGGACCTTCATCATCTTGGATCCCGTTCACCAAGCCTCTGATGACTTCATAAGCCAACCACCAGCAGGAAGAACTGGACTTGGCATTATCAGTAGATTGTAAATATAAGGACTTGAAATGCAACCTGAAAGGACTGTAAATTGTTAATGTTAAATGTTAATGTTAAAAGTGTTATTTGTTAAGGAAGTAAACCATTTTGTTTTAAATTTAGTTCTTTGCAACTCCTTCCAAGTTCTGCCCCACAGAACCCACAGGTAGAGGTTACATACACTTTATTTTTTTGAAAAAAAATATGTTCATTGAGTACTTCTCATGTTATGTTCAATACATGTACAGCTGAACATGTCATGCAGCCCTCACATTTATCCAGGTACTGGTTTCTGGTTTCAATTGAAAAGTAAATACACATTGGCTCTTTCATATGAACAAAGATGCCTGTGCGCATGCAAGGTGTGCATGAATTGTCTGTATCATGTGAACAGGGCTGCTGAGTCAGTCCATCATTTCATTAGCACAGTACCAGACATGCTCAAACTAAAAGCAGTCCTTCAGGTATAGGGTTGCCAGGTGCCTGCTAATGGCAGGCAATCTCCTACCCATTCCTATTACTGCCCATCAACACTCACCAGCTTGGCAATCAGAAGCAGGTAGGCCAAAAGGACAAGAGCATTTGGCATCTGTGCACAATGATGTCACTTCTGGCGTGATGCCGAAACACCAGCATTGCACTGTGGGGATGCTCTATCTCGCTCCCCAAAACTCTATGGAAAAAATAGAGTTTGGAGGGCAAGTACTAGAGTGTCCCCCCAGTGCAATGCTGGCACTTCTGTATCATCATGCATGACCATTGATTGCTACCCCCTGTACATATCTCCTGACATTTCCCACTGGTTGCTAAAAGGGACCTGGCAACTCTATCTAGCAAGCATTCCACTCTAGCTTTGTGGAGGACCAAACTCTATTAAAGTATATCAGGAGTTTCACTTTGCCTCCCTCACTCATTCTCAGTTGCTAACAAGAAACGCAGCCAAATTCCCCTGAGCAGCTAGTGAACTCTTTATAAGTGGATGTTTTAGCTGATACCAAACACTGCCGTGTAGAGCTGAAATTTTTTAGCTAGCATATTTTTTGCTTTCCTTTGTCACTGACTCACAGAAGAAAACTGTGCAACTTACCTACTATCACATCTTTACTCACAACAGTAAAGCAAACTGCAAAGTGTATCCAGTTTTGAAAACAAACAGAAGGAAATTCTCGCTTCACAGTGATATGCGCCAGGGAAAGATGACAGTCTGTTCTGAAGGCCTACAGAGGGCCGTCGGCAGCCACCGAAACCTCTAGCGAACAGCTAAGCTGCAGATCTAATCCTTTGATTTTCATTTCCTTTCATTTTTCATGAAGGGGGAAAAAGAGAAAATGATTTGACACCATGTGTGGTCTCAAATGGAAGCTCATCTGTTTAGGAAAAAAAAACAGAGAGAACAAAACGTGCATTAATATATCTGCTTACTCTAATTCAGTAGGACATTCTGTTTCCTAACAAAACTCCATTGCAGGGAGAAGACTGACAGTTTCTCTTATTCTTCTCCAACCCCAGACTCCCCTCATATGATTCTGCAAAGAAAAAAAATGTTTAGGGATGCCAGCCTCCAGGTAGGACTTGGGGATTCCCCAGAATAACAGCTCATCTCCAGACTACAGAGATTCCCTGGAGAAAATGGTGGCTTTGGAGGATGAATTCTGTGGCATTATGCCTCACTGAGGTCCCTGTCCACACTAGTATCTGTGAGGCGGCAGCTGTTGAGTGAAATAACAAGCATCTGGGCCTTTGTGAGTCATACCAGTTGCATGGTATCAAATTGGCCATAGGTTGTTGCCAAGACGAGCCGCAATGAATCCTTCTTCAAAGGCCAAAACAGCTCTGGAAGGGGTCCTGCCCTCCCCCTGCCTTTTACTGACAATAATCATGGTTTGAAGGCTGGCAGTACTGTTGTGGTTGCCTAGCAATTGTCACTGGGGGCATTTTCCCCTTTAAAGGTAAAGGTGCTACTACTATTATTTGGGTTTTGGTTTTACCCCCTGCCCACCACACACACACTTTTCTTTTCCTTTTCCGTACCAAGATTTTCTGCAAAGCTGAGGAAATCTCCATAGCTCCAGTCTTTGTGTTTAAAAAGTCATAATTTGCCCATTCTAAAAAGTGGATATATTGATAGAACTGCAATGTTGTTGGGAACTAAATGGTTATTAGTTACGTGTATATTTTTGCTTGTTTAGATATTTATACTCCACTTTTTTCCCCAATGGCTCCTAAAGTGGCTTACAGCATTGTCCCCTCTCCTCTATTTGATCCGAACAACAACAACAACAACAACTCTGTGAAGTGTCATAGGCTGAAAGAGAGTGACTGGCTCAAGGTCACTCAATGAGCTTCCACTACAAAATGTGGGTCTGACATCCTAGTGTGACATTCTAACGGCCACACAATACTGGTTTTCCTACCTTTTCCACTATCATTGAATATGGGGTGGTATACAGGAGGTCTCTTGCCCATTTAGAGGTCAGACCAAGACACCTGCTTAGGCTCAATAAAGCTCCATAGGCTTGCTAGTCATCAACTGGAAACCACCACAGGATATTGGGCCTGGAACCCTGCCAGTGTCCTTACATCACTTCCTGTTTTACAATAGAATTTTTGTGAAATGTTAGAACACCCTCTGTGTCACTTCTTTTTAAAACCAGAAGTGACATAGGCATGGTATGACCCTGGCACATTTTCTTTTCCTTTCATTTCCCCCTGCCAGCCCCTCCGATATTGCTGGGAAGTCTTTTGCTATAACTGGAAATCTGGAATTCATACACAGGGCCATTCTGAGAATAAAACAGTAGCCCCAAATGTATGATCTCTTTGGAAGAATTGAAAGATGGAAGTACTATATATTTTCTGGGAGGGGGGGGAAGTCATCTTTTTTCCCTCAGGAAGGGAATATTAGAAATGTACCATTCATTTCTAGGAAAGGGGAAAAGGGGGACTTTTTTAACAAATATTTTACTGTGTTTTTTTTCAAATAGGTTATCCATGTAGGGCTAACCCATTTTATCCTCACAATGGCCCTGTGAGTTAGTTTAACTCGTATGTTAAGAATGGGATGACCCAGAAAGGGGTGGAGTCTGAAAAGAAGCAGAAGGCTGCAGAACTCATGCGGTTAGGGGAAGCAAGGCTACCAGGCTGGGACCTTGATTGATTTTTTATAAGCCGTTAACACCTTGTTTAAGGTAACTGCAATGTTGATGGGAAAGTGGGAAGGGAGTTGTTTATTTTTGCTATATTGTAAATGTTAGAATTTATTGTTTCAGGGTTTTTGTGTATGTAAATGGTGAGAGTTTTTCTGGGGACCTTCATTATCTTGAATCCAGTTCACCAAGCCTCTGGAGTCTTCATGAGCCAACCACCAGCAGGAAGAATGGACTTGGCATTATCAGAATTTACTAGAAGGACTTAAAATGAAACTTGAACAGGACCTTGGAGTGTTAAGTTAAATGTTAATGTTTTATAATTGTCATATGTTAAAGAAAGTAAACCATTTTGTTTAAAATTTAGTTGTTGCAAACTCCTTCCAAGTTCTGCCCCGCAGAACCCACAAGCTGAGGTTACATTAGCAGAGAGATAACAACTTGGCCAAAGCTGTTACTGTATGAGATCAGGGAAACAGGTGAACACTAAATACATGTCAGTGTGAATGTGGCCCATATTCCAAATTGACCCAGATCTATATAAAAGTAGCTCAGTGTGAGGAAGAAAGTTTCTTTCCTTACCGAGACTGAAAATACCTAGAGTTGGTGTGTGGTACTTCCCATTGCTGAAACACATTAAGGAATAGTTAACCTGCTCTTCTTCAGTGTTTCAGTTCTGATTAGGAGGACCAGATCACTTCCTGCTAAGGTTGCCAAGTCCCTCTGAGCCACCAATGAGGGTTGGAGGTAGGGTTGAGAAAGTCCTGGAGATTTGGGGGTGAATCCTGGAGAGCATCCTGGGGTACAAGGCCATAGTGTTCACTCTCCAAAACAAGGGACCTGTTCTTCGTGATTTGGAGATAAGATGTAATTCCAGGAGATCCCCAGATCCCACTAGGAGCTGACATCCCTACTTCCTGCCCCTGACTCTGCTGCCTTTTGCTGCCCAGTACAGCAGTGAGAAAAACTGTGGGGCCAAAACGGATGTTGCAGAACCAGAGGTGACATCACATATCAAGGTGATGTTCTAGCAATCCCCCAAATGTTATGGTTTTACTGAAGGACACTACATAACAAATTGTCCAGAACCCACAGAGTGCCAGCCCTTTCTCCTGGCTGGTGACCCTAGTCTTGATTGATACAAAATCTCCCTCCAAGCGCAAGCACGCACGCACACACACACACACACACACAGGTGTAGGTTGGACATGAATTTACTGAAGGGGAATGATTTGAAACCAGGTGTGGCCACCATATCTTTAATTTTTTTTAAAAAAAATCCTGCTGTTCCTCCAAGGAGCTCAGCGTAGAGCACATGATTTTCCTCCTCCATTTTTTTCCTCACAACCTGCTTATCTCAAGTAAACTGGTGTATTATCCACTGAACTTTTCTGCCCCTGTGCCATGCTGCTCATATGCAGATATAATGAGTGCAAAATATTTCCTTGTGATTATGTGGACAGTAATGTTGTATTTCCCATGGCAGCATACCGATTTTGACCTAAGTAACCTGGAATCCAATCCTTCTCTAGTTTGCCTGGGGAAAGTCAAGTAACTCCTTATCTAATAATGTCTTTGCCAGGATACTCTGAAGCTAAATTAGATAAGCAAAGAAAGTTGTCTGCTGCAGGGAGGAGGTGAGGTTCACAAAGTTGTTTTGCACGATCTGTCAGGGTTTTGATTATACCCCTTTTCTGTTGTGGATGGTGGTATACCGGGCCACACAGTATAAAAAAACCCAACACACTGATTGGTTCCTCACCTGGGGACATGACAATTTATAGCCCACTAAAACATTCCCTTCTCACTGGACACAGTGTGTAACAGACTTCCCTCTGTGATACACCTCTGAAGATGCCAGCCACAGATGCCGGCAAAACGTTAGGAAAAAGATCCACTAGACCACGGACACACAGCCTGGAAAACCCACCAAAACCAGTTGAATCCGACCGTGAAAGCCTTCGACAATGCAGAGACAAAAGAGTTTCGCAGAAAACTTACATTCAAGTAGACTATAATTTACATAAAACTAGACCATAAATGCTGAGCAAACATTTACCCATGAGTAGACCTCAATTGCTGAACAATAAATAATAGCGCAATTTAAAAATTCAATTTTGATGGTTGTTTTGCTCATTTCATGGGAGTCTTTTCACTTCTTTAGTCCAAGAATAAAATGACTTGCTCATTATAATGTCCTGGTATACTTTCCAGCTGTAATTTTGTGTCAGTATGCCTTCATACAATGATTCTCTGATCTGTCATGAAGGTGTCATCTGGACACAAAGCTTAAATAGTATGCTATTAAACCAAAGGGAAGTTTTGATTAGATTAGCAAAATTTATGCATGGGGTACAAACTGTAGGTTGTTACAGTGAACTATGTTCACGTTGAGCTAATTTCTCCTTTGTCCTATGGAAATAGTGGCATTGTCTTATATCTCATAAAACAAGCTATGGTCTCATCCATTAGTAGAGTTTAGAAGTTTCAAAGCCACCATTTGATTCCTTCCTAATCCATTGCAATGTAGACATTTAACCGACTCATGTGAAAACCCAATTAAGAAGGTCCCAATGTTTTATTACATTGCATTAAATATTAAAGAAGCTTAATTTATACCTAGTCAGCAGGTATAATTCTCTTTACTTTTTTTTTTAATGTAAAACCCTAATTTGCTTTTAAAGGCAAGGAGACCATATATTTGTATGATATCCAATTATTGAGCTGCTAGATCATGGTCTCACTCTAGCAGTACCAAAATTATTGGACAGTCAAGGTAGTTTTAAAACACTTCTTCATCATCTGCAACAAAACAAAACAAAACCCTAAAAACAAAAACATGGCTCTACTTCAAGTATTATTTTTCTTCCCCAAACTAATGGAAATGGAATGGAAAGCTGGGAAAGATTCAGCGGTTGGTAAAGGCACAGGGTTTCACTTACATTATCTGGGGAGCATCAACACACCTTCCAGAGTTATAAAAATGATAGCATTACTCATTCCACCAGTGTTTAAAGGAAAGCATATTGCCACTGGAAGATTCTAGAAATGTCTAGAACAATACCCGAGTGTTCTAATTATCCAGCTGATGCAAACAACTGGGATATATTTATGATGCTGAAACACATGAAAACTATGGTTTCTTGTCCCAGGTGGCATTGGATGAAGTCATTCCACACCAGGTGTGTTCTTTTGTCTGTATTTTAGCCTATCTCTTGCTTTTTTTATGAAGAAGTTTCATGCTTCTGGGTTTTGATTGACTGCTGATTTCAGTACATACATGGTTATACTGTGGGAAGATTATAGTGTGATGAAATTATTATTAATTTTATAAGCTACCCTGAGCACCCCAATGAGGCAGAAAGGGAGCTTATATATATATTTTTTCTTTAAAAAGGAACTTTAAAAAAAAGGTCCAGCTAGGTTGATGGGCAGCTGAGATATAAGGATAATGTCTATTTGTCTCTGGCTCACGATACCTTTCTAATGCCACCTTCCACAATGAATAAATTGCTCCTTTTGTTCAAAGAGGTTGTGCTGCAACATAGGCAATGCTAATTGAATTCCTCCCAGCATAGTTAATAATTGATGTCTATTTTTATTGATTGATTGGTTGGTTTAGGTCAGGGGTCTGCAACCTGCGGCTCTCCAGATGTTCATGGACTACAATTCCCATCAGCCCCTGCCGGCATCACCAATTGGCCATGCTGGCATGGCTTGATGGGAATTGTAGTCCATGAACATCTGGAGAGCCGCAGGTTGCAGACCCCTGGTTTAGCTATTTATAGTAGGAGTGTTGTAATCTTCATTGCAAATGAGTTCAAGCGATTTTACTGCATTCAACCATGGTAAGCTTTGACCCCCCACTCCCTACACACACTCCCTGGGAGGTAGGCATGGGAGGGTAGAGGGTCTCCAAAAGGGAAGCCACCTATATGGTAAAGTAATGCTACAGTCAGGAAGAAATCACTTGGGAAGGAGATGAGATTTCAGCTTCTGAAATGAAGCTTCCCAAAGGGAAGGCATTTGTTCTGTAAAAGGATGCTCAGCAGTGGGGGCGGGGAGGGGGTGTCAAATACTGAAACTGAGCCCCCCAATTGGGAAAAAAAATCCTCAGTGTTAAAGGAGTCATGTGGAAAATATAATTCCTATGCTACTTTGCTTTTTCAGTCACAACTAACGGCGTGATTTTCTTCTCTGTCTCTTTTTTGCCAGTACCTTTTATGGATCCAAGGAAATCATCCCCAGGCCGTGAAAGTTTCTGATAGTTTTTAATGTGCCACAAGAGGTGTGGGGAAACAAACCCAGTTCTCCAGATTGGAGTCCACCACTTACCCACTATACCATGCTGGCTCTCTAGCTGGCTACACGTCTAGCTGACTGCTCGATGTCTGTGTTGCACCTTATGGTTAATTTTATCATTCCATTGAGTGGTAATAGCTCATATCCTACCACTCTGCTCACCACATTGTGTAGCCCTCCTCCAACAATTGGCTCTTCTGATGGAGGAATCTAGCATCCCCAGCCATTAATTGGCTCTTCTGATGGAGGAATCTAGCATCTCCAGCCATTCGGTGGTAGCAACAGTCAGTAAAGGTGCGATACATTAATTATTATGGTTTATAAATGAAATTCTTTTTGTAAAACACTCAGATGGTAAAAAAAGAGAAAGACCCAAGGGAAAATGGATGAACCTAGTAAAGGAAGCCAGAGCCTTCAGGTTGCAAGAGCCAAGCAAGGCTGTTAATGATGAGTCATTTTGGAGGTCATTCATTATTTTTTCCCCATCAAATCACAGAAGACTTATAGTGACTCCATGGGGTTTTCAAGGCAAGAGGCAATGGCCCCTTCCGCACTTGCAGAATAATGCACTTTCAATCCACTTTCACAATTGTTTGCAAGCGGATTTTGCTACTCCGCACATTAAAATCCAGCCGCAAAGTGCACTGAAAGTGGATTGAAAATGTATTATTCTGCATGTGTGGAAGGGGCCTGTGAGAGGTGGTTTGCCATGCCTGCCTGAATGTAGCAGCCCTGGTATTTCCTAGCGGTCTCCCATCCAAATCCAATTGCGTTTTCCAATTGCCTGGAAAATTCAACATTTTCCTGTTGAAACTGAAATGACAATTGGCTTTGACATACAATTCTTTTTCCATTTTGAATTTTTAGGAGTATCAATCCTTCACTTCTTTTCTTTATCCCCTTCCTTCCTCCCACCTTTTCAAATGAAACTTTTTTTTAATTTACAAGGAATAAAAGTGCAAGCATCCAAACTCCTCTAAAATATACATTACGAAGAAATTTGATGCAAAAAAAGAACTAGCAGTAATTTCGCACAGAGCTGAGTATGGGGCTACGTTAATACTTAAAGTTATGGCCACGTTTAAGCGCTTTGCTGAATTGGGATATAACTTTACATAGCCCACTGTAAAAATGCTGTATATTTTGTGGTTTTGGACTTACTTAAATTTCTGTTTTGATTATGCTTTTTAGTATCTCATAAAAATGCTAGGGGCAATGGATGACTGCTTTTGTACTTTAAGTGATGAAAGAAAGGAAAGGAATGCTTGCATTTTATGAACAAACGCTAAACATTGTGTAGGCTGGAGAGGAAACCCCCAATGCTATAGGGAGCGTCTTTCTGGATCAGAGTAAAGAAGTGGGAACATAAATTATGTTTTACTGTGAATCAGACCATTGATTCGTTTAACTTAATACTGTCTACTGTGGCAGGTACTAGCGCTCCAAACATTCAGGCAGAAGAAGATCTTTTCCAGCATTTGTTACCTAGTCTAGGGTCGTTTCCGCACGGCCCTTTAATGGTGCCCTGGGGATGGGATAAACGCCGTCCCCAGGGAGCCATTCGCACAGGCGGCGCTGCTGCTAAGCAGCAGCGCCAACCTGGCGTCGCTCCCCCTCCCCCAGGGCGGCGTCAAGCCGCCCTGAAAAACAACCCTTTAAAGGGTTGTTTTTCCCTCAACAGCATGTTCCCGGTGGCGCGGTGCGAACAGCACCACCGGGAACACGTATTCCCTTCCCGATCCGCTCACCTTGTCCCGTCGTCCGGCCTGCTGGCCGTCAGAAGAAGCCCATGCTTACGCTGTCCTCCCGACCCCTGGAGGTCGGAGGGCAGCGGGCATTCGACGGCAACCAGCAGGTTTAATTCCACGGGACAAGGTGAGTCGGAGGGGGGAAGAGGCAGCTCCATGCGGAGCCGCCTGCCGTCTGCCGGCCTCTCCAGAGGCCGTCCGCATGCTTGCATGCGAACGGCCTCCGCCTCCATGCCGGCAGAATTCTTGCCGGCGTGGAGGCGCCTGGGGGGCCGTGCAGAAACGGCCTAAAAGAAGAAGAGTTTGGATTCATATCCCACCTTTCTCTCCTGTAAGGAGACTCAAGTGGCTTACAAGCATTTTTCCCTTCCTCTCCACACAACAGAGACCTTGTGAGGTAGGTGGGGCTGAGAGAACTGTGACTAGCGCAAGGTCACTCAGCAGGAATGTCAGGCCCCTTCCACACACGCAAAATAATGCGTTTTCAAATCACTTTCACAACTGTTTGCAAGTGGATTTTGCCATTCTGCACAGCTTTAAAGAGCATTGAAAGCAGTTTGAAAGTGCATTACTCTGCATGTGCGGAATGAGCCTCAGAGTGCAGAAACACATCTGGTTCACCAGACAAGCCTCTGCCACTCAGGTGGAGGAGTGGGGAATTCACCTGCTCTTAACCATTACACTGCGCTGGCCTGACTCTCTTCACGTGCTCTGAGTTCTTCGGGGGTAGGGCGGTCTAATAAGTCGAATAAATAACAACAACAACAACAAACAACAACATGCAGCAGAATAGGACTATACTGGGTTGGCAAAGTCCAGAAATGGGTCATACTTAGACTTGCCAGTTCCGTCCCACCTCCTGCCTATTCTCCTGTGATAGAACTTATACTTTCAGGATAGTTCCTTATACTGGTCCAGTGCGTTAATTTGAAGACCTTGCCTAAAGTCACATGCTATTAATTCATTAATTTGTTTTATTAGATTCATACCCTGCCCCTTCCCATCCAGAAACTGGCTCAGGGAAACTTATAATATAAAATGCAAGTACAGAAAAACACATCTGTTTATTTCAATGAACCATCAGTAATTTAACATTTGCCCCCTGGAACCATTGTAATTAACATCTTACAATCACCTAGGATGAACAGCCCAGGAAAAGAGACCCAACCAAAATGAAAGAAGGTAGAGAAAAGGTGGGGAAGCCAGCAGTGATATAGGCAATGCTTTCTTGGGTGGGCAGCCAGGTGCCTGGAAATATCAGGAGCTTTTCAAGGGACAGAACCCTTGAAAAATAGCATTGTCACAGATAACACTTGAGGAATTTCTCAAATCTTTCATGGGTTGGCTGTGTCTGCGACATTCAGATTTTTACTGGAAGTGATGTCCAATACATGCAATGTTTCCTGTCCCCCATTTTTGTCCAGCTGCTTTGAACAAAGGGTCAGCAAAAGTAGGAGAATTCTCACCACCATTGGATAAGAGGTAAGCCAATTATTTGCCAGTGTAGTAGATGAGTCAATGCACAACCCTGTCACTGTTGATGGAGTCTGAACTGTATGATCTTTGCTGTTATGCCTTTTAATGTTGGCTTGATTCTGGGTCATTTCAGCTTCCCATTTCACCCCATGTAGCCTTTAAACACACACAACACCCACTCCTGGAAACAGTTGCTTTGGGGGTCACTCAGTCCTCTCTCCTCTTGCCAACCAGCAGTATTTTTAAAAGGATAAAGCTAGTAGTCCTGCTTGTCTCTTCTGATCCTTTTTGAGAAGCCAAGAATTGGATATCATGCTACTGAAGAAGACAAATGCAGAAGAACTGGGTCAAGAATAATGGCAGACATGTAATACTCTTTCATTCTCCCTTCCTTCCTTCCCAATCATAGGAAACACTATCATGGAGCGGTCTCAGAGCAAAAAAAGCACATGGCATTAGACAGAAATGTCAAGCAGTCACATTTCCTTCCTGCAGAGTCTTTCTCATCTGTTTCCACTAGTCTTATGATTTGTGATCAAGTTCCAATAACCTAGGAGGCTCCAGCCGGGCACATGGACAATCACATTTCAAAGTTGGTACCTGATTCTCGGCCCAAATTATATTTCATTTTTCAGTGCTCTGAATCTTTCTTCTCCCTACTGAAATGATTTGTCTCCTACACTCCATTAATAAGTCATGCTAGATAACAGTCAGCACTTGCTAGCCTTTCCCCCCCTTTTTTTCTGATTGCCCCAGTCCTCATAATGCATACTTCTGAAATGTTCATAATTATTGAGCTGTTTGTGTTTTACCTGTGAACTATCTTGGTGGCAGTGAAATACATGGTGATATCGATGTCCGATAGCATCCGCATGAAAGCAGCAGAATGGTTATTGTCTCAAAAAAAAGAAAGAAAAGCATCAGCAAGCTAGAGGCTGTTGAAGCAGTAATCATTGATTAGATTTTTTTTACATACTTGACCTCCTCTCCATGAAGCTAACAAAGGAGATAGAACAATGAAAAGTGTGATATACCTTGAGAATGCCAAGAGGAACAAGAACCAGGACTGCTTACCTTCTGGTTGGCTCATTTATTTACACGTTGGCATGGCTACAGCCTAGCCTGATCTTATCAAATCTCAGGAGCTGAGCAGAGTTGGCCCTGATTGCCTGTGTCTACTTGTTGAAAAAGTACTATTAAAGGGGGTCCTCTGACATTATGACAGAGGTCCTGTTTTGAAGCCATTCTTCAAAATACATACTCACTACTTCACTTTCAATACAGGGATAACCAAAACACAAACAACCCCCCGCAGTAGCATGGGAAATATCAGTCTGATGCGCTGGGATTCATCTGTTGTTGTAAACGCTACATTTCAGAGCTGTAAGCGGTAGGCCTGTCGTGAGCTTTTAAGAATGATTTCCCAAAATTAACATGCAAAAATACAAAGAGGGGAATGGAAAAAATACATTGTGATTAATGCTTCAGCCCAGTCCTCAGATGGCCAAAGCATAACATTGCAAGTTGCTTTATCTTGTGTTTTCACATTTGACATACTACTTTCCCACTGTTATTGAGGGCGAAGGCACGACGACAAAACCTTGCATACTATGGAATCCTCCCCCCCAATCTTGGCCTCCCCCTCTTCCAAACGCCTTCCTTTTCCACTCTCTTTCCTTCAGTGGTTTTATTATTTTATTTTAATGAACTGTCGCCACCAATTTAGTTTTAAATGGGGGCTATATGTCATTTTAAATTGATTTTATTGTTTTATATAAATTGTTAGAAACTGCTCCAAGTGAGGGAAAGGGTGGCATAAATGAATGAAAAATCATGTTGCTAGGCTTACAGTGCAATGCTAAGGAGCGCAACCGTGGCGCTCATGGGCACTATGGAGCCCACCAACACATATTCTTGCGCCTACTAAGTGTTTTTAAGAAGTGGATGGGGCCAGGAAGGGCTTTTGCCCAGTAAAACTTCAGATTGGCTATTTGAAATTTGATTGGTTATGCAGATTTTTTTTTAAAAAAATTATTCCTTTGGCAGCAACTGCCACAAGGATCTACACAGTGTTATTGTAGTTAAGTTGTGCTAATCGTTTTGTAGCTGTCACCACTTTCTATGGCAGCCATTTTGTTGCTGCATCCACCACGCTGGGCCAAAATTCCAAATGTGCCCACGAATTCAAAAAAGTTGCAGACCCCCAGTTTCAATGGGTTTTGAGTTGAGTAATTCTGTATAGCATTGCACTGTTAGTATCATTACAGGGCCATCTGAAGTAGTTTACTCCAGTCTGAGGCCATTGATGTCAATGGACTGAGAGTGGAATAACTTTACATAGGATTGCACTGTAAACATATTGCCACATCACATGGAGTTCTATACTATGGATAATCAGGACCAGCCCATTCCTAGGGGAAGGAACACATTTATTCTATGCATCATATCTGTTCATGGTTTATTTCCCACCTCTGGTAACTGTGGCAATATTGCTTTATCACTTCCAAAGAGATATATCTTTCGGGGAAGGGGTATGGACTTTTAGCCAGGACAGCATCGCCACAGATAAGATTTCTGCTGAACAACACAACCCCCTTCAGCAATTTGGGGAAATCTACAGAATGCAGCCTACCGCCTGTCTGGAATTCCCCACCTTCATTGCTGCTCCCTGTTACTCAGGATAAAAGCTCTTTCCCTCAAACAGCTGGGTTTGGGGAAAACTTTTGTTGCAGACAGCCTGCTTGGCTGCCCAACCCTGCTCATCAGACCCATGCTCGCCCATGCCAAGCTCTAATTTCAGCTTCTACCAAAAAATGCTTATGGCTATGGCCAATTTTATTACCATAATAAAGTGTTTGTGTGTTTGTTTACCTCAGATGTATCTATCTCTATGCTAGCATGTCCCTCCCTCAGGTGGCAAATTCAAAATTATTCCCACTTATGAGTCAATTTTTAAAACTATAACCTAAAGACAAAGGGCACACCCATATCGTATCTCCCTGCCCAATAGCAAGACCTCCTGAAGCAGATATGGCAGGGGGAAAAAAGTATTTTGTAGCCAATTTGCTAGTAAACTAATCCTTCCCCACTCCAACCAATTTTAAAATATGGGTTTTTTCCTGTTTCACTTGGTTTCAAATCATTTTATTTGTACCAGATCTCTGACTTTCAAATTTCTTATCTTCCATTTCCAATTCTTACTTCACTTTCTAACTGGATGATTCAAACTGCTGAGCAAACACAGGCTGCACGTTTCCTCTTGGCCAAGCAAATGAGATGCAACTGTGCAATAAGGGAATCACTCATTCTTTCTGATGTCCATCACCTCCTCAAAATCAAAACATTGAGCATTGCTTTAGCAATGGAGAATATTGAACAATCCCATGAGCTAACTCTTGCCTTTCTGGTTACGGAAAAAAGATATCATGCAGTTTGTGAGTTCATTAGAGTACCATATTCATGGATGATGTGACAATCGGCCATCAGAAGCTACCCAGAAAACCAATCTCCATATATTGTATATCTGAACTAGGGTGATTTGCAGAACGATTTGGGTGAATGCATCAACTGTCTGACTGTATCAAATATCATTCTAGGCCCTGCCATTAATGCATGAAGATATGAGCTGCTTCGTCCACTTTTTTACGTGATTGAAATTATTGCCATTTGCATCTCAGAACTAAACCTACAAAGGCACTAAATATACACCCAACATCAAGCCTGTATATATAAAGTGAACTTGGCTGAGAGGATGTTGGCTTTTAAAGGCAATTTGGAAAGAGATTGCTGCAAAGAAGTCACCTAAAAGGAACTTGTTCCCCGATCTAACAACAGAATCACAGTTCCCAGTTTTCTTGATGAGAAGGCATGACTGTTAAAACAATTTAAGTTTTCAGTGTGAGAAACTCTCTCAGCAATCAAGGAGAGACAAAGCCCTTGGGGTTTCAGAGGGTGGTAATGATGAACAGAGATGGAAGAGCTGCTGCGAGCTGTAGTTGTTATCAGGCTGGAACCTAAGTCTGGTTTTCAAAGCAGAGGAAAACAGCACCGCAGCTGAAGCATTAGTGGGCTGCCGTTTTTCATGGTTCACTCTTTCTGTGCCCAGCTGTACACTAGTTCTGGGAGTCTTCTGACTAGGGTTGCCAATTTCTTGTTGGGAAAATTCACTGAGATTTTGAAGATGGATCCTATGGAGGGATGGGTTTGGGGAGGGGAGGGGAGAGGAGAGGAGGAATCTCAGCAGGGTATAATACCATATAATCCACCCTCCAAAACACCTAATTCCTCCAAGAATTTGGGCTGGCTGGACTAAGAACATAAGAACATAAGAACAAGCCAGCTGGATCAGACCAGAGTCCATCTAGTCCAGCTCTCTGCTACTCGCAGTGGCCCATCAGGTGCCTTTGGGAGCTGACATGCAGGAGGTGCAGTGCCTTAATGGCCTTCAAGGCCAAGTTGCCCCTTTAAGCACCTGGTTCAGCTAAGGCATTTGCAATCTCAGATCAAAGAGGATCAAGATTGGTAGCCATAAATCGACTTCTCCATAAATTTGTCCAAGCCCCTTTTAAAGCTATCCAGGTTAGTGGCCATCACCACCTCCTATGGCAGCATATTCCAAACACCACCCACACATTGGCGTGAAGAAGTGTTTCCTTTTATTAGTCCTAATTCTCTACCCCCAGCATTTTCAACGAATGCCCCTGGTTTCTAGTATTGAGCCAGAGAGAAAGAGAGAGCTCTCTGTCAACATTTTCTACCCCATGCATAATTTTATAGACTCTTCAATCATATTCCCTCAGCCGCCTCCCTCTCTCCAAACTAAAGGAGTCCCAAAACGCTGCAGCCTCTCCTCATAGGAAAGGTGCTCCAGTCCCTCAATCATCCTTAAGGCCCTTCGGCACTCTTTCTATCTCCTCAATATCCTTTTTTTGAGATCTGCGCGACCAGAACTGGACAGTAATTGCTCCAGGCGCGGTCAGACCACTGGTTTATATAAGGGCATGACAATCTTTGCAGTTTTATTCTCAATTCCTTCCTAATTATCCCCAGCATAGAGTTTGCCTTTTTCACAGCTGCCATGCATTGAGTTGACATTCCCATGGAACTATCAACTAAGACGCCCAAATCCCTTTCCTGGTCTGTGACTGATAGCACTGACCCCTGTAGCGTGTATGTTAAGTTTGGATTTTTTGCCCCTATGTGCATTTTGCCCCTACTTTGCATTTTGCTACATTGAACTGCATTTGCCAATGATGGTATGATGATTATTCTTCTGTAGTGGTTCAGCAGAATACCACTGGATGGGTCAGAATGTGTTAGGATGAATGGTGGTCTCTCTCAGCTGGGCTAGACTAGGACATTGGGTGCTAAGTATCATTAAGTTGCTTCCGACTTATGACGGCCTGCCAGAATGGCCAATTGGCAGGGGCTGATGGGAATTGTAGTCCATAACATCTGGAGTGCCAAAGGTTCGCCACCATGGGTGTATAGGCTAGGCCAGGGGTCTGCAACCTTCGGCTCTCCCGATGTTCATGGACTACAATTCCCATCAGCCCCGCCAGCATGGCCAACTGACCATGCTGGCTGGGGCTGATGGGAATTGTAGTCCATGAACTCCAGATGTTATGGGCAGCAAGGTACTCCAGATGTTATGGCCAATTGGCCATTCTGGCAGGGGCTGGTGGGAATTGTAGTCCATAACATCTGGAGTACCAAAGGTTCGCCACCACTGCTATATACAATGCATCTATTTTCTTTTGAGCCCAGAAGTACTAATGGATCCCTTATTTCCGAAAGGCTGAAGACCCAACCTCCTAGACAGGCTCTCCCAAATCAATGGTTTGTTGATATGTCCCCTGTCCTTTAAATTGTATAGGGCTATTTTTCTGTGTGGAAATGTAAAAAAAAAAAGTGTAAAGGGATAGAGATGCCATTAAACAGCTTTCTGGTGGGGCCAGCTTTCAGTTTCTCCTTCTTGCTCCTGGCATCCTGAAATTCCAGAAGATAAAACTTTTACTACTCTGAGAATTTTGGGAATGTATTGTCGAGGCTGTCGAATGGCAGGATCCTTAGGTGCTGTGTAGTTCCGGGCTGCAGCCTGTGGTTGTTCTAATAGCATTTTCCTGACGCTGGGCTTAGACATCCTGGCTGGCATCTTCAGATGATCCTCTGAAGATGCCAGCCACAGATGCAGGTGAAACGTCAGGAGAGAATGCTGCTAGAACACAGCCATACAGCCCGGAAACCACACAGCACCCAATTTTGGGAATGTTGACATTATTTTGGATACCCCTGAGTTAACCCAAAACCACTCATTTCAGATTTATTTTCTGCTTGGGTATGTCCCAATGCATGTCCCCAATCTGATGGCCTAAACTGAAGATTAATTTGCTTGTACATAAATCCAGCTCTCAGTTTTATTTGCTGAATGTTGGATATGGTGCTTCAGACATGCTTCCCTTCACCTGTTTCTTATCTGCTGTTGTTTATTTGGTGGCATTTACATTCTGCTTTTAAAGTAATTGTTATTAATTGTGATTTAAATCAGTTTGTTATAAGCCACCTTGAGAATATCTCTGCAAAAGTGTGATATGCTTTAACAATAAGATTAATAGAAAAAAATAAGACCCATCTAATGCAACACATTTCTGTACATTTGCCAAGACACTTTAAAGGTTAATGGTGCCATAATACCAACTTTAAGATATGTCCATATTCTTGCTTTCCTAATCAATAGATAAACCAATGAAAGTCAAATAAGAAATTATGAAAACGTAAGCAGATAAAAGTGCCTTCCGATGCAGTTCTCCGGAGTCTATAATAGGTTGATTTCATTACTGGTTATTTCCCCAGGTTGATATGACAAATTTTATTTTCCCATTGAATAGATTTGAAATGGTAGCACATTACTAAATCCAAAAGGAATCCGGAGACGTCTTTTATAAGGTTTGCCTCTTGATAATCTTCTGTCGCATTTTCCCATGCTGGTGATGAGACTGTCATTTGAAGTTATATGGCAGATTCTCTGAAATACTTAGAAAACTCGTACCTCGGGATAGTTTTATAGCTCAGTAAATTCACTTTGTCCATAACCTTGAAGAATGTACGGGGGGTTACAGCTATCATATTTAGAAATAGGGTGTCCCCCCCTCCTTGTCTTCCTACCAAAGAATCCACATGGAGGTTGCTTCATTACAAGAATGTTGAAGCGGCTGAGATTCGGTTTTCATAAAGTAATTTGTTTTGAGCATCAAACAGAGATCAACTTTTCATTCCATCACAATGGCCTGAGAAATTATGATCAATACAGGAAAGATGAAGGAAAAAAAGAACTTTAAATTGTCATGAGAAGGACAGAAAAGCTGGCAGCCATTTTAGCACAAAGCTGGAGTGACTGTCTGCTTCTTCCTGTTTTCCTACAGGAGCTAGAATGAACCAGAATTCTACCACTCAACATATTCCTTTCTATACTACCAGAATAATTTTAAATAATCTTAACAAACCATATCATATATTATAATAATGATAAAAATATTAGACAAATGATGCAATGGTACTACTGAGAGCATTTCAGAGGGAAAGTCTCTGAGATGATCTAAATATTCTATCAGATTGTGTTTGAATGTGTTTTTGGTAAGGATTGCCTCTAACATTGTGACCCTATGAATTAATGATCTCCCAACTATCCTATCATTGGCAAATTCTGCACAGCATAATAATAATGGGTTACATCTGTTATTTTTTGAATCCAGGTCTATTTAATTCTGTTTCTGTCCTTCACAGGGGTTCCCATTTTCCATGAAGGAAACAATCTGTTTTCTTTCTGCCCCTTTGACAAACCCACTATTTTTTTTTTACAATGCAAATGTACAGGTGCAAACATCCCCTTTTTTCCTGCATTCTGATTGGCTGTTTCATCACCACAGTCTCCCTTCCACCCCACTCCTGTCCTCTGCTGAGGGAATGCATCCGATTGATGGAGAATGTACAGCAACCCCAGGAACCCAAGCAGGACCTCCCAGTCTCCTTTCTACAGTGTGGAAAAAAAGTTTAGGGCTTTGAAACCACAACACATGTAAACATGAAGCATGCAACACCACCACCCCCCACATTGTGATATACAAAACAATAAAAGCTTTCCAAAAAGGGAGCAAAGCAGTATGTCCCATCCACATCCAAAGATCTGCCTAGTTAATGCTCTGAGCACCCAAAAAAATAAAAAGGAAAGGAAACGTAAAAAGAAAGGAAACATTTGTTATGAATCTGTCGCTATACATATTTGGGCGAAATGGCTGTCACAGTCACTGCCAAGGGGAGAAGATGTGCTTGGGGGATGTTTCTGAAATGGTGGGCTATTACACTGGTTGGCGGCTCAGCAGAAAAGAAACTGACGTGATGTAAAGTGGGAAAATGAGTGACAGGCTGGGAAAAAATAAAGTGGTTTGGCACCATGCCATTCCCTCAGTAGGGGTTTCAACCCAGGATTTTTTTTTAAAGGTTGTGATTTTAGCATTGGTTTTTTTTAGCAGGTTGAGGGAACTATAACAGGTCTATCCTGCTTTGGGGAAGAGACCCATGCGAAGTACTTCCCCAAACCAGATATCTTCCTTCATCAACCCGTTATATTTCTACTATGCGGGATTCACCATTGTCAACCTTGCTCAGGTCTTGCAAACTGAAAGTCAGGGTTTCCTTTATTGAATCTTCCCATCTCGTGCTGCATCTTCCTCCCCAACTCTGCCCCCCACTGCCTTCAGGGTCTCTAGCATTATGGTCTTTTCCAGTGAGACTTATCTTTTCATAACGTGACTCTTGTCTTCTCCTAATTGTTATGTACTTCAGGGTTTTTTTTTCCAGAATCTTCTCTCTGCTCACCCGTTACACTGAATGTCCATATAATCCTTGTACTTGTAACCCCCATGCTCAGAATGGGTTGACCCAGAAAGGGGTGGAGACTCAAAGCAGCAGAAGGCTGCAGAGTTCAGCTCATGTAGTTTGGAGGAGACAAGGCCACCAGACCCAGACCTTGGTTTGTATAAGCCCTTAAAACCTTGTTAAGGTAACTGCAATGTTGTTGGGAACTATTGGGAAGGTAGTTGTTTGTTTTTGCTATGTTGTAAATGTTGGAGTTTATTGTTTCAGGTTTTTTGTGGTTGTAATGGGTGAGAATTCTCCTGGAAACCTTCATCATGTTGAATCCTGTTCATCAAGCCCTTGGAGTCTTCAGGAGCCAACCCACTTGCAAAGAAGAATTGGACTTGGCAGTATCAGTAGACTGTAAATATAAGGACTTGAAAATGCAACCTGAACAGGACCTTGAAGTGTGATGTTAAATGTTGATGTTATATGTTATATGTTAAGAAAGTAAACCATTTTGTTTTTAAAATTTGTTGTTGCAAACTCATTCCAAGTTCTGCCCCACAGAACCCACAGATAGAGGTTACATACTGATACTTTTGATTTTCCTTCATACGTGTGTCATCATTCTCATTTTACATTCAGTGTGTATATATCTGAACATGTATCCAGGTACTGATCTTCAGTTTCACCTGTAAAGTGTTCTTCTTTTATCAAATTATTACTCCTGCATTTTTGAGCGGGCACTGCCACCCTCCACCATGATAGAACCTTGGGCAGGCAAAGGAAACTAGTCTGGGAAACCCGGCCTGGAAAGTTTTGTCCAATTCAACCACAGCACTGCAGCAATCACTGACAATTTCAGAGCTTTTTAGAAAGCAAAGTGCCTCAAAATAGAACAAATAGTCCGGGATTCCACAAGAGCTGCTCTCCATTTCCCCAGCAACAGGCCTCATTTAGGAAAAATCAATAGAGAGTGCTCTTCTACTATTGTCTCCAGCCCTGCCTGTACCTAACATCATGATGATTATACTGCAGAAAAATTAGATGTACAATATCTGGTGTTGCGGTCACCAAAATTCTTGTTTCTTTAATAATGGCCTGCTCTTCTACTAAAGTGGTTTTTGTGGAGTTGCTCCTGAAGGCTTTCAAGTAGAGCATTCCTGCTTGTTGGGGGAAAAGTTACCCCTGAAAACGAGCATAGCGCTGGGAATACATGAATGAGGTAGTCAGATCCAGAACCTGTCAGTCAAAATTAGGGTTGCAAAATTCTAAATGGGGTCTGGAGCTCTCCCAGAATTACAGCGGATCTCCGGATCAAAAAGATAATTTCCCCTGGACAAAATGGCTGATTTGGAGAATAGAGCCTGTGGCAGTGGTGGCGAACCTTTGGCACTCCAGATGTTATGGACTACAATTCCCATCAGCCCCAATTGGCCATGCTGGCAGGGGCTGATGGGAATTGTAGTCCATAACATCTGGAGTGCCAAAGGTTCGCCACCACGGGCCTATGGCATTGTATTTTGCTGAGGTCCCTCCCATGCCGAAGCCCCTCCTTCCTTAGGCTCCACTCCCAAATTTCAAGGGATATCCCAACCCAAAGCTGGCAGCCCTAGTCAAAAGCCTTCTTTACCTATGACCTCACAGCAGGGCCTTGGACAGCTTTCTAAGAACAAGGCTAGATGATACAGAAATCGCATTCTCCTGGCAGGTGGTGTTCTGTTCCCCAAGCAAACTATTTCAGGTGCCTTGAACTTGGCCAGAACAGAGTGTAAAACCCACTGACAAGTAAGCAACAGTTCAAAAACTATTTAATAATATTGAAGGTTTAGGGCTCTGACTCCTCCCATGGAGACTTAGATTGATTAAGCTTATTGCCCATGACTTTAAAATGTATAAGCTGCTTTGAAATCCTCTGTTAAAAGACAAAGAGGAATATAAATATAGTAAATCAATGAATTAATAGCCAAGGGACTTGTTAGAATTATTGCAATTTTAAAAGGTCATCTAATGATTAAGGCAAGAACATGATAATTTGCCTTGCGTCTCAGGAGAATAGGCAGACTTTAATGAAGATGGTGATGATGACAATAATGATGGCAATGATAATGATAATAATCATCATCATGCCATAACCATAAGCCATTTAATCTGGTATGGGAAATACATATTTCAGAAAGGGGGTGAATCCTTCTCTGCAGCTGGCACAGCCCTGCACCAGCGTGGGTGCCCACCTGCTGGCGCAAGGGGTAAATGCTCCAGCGGGGAGATTACTCACCCAAGGGGTGCCATACAACTCCAAAGTGTCCAACCTGCAAGCCTGCAAGCCAAACTGTCCAACCTGCAAGCAAAAAAGTTTGCAAGTCCTCCGGGTGCAAACAACAGTGCCAGTGGGGACAGGGGTGTGACAGGGGTATTCCCGGGGAGGGGAGCTGGTGTTATTTGGCTTCCACCCTGGATTTGGTGACAGTTTCATTGCAGCCTCGGCCCTGAGCTTATACCACCCTTTTGGCTCACATAAGAGCATTGGGCTCTACTGGGGTAGTTCTGGTGGAAGAAAGGGGTTTCAGTGCACCAACCCTGCCTTCACTGGGCTTCTGAATTGGGTTCTTCATTGTTCATGGGGTAGACTATGGTGTCTGTTGTAAAAATGATTTCACAAGGATCTAATTGGAAAGTGTGAGATTCTTGCATTTTGGAGATCTACTTCCTCGGTTGCTTTGAAATATGTGCCCTGCTCAGACTTATTGAACCTGCCGTATGGGTTTTCAGCTATGATGATAGGAACAACACTCTGCATTAACTTTTAAAACAGACAGGAAATGCTCTTGTTCAAGTAACTCAATTTTGGTGTCAATACCCTTCAATTATTTAGCTCTCTGTCCTCATGGGGTGTAGGCTGTTGTACTCGGTTTAATAGGAGAGGAAGATGGTAAGATTGTTTATCTGATATTCCTCTTCATGATTGACATGAACACACACTGGCAAAGGAATAGTTAATAACAACAAAGAACAGAGGTTGCATCCCAATTGTATTGGCTAAAGCACAAGCAGAGCAGAAATACTGTGGATCCTATGGCCACCCACATATCACTGAGACCCCACATTCACTGCCATGTATCCTCAACTGTGGTTTTTTTAACTTCTATGGATTCTACCGAAGTAAATGGAGAGGGAAATTTTCAAGGGTTCTGGTCTGTTGAATTGAGGCTCATTTCCTGCTACAGAGCTCATGGCTTCCTCAAGCTAAGAGGAGGAGACAAAACCCATGGTATCTTCTTGTTAAATCAGACTCCAGGGAGCTCCAATCTGACAGGAATCTCTTCCCTCCTGTCCTCTTCAGAACTGGAGCTGAGTAGAACTAAATACTGTGAAAGAACTGTCAGTCATTAGGACATATAAAGAGGGGAAGTTAAAGATAGAGTAAAGAAATCTATGCAAGTCAAGAGGTTGTATACTTTTCTTCGAGAATATATATATTCTTAGCTCACAACCCTCACACTTGAAGGACCAGCTGTCTTTCTATTAACCCAAATTCCAACTTTGCTCAGCTGAACCATTTTTGTTGGAAATTACCTTTTTTTGACCAATGTGGCTGTCCTCCATAAGATCAGCAGAATCTCCTGTGATAACACCCACCTTATGCCTGAGAAAGTACACAAAGTGTCCTCATCCTTTGTTTTTGAAACTCCCACAGTGCATTTCTGATTCATCAAGCATTTTCTGAATGAAACCCAAATCCAAGCTTTGTATGGACTTGACTTCTTGACTATTGGAAATTGTTATGGACTGCTTTGTTAAGCTTCAATTGTTTTAATGGTGCCTGTATTTTTGGATGTTGCCTCAGACGTGTGTGTGTGTGTGTGTGTGTGTGTGTGTGTGTGTGTGTGTGTGTGTGTAATGTTTTGAGACAAATATACACACATTCAAGAGAGCAACCCTAGGCAGGCCAACTCTGAGCGGTTACACCCAAGAAAGTAAGATTTCATCTTATGTTATTACATTTGTGACATAAAGTCACAACCCACTTATGATGACCCCAGCAAGGGGCTTCCAAGGCAAGTGGGAAGCAGAGGTAGTTTGCCATCTGTCCCATCCAAGCATTGATTCTGCATTGCTTCTGAGATCAAACAAGATTGGGCTTGTCTCACTGTCCCTTTCCATTGTATCATTATCTTTATGCAAATAATGCAAGGTTGTTTTGAAGAAGAGGAGTTTGGATTTATACCCTACCTTTCTCTCCTGTAAGGAGACTCAGGTGACTTACAAGCTCCTTTCCCTTCCTCTCCCCATGACAGACACCTTGTGAGGTAGGTGGGGCTGAGAGAGTTCAGAGAGAACTGTGACTAGCCCAAGATCACCCAGCAAGAATGTAGGAGTGCGGAAACACATCTGGTTCACCAGACAAGCCTCTGCCACTCAGGTGGAGGAGTGGGGAATCAAAACTGGTTCTCCAGAGTAGAATCCACCTGCTCTTAAGCACTACATCACACTGGCTCTCTTTTGTAGGCTCTTTCACAAAAAGTGGCATATTGGGCTCTAAAGACACTCTTTGTACTTGATATCCAATGTGATGAGGCATTAAGTCAAAAGCTTTACAAATATTGGGGGGGGGGGGGTTGGTTCCCAGCCTGCTGATCTAGAGTGCAGTTTTATGGTGGCCCCCTTTTTGAATGAAGCATAAGACTGCTATTGTTAAAAAGTGGGACCTATGTGGGGTAGCCAGTAGACAAGCAGTTTGGAATCTGTTAGCTGCATCTGCTCAATCAACCACTAAAAAAAATTTCTAGTTTAGTCCTAAATAATCTACAGTGCAATCCTAAAAAGAGTTAGGCTCTTGGGTTTAGAAGGGTTAAACTCTGTGTAAAATTGCATTGTTAGACAATTGCATCACACCCCTTTATTCTGGGCACTGCTCTAAAAGGTATTGTGCTCCAAAAGGTATGTATGGATCAACACAATTCCCCTCCCACAATACCACACACATATATAAATGAAATTTGTGTCTAGAGTTGATTTCTCAAACTTTCTATTAATTTTATTGTGTCCTCATATTCTTCCTGGAAGGTACACATTTACTAAATATTCCATGGAATTTTACCTAAGATGTTCTGAGGAAGATGAATCTGACCCCACAGAAGAGTTATGAATAAGAATACTTCCCAAAACCTTCCTGGGTTTTTTGCTCCATGTGAAAAAAATCTCTGCATTATCACTTTCATCCAAAACAAAGTAGTAAATGTGATTACAAATGGGAAATGTGATTACCTTGGCAAAGAACAGATACCGCACGATGATTAACTGATTTCTAATTCATTTTATTCTGAACGCCCTGCATAATCTGTGCTGTTCCTGAGACATTGATTTTCAACAGTGCTCTGGTGCATACAGCCAGATTTCTTTTTAAGATTACTCATAAATATCTGCAGATGTAACAGATAATACAGTGATCTGGATGGGAATGTCTTGATTTTAAGAATCCATTTTGTGCCTTGATGACGACACATCCGTTTTGAGATCTCGGGTTATTAACTTCCATGTAGAGCCTGCAATTCTTCTGGAATTACAATAAAGTCCAGATTACAGCGGCCAGCTCCTCTGGAGAAAATGGAATCTTCGGAACGTAGACACCATCATCATATCCCCACTGAGCTCCCCAAACTGCCTTCCCGGGGCACCAAACACTGATCGGGGTGGGGGGTGGGGGGTGGAGGTTGTGAGCAGTGGTGGGATTCAGCAGGTTCGCACCATTTGGGCAGAACCAGTTGTTAAAATGGTGCTTGTAAACAACCAGTCTGTTAAATTATTTGAATCCCACCACTGGAACCAGTTGTTAAATTATTTGAATCTCCCCACTGGTTACGAGCCCCAAGCACCACTTGCGCATCACTTGGGGGAAACATTTTGGCTGGTTGTCCCTCCCTGCCCCCTCAAGCCAGTAAGGCAGCCAAAGTGCCATGGGAGATAATTAGGGCAGAGTGGGTAGGAAGGCACGACTGCCTGATGGGTGGCGCAAAGGCCTGGCAAGGCACTGCCCATGAAGCAAAGCCAAGGCAATGCCAGCACAGCTGGCAAGTCACTCCCCCAGACTGCCCAATAACTTACCTTCCCAGCTCCAGCAACAGCTGAACAAGGAGTAGGAGGAGAGCAAGAAGTAGGTCAGTGAGCGCCAAGGCGTGGCTCAGGGGCTCACCTGACCTGCAAGTGGCAGACTGGCAGAGTAATCATGGGTACCAGTCTCTAGCACATGCCCCACCAGAGGAGCAGCTCCTGGGAGGAATGGCAAACTCCCGTGCCTTGGACACCCCAAGCTGCAGAAAGGAAGCAAGTCCCATCCCTGCCACTCTATGAGGGGTACACCCGCAGCCACGCCACAGGGGGCCACAATTTCACAGCTTGTCCTGAGCACTGTTTACCAGGCACTGTTCCCAAATCTCAAGGAATTTCTCAAGTTGCAGTTGGCAACCCAGCTGACATTAGCTTCTTTAACAAGTTGGCTAAGAGCACAGCAGCAGAGACTCCATTTTCGCTGTCATAATTGATTAATTAATTGTGTGGTCTTGTGGTTTACCGGGAAAGTGACTGATAGTCTCTAGACAGAGATTACTGACTTCTGCAAAGTTATTCAGTTTGCGTGCTGTGGGACTTCCCTGAGTGGAGTTCAGTCCAATACCAGCAGAGTCTGGAGCATTCTGCTAATCTTTCACCGCCAATGCTGGCAGAAATACACTTTGTAAAGATTTGCAGGCATGTAATTGTAAATTGGGGAAAAGCAAGATTTACACTGTTTCCATGGGAAGGAGATGTCCATTAACAGCCTCCAAAACTGTATCGATTGCTGACTACAATTCGTCTTTCTGTCCATTGAACACAGACAGGCATTATATGATTTATATCAGGAATGGCTGGTGTGTGGCCCATATGGCTACCTGAGCCCCACAGTAATTTTACTTGGCCTCTGCCCAGTTTTATTCAAGACACAGTAAAAGGTTTAGCCAGGGATAGACTGGCTAATTATCTTACAGGGAAATTTCCTGGTGGGCCACTGCTGGATAGCCATGCCAGCATGGTTTGGAGCACCTTCCTTATGAGGAGAGGCTGCAGTGTTTGGGACTCTTTAGTTTGGAGAGGAGACGTCTGAGGGGGGATATGATTGAAGTCTATAAAATTATGCATGGGGTTGAAGATGTTGACAGAGAGAAATTTTTATCTCTTTCTCACAATATTAGAACCAGGGGGCATACATTGAAAATGCTGAGGGGAAGAATTAGGACTAATAAAAGGAAACATTATTTTTTCACGCAACGTGTGATTGGTGTTTGGACTATGCTGCCACAGGAGGTGGTGATGGCCACTAACCTGGATAGCTTTAAAAAGGGCTTGGATAGATTTATGGAGGAGAAGTTGATTTATGGCTACCAATCTTGATCCTCTTTGATCTGAGATTGCAAATGCCTTAGCAGACCAGGTGCTCGGGAGCACCAGCCGCAGAAGGCCATTGCTTTCACCTCCTGCATGTGAGCTCCCAAAGGCACCTGGAGGGCCACTGCGAGTAGCAGAGAGCTGGACTAGATGGGCTCTGGTCAGATCCAGCAGGCTTGTTCTTATGTTCTTATGGTGTAGTAGTTAAGAGCAGCAAACCCTAATCTGGTAAACTGGGTTTGTTTCCCCACTTATACACATAAAGCTTGCTGAGTGTCCTTGGGCTAGTCTCAGTTCTCTCAGAACTTTCTCAGATCCCACCTCCCAACTTCACAAGGTGTCTGTGTGGGGAGAGGATGAAAAGGAGTTTGTAAGCCACTTTGAAACTCCTTACAACAGAGAAAAGCAGGTTATAAATCCAAAAACTTCTTCTTTAGGGGCAAGTAAAGTCAAGCTCAAGCCAAATCTCCTAGGTCCAGACCCCTCATTGGCCATGGCACTTGGTATTAGCTCACCCACTTTCTTTTCCTGCACTGTTTCTAGTTTGGGGATGATTCCATGGGTGAACTAGTGCCCATTTTTGGCCCAGCTGAGCTGATTGGTTCTGCAGTGCTGGCTTGCTGCACAGCAGGGGTTAAGGATACCAGACTCCAGCTGGGACCTGGAATTATAGCTCATCTCTGGACTAGAGATCAATTCCCCTGGAGAAAATGGATGCTTTGGAGGGTGGACTCTATAGGCTCATTCCGCACATGCAGAATAATGCACTTTCAAACTGCTTTGAGTGCTCTTTGAAGCTGTGTGGAATGGCAAAATCCACTTGCAAACAGTTGTGAAACTGGTTTGAAAATGCATTATTTTGAGTGTGCGGAAGGGGCCTCTG
The DNA here is from genome assembly GCF_021028975.2 of Sphaerodactylus townsendi. Classification (NCBI taxonomy): domain Eukaryota; kingdom Metazoa; phylum Chordata; class Lepidosauria; order Squamata; family Sphaerodactylidae; genus Sphaerodactylus; species Sphaerodactylus townsendi. Next base: position 118,887,726 of record NC_059429.1, on the reverse strand, counting down.
GCAATATTACCCCACTGAGCTACCAGCAAGCTCTGAAGAGGCCTGGACTTCCAGGTTTGCCTGTTGTGAAGCTGTGGGTGGCAGGATGCTGGTGCCCCCCCCGCCCCTTTATGATGGTGTGGGGGGGGGGACATGGTGGTGCAGCCCTCTGTCACTCTCACAGCCCAAATACCCCCTTCCATCTGGATTGGGCTGCCCAGGCAGCTTCCTCTGTTTAGGGAGCTTTTTAGGAGTACATAGAAATTGGTACTTTGTAATGGAAAGCAGCAAAGGGATAGTTCAGGATGGAGGCATGAATTCCCCCAGGGAAGCTTTTGCAGTCATTCTAGCTATACTGTATTTAGTCTTGTTTTATTAGGGGAGGGTACTAACAGTTTATCCTAACAGAGAGAGATGTCTTCACTAATTTGACCCCCTGAGATTGTATTTCAAAAGGAAGGTTACACAGCAGCTGTGTGGGAAAGTCGTCCTTTGATCTTTTTTTTTATCAAACACAAATTATCCTGCAAAAACCAAATCCTCAAAATGCACCATTTCAATTCACAAAGGCGGAAACTATACATAATAGATACCATCGCTCGCTCTGGCATCCCGAAATCCAATAAGCAAAGGCCGTCTTTCCTTCAGCCCAGATTGATCCATTTCTTTGGATTCCGTAGATTAAAAAATTAATTTAGCCATTAAAGCCGTGCTCCAAACACAGTGCAACCTTTCAGAGGTAGCAGCGGAATTGTTTTTTTTTTGTCCATAAGAGTGCAAGAGTTAATTTAGCTGCAGCCAATAAGCACCATAATAATCTTGTCATTTTCATACGACTGATATTCATAATAACATTTTAACAATATTTGTGGGCATGTATGTGACTGGATCACAAGAATATCTTTTTGATCAGTATTACTGTGCAAGAAACCAGGGATTTATCCCTTTAACAGTCTGCAGCGGCTGTCTTTTCTTCCCCCTACTTGCGACAACGCATGCAAGACATTTAAACAATCGTGCTTTTAATAATTCACTAAATAATCTCTGATGTCTTAAAACTTTCATGGGCCTTCAGGTTAGCAAACGGAAAGAGGCTTTTCTTTTGCATCTTCCCAGCCTGTCAGAAACCGAAGAATTTGTTATCCAGCAAAACATATACTCTGAGTTTGTTCTCGAAAAACAAAAAAGGATTTATTTGTGCAGAGGTACACTTCAAATCAAGGGGAATTTTCTTTCAAACGGATCCATTCACCTTAGGCCGAGCATGTTCCATCATTTCCCAGGAAGACAAAGAACGTATCGCCTCAGCTCAGCCTCTCCTTCACGATACCAATCCCGAGATCCACTTAAATCAGTAATGGAGTGGGGGTGGAAAAATGTGCCACCGCGTGATTTCTAAGGCACGTCAACAAGTCTCACGATCCCAGCAGATTGTTCCAAAGTGGCTCTCACTTTTTCCCCCCGGGGAAACTATTCTGAAGTAAAAAGTTTCCTTCTATTTTTCACCGGGAGAAGAAAGCTAAAGAAATACACATGGAAATGAAAAATAACTCTTGACTTAATGCCATTCATTGCTCTCCCCTTATCTCTTGGCATATCTGGGAGAGGGTGATTGCATTGCTGTACTCCATCCTGAGAAGATGCCGCTTTGGACTGTCAGTATTTACTTGCAAAGCAAACGGAGGATTCCAGTGATTATGGACAGAAGCAGGCTAGTGAGAGTCTTGAGCTGTGGCCAGCCAGGGAGATAAATATTTCTCTCTTTTTTTCACCTTGCTTGAAAATAGGAAAGGAAATTAGTTGCGGATGATTTTAAAGAGCAAATTGGAAATATGACTCGGTTGGTTTGCAAGGGATTCTGGGAACGCTTTATCCAATTGCATATTATCCTCTGGGATGGCACAGCCCACGTTCTGCTTGGTTCGATGGCTTGCCCAGGTGACTTGATCAGGATGTAAGAGAAATAGAGAGTTTGGGATGTAGGTAGGATTTTTATGAGGTCTTATCTTGAAAAGAAAGGTATTTGTGTTGGACACTGGCTTAGTGTTGCTGAGTGTTCAATTAGCCACTGAAAATGGATCCTTATAACCTGGTAATGCCGGCAGACCAAACTGCTGTTGATATTCATCTCCATGTTATGACAAGTTGTGCAAGGAAAGGGGAGGGAGGGAGGGGAGGGGGTGAGTAAGGGGTGGCATGCAAGGGAGGGGTCCCAGGGGGTGCATCGGCATAAACTATGCTGATACACCTCCCCGTCCCCATCTCCTCCCTTGCATGCCATCCCTCACTCCCTCCCTCCCTCCCCTTCCCTTGCATGCCACTCCCTTCCCCTCTCTGCTAGGATGTGTGGGCCATGTCCAGATGCCAGGTCCTGCCCCTTGCCTCCCTTGCATGCCACCCCCCACTCCCTCCTCTCCCTTGCATGCCATCCCTCACTCACTCCCCTCCCTCATTCCCCTTCCCTTGCCATCCTTCCCTCCCCTTCCCCTCCCTTCGCTAGGGTGGGTGGGCCATGTCCAGATGCCGAGATGATATGGTACCTGGACATGGGTCTGCACCCCAAGGAGGCCTGTGCGAAGGCTGCGCCATCGTCTCTGCACCCAGCGGGACCTTCCATGCGAACTATGCCAATGCACCCCCGTTCAGTTGGCCATGCAGAAACGACCTTAGTGTTGGCAATTCCAGCTTCAACATCTCTTTGCAGGGTTAGTATTCATATCAGCTAATTTTTTGAAAAAGCATTCACCTCTGGTTGAAAAGTTCTCTGCTATGAGGGATATAGGTGGTTGAAATTCAGACAGGTAAATAAGCCCACAAAGATAGATGAAGGGAAAAATTAAAGAGTTTTGAGAATCTACTCTTAGGCATCTTGTTTGTCAGAATACTAAATAATCCAACTTTTGAGGAGCGCAAGGAGGACTCAATAATTTATTTACTTCTTTGCATCCTCAATGGAGCTTTTCTTATTTAAAGATTAAGGGCTGTCAACACATTTCAAACGGTGGTGCCTTTCATGCACTCCCTTGCCAGAAACACGTCAACTTCACCTAACTGTCTGTAAATGTCGAGTATTAATTACTTGCGGAAAGTTCTCCCAGTAAATCTAGAACTTGTGTTAATTTGTTAAAAGACTGTCCAAAGTGCCTACAGCAAAAATCCTTCAAATTAGTGTCAATTCACTGAAGAATCTTCTGCTCAGGTTTCAAACGTGACTGAGAGCTTCTGTGACAATGAAGGCTGTAATGCTCATCGCATACCCAAATTCTTGAATGCACCTGAAGTTGTGTAAAACTTACCTGAGAATTTTTAGGGTAATCCTTTTGGCCTCCTTGGAAATTACAAAGACAAAGAAACAAATGTTGCATAGAGAAATGAATTCTTTAATAATTTTTGCAGCCTTATGCGTTGTGTCAGCAGCTTCTTCAGGAGGAATCTTTCAGATTCTTTTTTAGTAATGCCCACAGACGTGCACTAAGGGCGGCAAAAATTATTCCAGAATCCATTTCCCTCTGCAATATTTATTTCCTTGCCTTCGTTTTGCCTTGGTGCAGCCTTCTTTCTTCCCTCCTTGGAAATTACTCAGATGCTTCACCAAGGGACGAGATCATATTTTGAAAACTGCCTGGTTCAGTTCCAGTACCCACATTTTAATTTTATTTTCCATTCGTTAGGAATGAATCCATTTTCACACCCTTTTTCTTTCCTGGCTCCAGATTTTCCCATTAAAGTTAGTGGGGTGGATCACACCCCTGTCTTACCACTCCACTGATTAAAGCTTCTTCCTTTATTAAAATATTTTATGCCATCTTTCCTTTTGCTTTAAATTGGAAGCCTTCCTTCAATTTAAGGAGCCTTCTTCCAACTTAAGAAGAGAAGAGTAGAAGAGTTTGGATTTATATCCCCCCTTTCTCTGCTGCAGGAGACTCAAAGGGGCTTACAATCTCCTTGCCCTTCCCCCCTCACAAAAAACACCCTGTGAGGTAGGTGGGGCTGAGAGAGCTCCGAGAAGCTGTGACTAGCCCAAGGTCACCCAGCTGGCGTGTGTGGGAGTGTACAGGCTAATCTGAATTCCCCAGATAAGCCTCCACAGCTCAGGCGGCAGAGCTGGGAATCAAACCCTGTTCCTCCAGATTCGATACACGAGCTCTTAACCTGTTCTGTTGGAGGAAGAGCCACTTAAGTTGGAGGGAGCCTCTTTTGGCTGGAGGAAGACTCCTTGAAGGATGGCTTGGTTCACCCAACTGTATATTTCAGTGGACCAAAGGTCAAATTCAGTAGAAGGCAGTTTGATGAATATTTAGCAAGCCAGCTATTTGCCTGCTTGGAACCTTGCGAGGGTATTGTGTAGCTGTGCCGTCACCTTGACCATTTGTCTGAGAAGATTTAATTCATGCAGTTTAGCCTGAGATGGATTACTATAATATGTCTTCCACTGATCTCACAGAGGTGAATGTTGATAAAGGAGGGGCAAAATGTGGCTGTCAATGGATTGGCACTTGTAAAGCAAGAGGAAGGTGCCTGCGTCAGTTTCATCTCGGCTGTCAGTCACTGACGGCTGAAAATATGAAATTAGAGCTGTCACCACCAGGCAAGCCGAAATCAGAACAAGGAGATAATGATACAAATGTCCAGCTGCTCCTGCCCTCCTATCTTTATTACATGTCTGTCTTATTCAGGTTGGTAGCTTCGCTGAACTTCATGCGAAAGACATTTTCACAGTCTGCGTGAGCAACATATACTTGGGCCCTGCCTAAGGCAATTTCATGATCACTACTCTCGTACTGACAAACTTCTAAAAGATCAGGACTGAGAGTGTATAAAAACATGAGACGGCCAAAAAAGAGAGAAGAGCATTTGGGGGGGGGCAGGGGGGGGGGAGAAGGCACTAGTACTACTCATTATTTACTTTGTATCCAACACCAAACTGGGCTTTGGGATGACATGCCCAAGCCCTGGGCTCATGCGATTCTTTCTCCCCTCACCCAATAATTGGCTTTCTTTTCATTCAGGAAAAAAATCATTTGCCTTCATGTGAGAGCCCGTGTGGTGTGGGGGTTAAGAGCAATGGATCCTAAACCTAATAATCAGATCTGATCCCCCACTCCTCCACATAAACAGCACATTCCAATCTGGTGAACCAGGCTTGTTTCTCTATACTTTAAGAACATAAGAACATAAGCCTGCTGGATCAGACCAGAGTCCATCTAGTCCAGCACTTTGCTACTCGCAGTGGCCCACCAGGTGCCTTTGGGAACTCACTTTCAAATAAAGCCTTCTGGGTGACCTTGGGCCAATCAGCAACTCTTCTTCTTCATATCTGATTTGTCAAATTATGACGTTCAGATTATGAGATCCTTTGAATGAGTTCTGTGTGCTTCTTCTGCTAGGGAATGTGCTTCTTCATCATTTACTCAAAATCAGTGGGTTTCTAGGAGATCAGAGCCTACCTGGCCCACACAGGACTTGTTCATAGAATCTGAGCCACTGTGGCTTGCCATCATTCAGACCAAAGATCTCCTCTTAAACAGAGGGATGGTGGAAAATGCCATCATTTTGCAGCTGACTGATGGAGACCCCATAGGGCAGTGTGGCGAACCTTTGGCACTCCAGATGTTATGGACTACAATTCTCATCAGCCCCTGTGAGCATGGCCAATTGGCCATGCTGGCAGCACAATTGGCCATGCTGGCAGGGGCTGATGGGAATTGTAGTCCATAACATCTGGAATGCCAAAGGTTCGCCACCACGGCCATAGGGTTTTCAGGGCAAGAAACAAACAGAGGTGGTTTGCCATTGCCTTCCTTTGCATACTAACCCTTGTATCCCTTGGTGGTCTCTCATCCAAGTGCTAATCAGGGCTGGCCCTTCTTAGTTTCTGAGATCTGACAAGATCAGATTAGCCTGGCCAGGGCTTTCTTTTCCAAAACCTTTCCCTGCTCAGTTCCAAAAATACAAGCAGGTGAATTAGGGATTCTGATCTCCAAGTAGGACCAGGTCAACTTTGAGAATTACATCTCCTCTCCAGACCATGGAGGTCAAGTTCTCTGGAGAAAATGGCAGCTTCAGAAGGTGGGTTGTTTGGCATTTCACTCCAATGAAGTCCATCCTCCCCTCAAATCCCATTTTCTCTATGCTCCACTGCCAAATTTCCAGGAATTTCACAACCTAGAGTTGGGATCCCTGAAAGGAATAGATTATTAGAAAGGATCACAATGCTGAAACTCTGTAGTAGAGGTAAAATTGAAGCTAGAAGACTTTTCCCTAACAGGTAAGCTTTCTAAGTACAGGGAGATTTGTACCATCAGTTTAGCTCTCCTTACTGTTCTCTTGAGATTAATCATTACTATGTGATTTTTCTCTTTTTATCCCACATGGGATAAAATGGAGGATCGCAGCTTCTAGTCCTGGCCGTTTCCGCACGGCCCATGTATGATGGCCTGGGGGCGCCAAAAAAGGCGCCCCCAGGCACACTCGTCCACACTGGCGCCCGCTGCTGCAGCGTAACAGCGGCGACCTGAATCAGCTTCCCTCTCCCAGGGGCAGCCTCGGAGCCGCCCTAAAACAACTGTACCCTTTAAAGGGTTCTTGTTGGAGAGGAAGCGCCTTCCCTACTGGCCCAGTGCGAGCAGCGCCGCCCGGAAGCAGCTGTTCCCCCACTCCCTCCCACTTCACGGTGTCCTCCCTGCGTGCGCTTCGCGAGGCGTGCCAGCCCCGCCCACACTGTCCTCCGACCTCCAGGGGTGGGAGGGCAGCGATGAGCGAGCAACTTCCCGCAGATGTGACGAAAATTACACCGTAAGTGGGAGGGAGGAGGCTGAACAGGCGGCTCCGATCGCGAACCGTCTGCCAGATCTGCCGGCCTCCCGGCTTCTCCCGTTCGCGTGCTTGCATGCGGCAGGCTCTTGCCTGCACGCCGCCCGCACTCTTGGCGGCGTGGGGGCGCAAGGAGGCTGTGCGGAAACGGCCCCTGAGAACTGCTGAAGGAGGTGATGTGGTGCTGGGGCAAATTTTCAATACAGTGGAGACCAGAGGTGGGATCCAGCAGGTTCTCACAGGTTAAGAACATAAGAACAAGCCAGCTGGATCAGACCAGAGTCCATCTAGTCCAGCTCTCTGCTCCTCGCAGTGGCCCCCAGGTGCCTTGGGGAGCTCACATGCAGGATGTGAAAGCAATGACCTTCTGCTGCTGCTGCTGCTCCCGAGCACCTGGACTGTTAAGGCATTTGCAATCTCAGATCAAAGAGGATCAAGATTGGTAGCCATAAATCTGTCCAAGCCCCTTTTAAAGCTATCCAGGTTAGTGGCCATCACCACCTCCTGTGGCAGCATATTCCAAACACCAATCACACGTTGCGTGAAGAAGTGTTTAAGAACATAAGAACATAAAAGGTTCCCGAGAGTAGGTTACTAATTATTTGTGTGTGCCGAGAGGGGGTTACTAATTGGTGGTTTTGCCACATGATTTTTGCCTTAGTTACGCCCCTCCTCTCAGTAGTAGCATGCAGAACTTGAAGCAGTCTAGCAAGAGGTGCACCAGCGTGCGTGGCAGCCTGCGCCTGTGTGCATTCGGTTCCCTCCCAAGGACCAGCGCAGCGGCTGTGTCCTTGCCACAGCCCCGCCCAGGAATGCCCCACCCCAAGAATGCCCGGCCACGCCCCCATCATGCCCCACCCAGCCCCATCGGCGCTACGCCACAGTTTGAATCCCACCACCTGTTACTAAAATGTTTGGATCGCACCACTGGTGGATAGTCTAATTTGCTTGGGCTGAAAATTACCTGCTCTAGCCACAGTTTCCTGCCTTTGGGAAACTCCACACAGTAATGCTGTAGAATTTTCTTCAAGCCCCTAGGGAAAAGACCACAGAGACAAAGGAAGGTAGCCTGGAGTGTCACCCAGAAGTGATATCACATCCTCCTTAAATTCCATGCTCCCTAAGCACTGCCTCCAAAATCTCTGCGCATTTGCCATGACAGTGTTGGATACCCCAAGTACAGCTACAGAACTGATAGCAGAACTGGGCAGCCATGAGGATTTCATGATGGTTCATCTTGGGCCCCATCACATTTATAACTGTTCCTTGGTACCCTTTGGTAAGGGTATCATACCAGCCCTAGCCATTGTGGGAACTGGAATAAAAATAATGAAGAAATAAATTGACACCTCCCTGGGTTTTTTCACTTCCAGGCAGCCAGCACTCCAGGAGGCCTATGACACCTCAGGGTGTAGTACCTATTTAGCAGGTTGTTTATAACAGCACAAGTTGTTCAGGCTTGCTGTAAGCTTTCATTATTCTGTATCTATTTAAAGAGGATTCCCTGAGGGCCTCAGACCTGTGAGAAACCTCATGCTTTCCTTGGAACTTGTTCCCTGTGCCAGTTTGTGTAAATGAAAGGAAGACTATATGGTGATGATTTACCTTTAGAGTAGAACAGGAAGGTATAAAAACAGTTTTCGAAGCAATGGAAGATTTGGGATACACACAAAGATATTCAAGGGAATTGTTTGACTGTGATGCTGGGAGATTGTATGTTTTCCTTTCATTCCAACTCTTACCAAAAAAAACACCCATATTTCATTACAAGTCATTTTTAATTTACCTGCACCAGGGGAGGACAAGAGAAAAGAAAGGTATAAATGCTTCAAAACCCACGTCAGAAAAAGACGAATGCTCAATTTGTCTGAGAAATGCAATAGCATTTGATATTAAGATAAAAGACGGGGTAGGGGAGGTTGTTCATTTACTTTGTTAATTACAAATGCAATAAGCCGAGGAAAGGGAAGTTTTTAATTATTTCATTTCTGCGAAAAATATGCGACACGCATCTTAAAATGTGTTCTCTGAAATGGGTTGCGATCCTTTTAGTAGGCTGACGCTAATAAAGTCATCAGGGACGTTCGGTTTTCCTGAAATTTCGTGAGCATCTCTCTGCTTTAAAACCAAGCTATATGTGTCCCTTGTGTGGTCATGGGTTGGAATTCTGCTCTGTTAGAAGCAACAGGTGTGCAATGACCTAATGTGGATTGATAGAGATAGAGAAACAGGGCTGCCACCAAAAACGCCATCCTTGAGTTTGAGGTTTCTCCCCAGATGAACTCTCCCACCCCAAGCTCAGAAAGCAGTGTCGCTGATCATGGAGAGATGTATGCACAAGTGCTTTTCACAGTTGCACCCTGCAGGTACCAAGGTGTTTATGTGGAAACAGAAGATGGGATCAATTTACTAGACACCCTCCCTCCCTTCCCACATGCTGAATGAACACTTGAGGTCGTTTTCTGTACTGGACTTCAGTATCACATACCCTGTACTATGAGATCATGAATTTTCCCCTGGTGTACAGGGCAGCCATGGAAAGACCCACTGGTACAACCTGGGTTGAGAGATTCTGCACACTACAGAGGGGAATCCAATCCTTTACAGGACTTGGTTGATGGATGACAGCCATGGATTTAACCTGAGCCCCATCATTTGCAGCTAGCTGAAGCAAGAATGGAAAGGAGACAAAAATTACACCAGCCAAGAAGGCTACTTGCAAGAATGGGTTATCAGATACTCCCTGACTCTACCAACATCTTCTGGACCATCCTCATGGATTTCAGCAACAACAATATATATATCTCTGCTATCATCACAGCTCTTTTGCTTCTCTTCTGGTTTTTGAGAGGAGCAGGACCTTGCAAAGTGAAACTCCATATATGGGATGGCACCTTTTTTTAAAATCATGTGCTTGCCACATGAGACTCACAGGCCTATCACTGCTCCACACATACTTTGCCTCAAATATTCAGAGATGGGCACATAATATCTTTTTGATTCCCCAAACCCAGGGAGAAGCATCAGGGTACAGGTCTACTGTAAAGTTTCCAACATGCTTTGCAAACCTCATGCCTGGGATGTGCAGTCACAACTTGCATGGGATTTCTGCTAAGAGTTGTGGTCTGGAATTTTTTCCTGTTCTGCTATCCTGTTCAAAGAAAAGAACAAACTAACACCCAAAGGTGCAACTTGCCAAGATCAGAAAATCAGACACAAAGACTTATAGGAAATTTGACTACTATTCTTCAGATCCATTTCACTTTCTTAATGTACACAGAATGTACAATGTGCACAAGTATACAATGTAAGCATCTGAGAGAGAAACCTCAGTATTAGTCCAGTTGCGTTGAGAAGATGGGGGAAATTGTCAAAGGGCTGCAGAACTTCTCAATAAGAAAGCAAGAAAAAAATAAGAAAGCAAGAAAAATGCTGAGTTTTCTTTAGAAATATCAGAATAATAGTTACCATTCAGAAAATAAATGCAACATCCTTTCCTGCCTTTGCCAAGAATGTACATGTGTGGACTTTGATTATACCTAATTGAGCTGAGAGCAAGCTAAGCAGATATCAGATGATCACAGAAATGCCCTATCTTTGCCAAAACAACAACAGTGGGTCAGAACAATCCATCCTCCACATCCTTCCAAACTCCCATACTAGCAAGTGTCATGCATGTACTCAAAGATGGTTCCAGCCTCAGGGATATTTGTCTGTCTCCTTTTATCAACCTCAGGGATATTGGTCTGTTTCCTTCTGCCAGTGGGTGAACACTTTGCTTTTGTTTCATCTGGCATTCCCTCAAGGACCCCTCCTTCCTGCCTTACGTTTTAATTGCTGGGTCTGTCTTTTTTAATATATGTATATTACTCTTTCTTTTAACTTGGTTTTGTAATTATTTTATCATGTTCTGCTTTGATTGTTAGTCACCCCCTTGGGAGCCCTGACTGAGCACAAAGGTGGAAAAGAAGAAGAAGAAGAAGAAGAAGAAGAAGAAGAAGAAGAAGAAGAAGAAGAAGAAGAAGAAGAAGAAGAAGAAGAAGAAGAAGAAGAAGAGTTGGATTTATATCCCCCCTTTCTCTCCTCAAGGAGTCTCAAAGGGGCATACAATCTCCTTTCCCTTCCCCCCTCACAACAAACACCCTGTGAGGTAGATGGGGCTGAGAGAGCTCAGAACAACTGTGATTAGCCCAAGGTCACCCAGCTGGCGTGTGTGGGAGTGTACAGGCTAATCTGAATTCCCCAGATAAGCCCCCATAGCTCAAGAGGCAGAGCGGAGAATCAAACCTGGTTCCTCCAGATTAGAGCACACCTGCTTTTCACCACTACGCCACTGCTGCTCCATGGAAGGGTCACCTCCATATTAGATTTCTATAACTTGCTCTATGCAGGGCTACCCTTAAGGCTGCTCTTGAAACTCCAGGTGGTCCAGAATGCAGCTGCATGGGTCCTAATGGAGACTTCGTGGAAATTCAACTGGTGCTCTGACAGCTGCACTGGCTCCAGGTGGAGTACCAAGCCAGGATCAAGGTGTTGGTACTGACTTTTAAAGCTCTAAATGGTTTGGGAATGTTGTAATCTGTGAGGCCGCTTCTCTCAATGTACATCTTGAAGAGTGCTGCACTCAGCAAATAACAACTTGCAGGAGATCCCTGACCTGAAATCTGTCCAGATGTCCTTGGCCAGGGTCAGAGCATTTTGAGCTCTGGCCCCAGCCTGGTAGAACACTCCATCCATTGAGACCAGGGTCCTGCAGGATTTGCCACAATTGTCAGGGCTTGGAAGGTGAGATTGTTTCACCAGGCATATGGTTGAGGGCAGCATTGGTATTCCATTTTAGCTAGTCTCTCCTCCTTTCTTTCTCTTTTTATTTTCTTTTATGGGATTATTGATGTTATGTTAGCTATCGAGGTCACACCCATCTTCACAGGGATGCATGGGATGGGCACCATTTCTTTGAGAAGCAGGTTTTTATTCATGTTATGGACTATTGTATCATTGGCTTTAACTGTGTAACATATTTTGTTGTTCACAGCACTGATCCTGTTTGATGAGGAGAGCAGTTTACAAGTCAATCTAATCTAATCTAATTTAATCATTGTAACCATCTTGTCCAGTAGCGAAAGGGGAACCCTTCAACCACCCAAAATGGCTGCTTGTTCCTCTGAGTGACTGATGCCTCTTGACAGCTGTGCTTCTTCAGGTCTTCTTCTTTAGAAGCATAGTTCCACTTCTGACACCAGGTAATAAGGGGTTGTTTTAGGAGAACAGAGGGCTTATTTCATTCACTCAGGTTTTATTACAAGCAACTGCGGAACAAGCTGGTAATAAGCCTAACTCATCCCTTAGTACTCTGGCCAGAGGCTGTATTTCCAGGTCATCACTGACTAACACCCAGTCTTTGTTGCAGGTCCCTCTACTGGTTAGCAAAACTGTCTATTCTAACAACTAGGCTGGGAATCATTTGATCTGCTGTACAGTGGCCTTAAGGGACAGGCATTATAACTGAATTTATGAGAAATATTCAGCAAGATTGACTGGATACTGCTCTCTTGCTGCCTTGGTAACAGAGGCTTTAGCTACTGGGCCAGAGAGCAAGGTCCAAGCATGGATATTGCTCAGAAACTGAATATATTGCATAGGGTTAAAAGGCTGGCCAAGGTGGTATGCAACTATTATTAAAACATCTAAGAGTATTGAGAGGGATTTGTTACAAGGTTGTAGCAGTTTCTGTGACATTATTCTTGCGCTGTGAATGAGAGTGTGAAGGGATACAAATGATGAGGCTCTTGTTCCTCTTATTTCTTCAGCCTGAAGGAAAGGGAGAATTAGATGACCTTCCTATGGCTTTGACATGAGTCTTCAAGTGCCCAGGGTTTCCAGATCTAGGTTAATAACTCCTGGAGATTTGGGGATGGAGCCTGGAGAAGACCACAGTGTGGTACAGTGCTGCAGAGTCCACAGTGTGGTACAGTGTGGTACAGTGCTGCAGAGTCCACCTTCCAACACATCCATTTTCTCCAGAGGAACTAATCCCTGTAGACTGTAGATGAACTGCAATTCCCATCTGTAGGCTGAAATCCCTACGGCTGCCCCACCCCAGATCCTTCGTTGGTGACAGGGTCAAGCTCTACCTCTGCTAAAAGAGAGGAAATGCCTCCAAATTTATCATTTTAATTTAACTTTTCATCCAAGCAACATGGACATGGCTGTCTCCATCCCCTGTGAGGTATTTTCAGTTGAGAGAAGGTGACTGGCCCAGGAGCACCCAGCAAACTTCACAGCTGAGTAGGGTCTCTGGTCCATGAAGTGGGGAGACATCCTGTACTTGATCAAGCTGCATTGCTCTGGAAGGGGCAGGTGCAAAATCTGGGTCTGCTCCTGGACTCTGCTATGCCACTTGAAGCTCCAGTGGAGGAAATGGCCAGGAGTACCTATTCCCAGCTCCAGCTCGTTCACCAGCTAGGAACCGATTCTGGACAGAGACGACCTGGCTACAATAATTGATGGACTCCCAACCATGATTTTACTGGGCCCTGTCATATGAATCTCAGGGTTTGGGCTGATGGCCACCTGGCAGCCCAACCTTTCTCAATGTATTCATCTTCCCTCACTATACATTTTCTAGCTTCCAGCCCAGGCAGCTCCATTAAACTTTTAAAAACATGCTAATCTCCAGCGTTATCTTTCGAAGAGAGCTGGACTGAGGGCAGGGTTGATTGGCACCAGGTTTCCCTGTCGGCTTCCTTTCGCGCCTCTTCCATCTACCTGTCCAGAACTCTGGCCAGGGAATAGAAAGCAATCAACCAAATGGAAAAGGACCCTTTTTAAGAAATCAATTTAATTCCAGCAGAAGAGAAAAGAAACTCATCCTTTTCTCTTATTTATTTTTAAAGTACATGTTGGGAGAAAAAAAATAATATCAATCAATGCCAGAGAAAAAAATACTGATTAGAATTCTGAGCGAGGAGCGAGTCTTATCTTTCTGGAATATATTTGAACATAACTGCCTAGAGGTACAAATCTAGTATCTTTTTTTTTCACTCTCTGTTGATTCCTCATTCATTTCTGCATTGGGGAGGGACTGGAGAATATGTGGGGGAATGCTGCTGTGTCACACAGCCTTGTGAGTCTGAAAGCAAAGAGAACACAACAAAACACAGTGCCCAGCAGTTATGGCACTACTGGTGTGGCTACCCCTGTGCGACCAGGAGGAATTTTGGGTTTGCTTCATATAACAAAGATAACTTGGGAGCAGTGAATCTACAAAGTCAGCGAGCGAGCCCCATGTTGGCAAAGCAAAAAGAATGGCAGGGATCTGTTTGAAACGACCAACTACACTCACAGAGCAGAGCGTCTAGTGTTTCTGCATCATGGCAGCAAAGAAGGTCAGCACTCCTTTGTGCAATGATAAAGACACACGACTTCCACTCACTGCTAAGTATGCACCACAGAGTATCTGTGTGCAGTCACAGCGATGCGGCTTTGAAGCGATGGACAGAATAAAAAAAAACTGAGCAAAATATGGACTTCAATGCTGTGCTAAACACAAACTGTAGTTTAACTATTAGGACCCCCAGATGTCACAGGAACATTCTGCTCATGCCAACACTAGCTTGTCTACACCACTGTCTGACTGAATAAACACAGTTTTTATTGATTGATTGATTGATTGATTGATTGATTAGATTTAATATACCGCCCTATCCCCAGAGGGCTCAGGGCAGGTGCACAATATAAAACATCATATATAAAAACATCATATAAAAACACAGATACAATAGAAACAGCAATTATAACCCAGAGTAGCGTCCCATGAAACAATTACATGACCCTCTCAAAAGAAATAAAGAGAGGATAATGGGTCCTGGCGGTGTTAGGGGCCCATAGGAAGCAAAGGGGAGGGAACTGGGGCATTTATTACATTTATACCCTGCCTTTTTCTGGAAGACTCAAGGCGGCTTACAATAAAATCCATACAATAAATAATATAACATTTAAAACATCAAAATACAATTCTCCCAGCCCATCCCCAAAGATCCTGGGGGGACTCAGTCAGCCAGCCAGCCAGGCAGGCAGGTGGCAGGCAGGTGGAAGGTGAGGCAGGCAGGCAGGCAGGTGCAGGCAGGCAGGCAGGCAGGCAGGTGGCAGGCAGGTAGGCAGGTGGGTGATGGACAGATGGATGGATTAGATGGATGGATGGATGGATACATACATGGATGGATGGACTGATGGATAGACGGATAGACGGATAGATGGATGGACGGACGGATGGATGGATGGATGGATGGATGGATGGATGGATGGATGGATGGATGGATGGATGGATGGATGGATGGATGGATGGATGGATGGATGGATGGATGGATGGATGGATGGATGGATGGATGGATAGATAGATAGATAGATAGATAGATAGATAGATAGATAGATAGATAGATAGATAGATAGATAGATAGATAGATAGATAGATAGATAGATAGCCCTAAACAGTTTAAAGCGGGCATAGTTTTTTAAAAAAAATAAAAATAAAAACTGTGTTCCTATAATGCACTTTCAATCCACTTTCACAATTGTTTGCAAGTGGATTTTGCTACTCAGCACAGCAGCAAAGTGCATTGAAAGTAGGTTGAAAGTGCATTATTCTGCATGTGCGGAAGGGGCCTATGAGTCTCACTGAAATCTGAAGTCATTTGGGAAGGACCTGCTTTAAATTCTGTTACATAAAAAAAACGAATTGATGATGAAGAGGAGGAGTTTGGCTTTACACCCTGCTTTTCTCTCCCTTTAAGGTATCTCAAAGCAATTGACAAATTCCTTCCCTTCCTCTCCGCACAACAGGCACCTTGTGAGGTAGGTGTGGCTGAGAAAGTTCTGCGAGAACTGTGACTGGCCCAAGTTCACCCAGCAGGCTTCATGTGGAGGAGCAGTGAATCAAGCCCAGTTTATCGGATAAGAGTCCACCACTCTTAACCATTACACCATGCTGGATCTGAACAGGTAGAAGGGCTTTCCCTACCTCATCCCCAAGAGTAGCCCAAAGCTTTGGAACTCTGCCCATATTCTTATAGCGTTCAACAGCTGCCACTATGCTGTTCTCCACTTATTTATATTTGATTCCTTTTTCCCCAGTACATAAAAATGCTGAATGATGGCTTAGAAATGTTATAAATTTAAAAAAAAAAACACAATCCACATTTTGCCTGAAGCAAAATTTTAAAGAAATTCCTAATTAGGCGTGCCACCGAAGGAATTTCAGGGAGAGGAAGAAGCGTTTCGATACCACCTGTGACAATTCTTTAGAGAAGCTTTGCACATCCCCGTGGATAAAGCATCTGTGGATTTGGGATATTTTGAGAAACGCTGTCTCCGGAGGCCATTTGCAAGTTAAAGCTCCTGCAGTATTTTTTAAGAAGTTAATATTTTATTCACAGGTTGAGCAAAGTGAACCATTAAAAGTGGAACAAGCTTAGCTGAGCGACAAATGAAAATGTGCCTCAAGCAGCCGGTACGTTTCTTTTTTAACTTCCATCTGTTGAGCGTTAGCTTCAGAGGCGTGTGGAAATCTTTGTTCATTCAGGGCACCTTCCGTTCTGCTGCACGGTCGCCCTGCTGACGTAAAGGCAGTGGGAGACGGTGAATTTATAGTATATTTATAGTATATGATCTGTCAATTAATGAGAAGGAGGGGGAAAGGCCACGGGTCAGTGGTACAGCATTTGCCTGCCTCTGATGCAGAAGGTCTCCGGTTCAATCCCCGGCATCCGCAGTCAAAAAATATGATCAAGGTGCAGGTGATGTGAAAGACTTTTGCCTGAGATTCTAGTGACCTCCTGTCAGCCAGAATCCACAATGCTGATCTTGATAGCCTGATGTTTTGATGCTCTATCCCTGTTCACAAAGTGAACGCTCCCACTCTCCTGGTCTTTCACAAACTGTGCAAAGCTAAATTATTCAAGAGGGCTGTTCTGTGCAGGTAAAAGAGTTGCCCAGTATATAATAGTTCACAAACTTACTTGGAGAAATAATAAGGGACTGGTATGTGGCGTAGGAGCAGCCGTGGTGTAGGTGGTTAAGAGCTCGTGTATCTAATCTGGAGGAACCGAGTTTGATTCCCCGCTCTGCCGCCTGAGCTGTGGAGGCTTATCTAGGGAATTCAGATTAGCCTGTACACTCCCACACACACCAGCTGGGTGACCTTGGGCTAGTCACAACTTCTCGGAGCTCTCTCAGCCCCACCTACCACACAGGCTGTTTGTTGTGAGGGCGGAAAGGCAAGGAGATTGTAAGCCCCTTTGAGTCTCCTGCAGGAGAGAAAGGGGGGATATAAATCCAAACTCCTCCTCCTCCTCCTCCTCCTCCTCCTCTTCTTCTTCTGTGCACAGATGAGCTGTGCACAGATCATTATAAGTTGGATCCTATTATGTAATTTTTGTACTGTTTAATATGCCATGTTAGTAATTATGCTACACTTCAGTTCTTTCTTGTAGTTCCAGACTTCTGAAATCCTAAATGCACTGGTTATTCAGCATCCCATTTTCTTGATTATTCTGACTCACTTTGTGTATAACTGCTTTGAGTTTCTGTGAGAAAGGCCGACTGTGCATAATGTATATAATGAACATACAAATTAACAAATTAAAACCATCAGTACACATTAAGGAGTAAATATGCATTGATGAATTTAATTTGTCTCACACACACACACACACACACACACACACACACACACACACACACACGTTATATATACAGATTGATTTGTACTACAAATTAATTTACTACAGATATATAAATGTGTAGTATGCATATATATATTATTTGTAATTTGATTTGTAATATGTATGCATTACATATATTATATTACATATCATATATAAAAGGCAAGCCATGTTCCTGACAACTCACTCCTCAAAGTGAAGGATTCTGGGAGATGTAGTCCAAACGGAACATTTCCCAAGCAAAAGGCATTGACTGGATTAGACCTCCCACAATCCTTAATCTAAAAGTGTAGTTTAAACTCCTCTCTTTCCAATATAAATTTCAAGAAAAAAAAGAAAATGAAAAATCTTTACCTAGAATACTTTCCCAACCTTTATACCAATGAACAAAAAAAAATTGAATTACTATATATTGTATTATTTCATACAGTTCATACACACGTGGGGGGTGCCATGGGGGGCAGGGTGCCTCAGGGGGCCCTGGGGGGCGATTTTGCATCCCCCACTTGATGATATTTGTTGTACCCAGGGACAGAGATTACCCCCTTGTCCCTAGTGGAGTTATTCATTAATAACCGGTTCTCCGAACTGAGAGAATTTTAGTAACTGGTTCTACCGAATAGGTGCGAATAGGCTACATCCCACCTCTGTTTATACCCAGGGGCATTACAAGGCAAACTGTAGCCCTGGGCAAAACCTGAGTTTGATGCCCCCCCCCCCCATGGTCGGCCACTCCACCACGACCAAATTTTTTTGCACCAGGACATTGGTGCATGCAGGGGGTGCATTTTTAGACATATCAGAACTAAAATTTCAGCGTATCATCAGGAGACTGTCCTTATACTACCCCCCAGGTTTGATGAGGTTTGGTTCAAGGAGTCCAAAGTTATGGACTCCCCAAAGGAGTGCCCCATCCCCCATTGTTTCCAATGGGAGCTAATCCCCAAATTGCGTGCCCTATGCAGCCCTTTGTCTGGAGTTAGGTCAATGTGTGTGAATATTTCAAAGTTTCTACCATGCCCTAATGCCCGTCTATATGGACCTCTTAGCTTCTGTGATATAATATCTGTGTAGTTAGAGGGCACAGTGTTGGGCTTGTTCCCTTATTGCGTAAGGACAGTGTTGGGTTTTGTGATTTTGTGGAAACATGCATTGGTTTTTGTTTGTCTTATCAGCTACGCTCACTGCCACTAAGGCTAAGTAACTTTTAACAAAGAGCAGATAGACAAGCATTGTAGCATTTTACAGAACAGGATTCAACTTGGCAAAAGTTGCCTTTTGCAATTTCTCATGTTTGGTTGAAGGTGACACAACAATGTCAAAAACCAGACTCTGCCATAAACAATGTATATGTCACCCAACTCCAGGAAATTTGCAAAATGTCAAGCATTTTCTAAAACTTTGCAGCCCTAAGCATTCTTAATTAGAATGAAATCCTACCGAAATAAATAGGATTAATTATAAATTGGGCATTTGGATTAGTTTGAATCTTGAAATTTTTTTAGTCTTCATTTAGCAAAGGCTTCAAATATTCATGAAAGAAAATCCCTTGCAATGAACTGAGGTTGCAGAAATACAAGCTGTTGTTAATGCCATAAACAATCCTTTCTCTTGTCAGGTGGTGTAAAAACAATACAAGATAAGAACCTTTCTCTGAGAGCACCAGGTCTGGGACATTTTCTACATTGTGTCTGGGAACTTTCCATTGTAATTCAGTTTTTTCAAAAATGACACAGTTTTGGTAAACAATATAGAAAGGATTGATTTCAACACGTCTTAGATTTTTTTCCCCTGTTACAAAGCTGCACAGAGGTTATGTCCAGTCTTTCAGTTCTTTATAACAGGGATGCTAGTTCAGTTCTGCACCATAATCATAGCAGTTACATTGTAGCAGTCTGAATTCATTAATTCAGAAGATGGACTTGACTGTAATTAACTGAAGGAACTCTGGATTGGACTCATAGATAACACACAGATAAAAGGGATATGTAAAAAAGAAGGATTTGGAAGAGAGAGATTTGGAAATGGAGGGCACATTTGTTTTTGAAATGGAATGAATTGACATAGGCATAAACACAATCTTTTCGACCAATAGTTACTGACTCACTGCCTTGAGGGACCCAAATGTCAATCCCCCCCCCCCCACTATGCTCTGTATAGTCCTTTCTCATTGGTTGGATCCAGTTCAGCCCATGGTTGGCATAAAGGTCACAACAAAGGCACAAACAAGTCAAGGACAAACTTTTTTTTTAATTTCAGAAGATCTTTTTAATCAGCCTACCTTGGTTTTCAACTGTGGCTAATGATGACATGTTGTGTTGCACAAATACAGGGTTTTTTATCTGAATCTTCCCCTGCCATTGAAGATTCACCCTCAAGCTATTCCTGTGTCTTCACTATTCCTTGGGACAGCGTTTTGAGGACTGCTTTATACTGAAGTAAGATGGGCGAGGGAAGATAGTCTCATGCTGCAGATAGAAATTCCTTTCTCTGGATACAAATTCCACCCCCACCCCCCAATGATTTGTAAGCTATTTCTTAAAAATTCTGGCTATTGTTAGTTTGTCGTTATGTGTGGTCATTTGTGAAGAGCGTTAAACAATTACCAGCTTGATTGGTGGCATATATACATACATGAAAACAAATTAATTAAGAATGGACAACGACTACCTACACTGAGCATCTGCAGAACAAGGAATATTGATAGAGGATCGTAATAAGTCTCCTCTCCATACACAACACAGAGGTAGCAAAAGGACTGGTTGGAGCTAACAGAAGTAGAACAGGCTCGCTAATATGATCCAGTAATAGTTCAGTCATACAAATGAGGTCACCCTTCCTTACATATCTCCAGCTGTGTGCCAACGGGAGTGGGCCAAGGCCATCCTTATTAACCATAGTCCTCTCTGAACCAAATCCCATGAGACAACAACACCCATTTTAGTTTTGCACAGAAATGTGTGCTCTGATACATATAGGCAAACATAGCACAGGAGTTCCCAGAAATTAGCCCTAGAGGCACTATTGCCCAAACTCATACTTATCCCCTGATTCAGTCATTCTCATTATATATGATTGGGGGGAAAACTTTCACTCAGAGCTTAATAAAATAAATATAGTTCAGACAGATGTTTCCGATTGCTTGAGAATAGAGGAGAAAGAGAGAGGGGGAGAGAGATCTTCACAACAGTGTCTCAGAACTACTGGCTGCACTGAAATATTTAACAAAAATCAATAATTGATATAGAGGCTGAGACACAGAAGATGCAGAACACAAATAAATTATATACAATATTTGATTCGAGATGAAACTTAATTTTGTTGGAAAACATCCATCTGCAGCTGAATAGTTCGACAAATATTTAATTTAACTTCTCTTCCCTTTGTTATATCACTGCTAGCTGCGGAACAAAATTGGAATTGAAGTTCAGCCTTTTTTTAAAAAAAAGAAGATAAAATACATATGACAGTGAGCTATCTATAAATACATACGCTCCTTTAAAGAAAACGATTACATTTACACATGAAGAAGATAGGCCTGGAATGAAAAGACACAATGGTGTTTTACTTTTAATGGCATGCATAAACATATTTATCAAGCCGGTCCTTAGATGGTGCTTTTATATTTGTGTTGTGAGCATGCTCGGCAGGGCAGCTGCTTAGCTGAATCTTTGTCTTTTTAAGATCCTTAGCTGAAATGTTTCCCCTTTAATTAAATGTTTTATAGCATACCCAATGTCACATTTACAGAGTGAATTAAAAGCAGAACAAAGCTTGCACTCCAATTGGTTGTGGTGGGTTTTCCGGGCTTGTGTGGCCATGGTCTGGTGGATCTTGTTCCTAACGTTTCGCCTGCATCTGTGGCTGGCATCTTCCCTCTGTGATACACCTCTGAAGATGCCAGCCACAGATGCAGGCGAAATGTTAGGAACAAGGTTTCATCCTGACCACAGCTCCCACAACCTGGAAAACCCACCACAACCAGTTGAGTCCGGCCGTGAAAGCCTTCGAGAATACCTTGCACTCCAACTTCATTTTGTTTAACTTAGAAGGTAGCCTTGATATCTGCTTTCAGACTGTCAGAAGATACATTTAGGCTTTGAGCCCAGTTCTTCTTGGGGGTTTGGAATGACTAGCAGCAATGCTTAGGGAGTGTAGCCAACTATAAGGTGTGAAGAAACCCTTCAATTAAAACCACCCGCCAAACTCTCAGTCGCTGGAATCAGGATCAAACAGACACTTCTGAAAGATAACAAGGATAACGAGGG
This sequence comes from Sphaerodactylus townsendi, assembly GCF_021028975.2. NCBI lineage: Eukaryota > Metazoa > Chordata > Lepidosauria > Squamata > Sphaerodactylidae > Sphaerodactylus > Sphaerodactylus townsendi. The sequence goes on along the minus strand of NC_059429.1, from coordinate 118,865,945 downwards.
TCTGGTGGAAAGGGACTTCTCATTCAAAAACTTCTCATTCAAAGAGCCTCCCTTGTTCAAATGCTTGCTAGTCATCTATCCAGTGTGAAGGAATGTATATGCACCGACTTCCACAGTGTGAATGTGAGTAAAAAGCCATCAAATTACGACCTTGTACAGTCTACTAGGCAAGAGACAAACAAGGGAGGTTGCCATTGCCTTCCTTTGCATAGTGACCATGGAGTTCCTTTGTGGTTTCCCATTCAAATGTTAACTTAGACCAACCCTGCTTAGCTTCCAGGATAGGCAGACCAATCCAAAGCCTAGGGCCTCCAGAGGGCTTTCAGCTAAAACAAACACCCCCTTCTCGGCCACCTAAGAATTCTAAATAGGGCGAAAAGGAGGTATGCCATCCTTTCAGGTGGTGTTAGTCATGTTCCTGTCCCTAAAATCTGGGTGGAAGCTGAATAACATTGACTCCACCTGTAGGAACACCCTGTTCCCCCATGCCAGTGTCTGATTGGATGCCAGGGTTCCTCCACAGTGACAACCATTTCTGGGTTTGCCTCCATGGAGCTGGGGGCACCCAGCTTCCGGTGCCTTTGTCCACCTGCTCTTAACCACTACACCACACTGACCTTATTATAGTAACACAATAATAAGTGATATAGCAGGCCTCTTTGACTCTTTCAGCTCAGCTGTGGCTTGATAGGGTTTATCCCAAGAATTTCTTCAAAGTTCACCACAGGGACCTAGTCCTGATAGGGAAAAGCACATCATGGGGTGAGGAGGGGAGGATGGCTTCTTCCTGCATTTTCCCTTTTTTTTCAAGGCTTGCCACCACTAGGGAGGAGCACATGATGATGGGGGGAGGGAAATATAGCTTCCTACAGCAAGGGCTACTGGGAAGTGTAAACCTTGCTCCTCTGAGAGGAACTGTGATCTGGGTCCTCCTGGGTCCTCCCCCCACCCCGGTCTTACTGTTGTGAGCCTTGCAGATTCTCCCATTCTGCAAGTATTCCTTGTTCATTTCTTCCGTTGGTGACATTTTTACCCCATTTATATACAACTGTTGCCTAAACAACTGTGAACATTGTTGGCAATTTTCCTTTCAGATATCAATAGCAGGGTTGACAGCATCATATTCTCAGATGGGGCAGTTGCCAGGGTCCAGAACTTCTAGTAGGACCCAAGACTGTTGAGCCCCCCTCACTCACTTAATTGCTAATGCTCCATGTTATTATGGACCATGTTATTATAGACCAGGCTGCAGGCAGTGGTGAGTAGGCTTGGTCAATATCCTAGAAATTTGGTAAAATTCAGATTTATTCGGGCATGGAATTATCTGTATGCCCAAATAAGACAAATAGCATATTCGGATACACAAAAAAATTGGGTCCGTCTGATTTTTTTTTTGTATTTTTGGTGTTTTTTCATGTTTGTGCCTGCAGGGGGCGCATTTTTAAAGTTAGCAGCAACAAAATTATGGACCCACAAAGGCGGTGCCCCATCCCCCATTGTTTCCAATGGGAGCTAACAGGAGATGGGGCTACCCCTTTGAGGGTCCATAACATTGGACTTCACAAAACTCGGGTGATATCATCAGGACAATGGAGCTGGTGGTGGATAAGGTAGGGGAGATCTGAGATTGCAAATGCCTTAACAGTCCAGGTGCTCGGGAGCAACAGCCGCAGAAGGCCATTGCTTTCACATCCTGCATGTGAGCTCCCAAAGGCACCTGGTGTGCCACTGCGAGTAGCAGAGAGCTGGACTAGATGGACTCTGGTCTGGTCCAGCTGGCTTGTTCTTATGTTCTTATGGGAGATGGTCCCTGTTTCAAAACCCGGAACTGCCTGTGATCATTCATATGGTTAGGGGATGGGGTAGTGCACTCACACACATTGCTTTATATGGGCATTAAATCACCTTTAAAGGGCTGTAGACTCAGTGTTAACTTCAGCCTTGCCACATTTGGAGAAGAAAAGGAGTGGTGTTATACCCCCCCTTTCTATCCAGTAAAATGGAATCAAAACAGCTTACAAGTGCCTTCCCCTCTCCTCCCCCAACATTGCAAGGTAGGTGAGACTGGTAGAATTCGAAGAGAATTGCTACTGGCACAATGTCACCCAGCAGGTTTCCTGTGGAGGAGCAGGGAAACAAGTCCAATTCACCAAATAAGAGCCCACCACTCAAGTGGAGGAGTGGAGAATCAAACCCAGTTCTCCAGATTAGAGTCCACAAAAATTAGCCACCACATCATGCTGGCCAAAGCAGCATATTGTGCCATTTGACGTTCTATGTTATCTCAAATACGCTAAGCACCTCAGTAGCAACCTTCCCTCCTCTGCGCAATTCTTTATTTTGGAACATCTGTCATACTTAATTAAAATATAAAGTTTGCCTTCCTGGTGAAAAGTGGTTTTTCACTTTATACGTCTAGCAGTCAAAACCTGAAAAAGAACAGCCCATTTATTTCAATATTGTTGCCCCGTCTGTTCAGAAGGGGCATACATTATGACCCATTACCGGTTAATTGGAATCTATAACTCAAACACTTGCTTGCTGCTTTGAAACTGAGAAATCATTGCATTTGATTGTGCTGCTGCCTTCGACGACTCAGTCCCTTTTTTTCAGGGAATAAGTCACATTCATAATGTAAATACCATTTTTGCCAATTCAACAACAGCGATGAGCCAAATAGAGCACCAGCAACAATAAAACTGAGCAATGCAGTAAGAATAGAAATCAGAGGCTTGCTAAACATACAATTCAAAATGACAGAGCAAGAAAGGCTACATCTGTGTAGCAGTTAAAGTTGTTGGTGGAAAGGGTCATCAAGTCAAAGCCAACTTATGGTGTCCCCATACAGTTTGCAAGCAAGAGACAAATAGAGGTGGCTTACCATTGCCTGCCTCTTCCTAGCAACCTTGGACTTCTTTGGTGGTCTCCCATCCAAATACTAACCAGGGTTGACCCTACTTAGCTTCTGGGATTTGTTGAGATTGGGCTAGCCTGGTCCATCTAGGTCAGGGAAAAAAACAAACAAAGATATCCAAATACCCATCAGATTTGCTCATGCATTAGGCATTACAGAGTTGGCACATACAATGACCTGGAACATAAAAGTGGATGGATGTGAGTTGTTCAAGATTCCCATGACTGGAATGTAGTAGTGGATGAATATGAGTTTGTTCAAGAAAAATTGAAAGAGGTGAAGAGGAGAAGCAACACTGTATGTAAGGAGAGGGCTTGCTTGTCAGGAAACACAGATAGGTGACAGTCCAGTTGAAAGTATCTGGGCAAGGATAAGGGAAGGAAGGGCAGAAAGGAAGGGCTCTGGTCAGAGACTGCTACAGACATATTGACCAGAATGAGGAGGGGCTGCCCTACTTGAGAAGCTTGACAAGGTACCCAAACTACATGATCTGGTAGTTGTGGGTTACTTCAGTTTCCCTGATATGCCATAGGAGACAAACTCTGTAAAGCGTTCACAGTCATTCATGTTCTTGACCTTGAACTTCCCTCATCAAATGGTGGAAAAAAGCTATGGCCGTTTCCGCACGAAGGCGGAAACGGCTGGGTCGGCGTTTCCGACGCCCTTGACCAGCGACACTGGAGACCGTCCACCACGGGACCCGGTCCTGGGAATTAACCGGGCAGCCGGACCTTCGGCCACAAAACGCCGGCGCCCGGCCGACCCGGCATGTCCCGGGCCTCGGTGGCGTCGCGAGGCCTGGGGACACGCCCCCCTGGCCCTGCGTGCCTGCTCAAGAGGCACAGGGCAGGGGGGCGTGTCCCCAACTCGGCGACGCAGCCGGCGGCCAGGACAGAACCAAGGTGCCGGGTGGGGGAGGCGCAGTGAAGCTGCTGCCGTTCGCTCGGCAGCGGCTTCACGGCAGCGTTTCCCCAAAAAGAGCGCTGGGAAGCGCTCTGGGGAAACGCCGGCTTCAGGCCGGGCGGGCGGCGCAGCTGCGTTGCAGCTGCGCCCCCCGTGCGAATGGCAGCCTGGAGATGGCATTTTTACCGTCTCCAGGCCACCATTTAATGCCCGTGCGGAAACGGCCTATGAGAGACTCAGCCCAACAAAACTTAATATTAGCTCACAGGTAGGTGGAGTCATTGTGGTGGTATGGACCTTAGGGGGAAGTGACCATGTCATCCTAGAATTCCTTTTGCTGTGGGGGACCAAGGAAGTTTGTAGTCAAATGTGTCTGTCAGATTAGTAGGGCAGACTTTAATAAACTCAGAGGTATTATTATAGTCATTCCATGGGCAAGATTCTAAAAGGGAAAGTAACACATGAAGGGTGAGCTCTCCTTAAAAAAGAGCTCTTTCAGGCTCAAACTCAAGCCATTGCCATCCCAACAAGAAGAAAACATGGTAAGGGATCCAAGGGATCCAAGAGCAGCAGTGGCGTAGTGGCTAAGAGCAGGTGCACTCTGATCTGGAGGAACCGGGTTTGATTCCCAGCTCTGCCGCCTGAGCTGTGAAGGCTATCTGGGGAATTCAGATTAGCCTATGCACTCCCACTTACGCCAGCTGGGTGACCTTGGGCTAGTCACAATTCTTCGGAGCTCTCTCAGCCCCACCCACCTCACAGGGTGTTTGTTGTGAGGGGGGAAGGGCAAGGCGATTGTAAGCCCCTTTGAGTCTCCTACAGGAGAGAAAGGGGGGATATAAATCCAAACTCCTCCTCCTCCTCCTCCTCCTCCTCCTCTTCTTCTTCTTCTTCTTCTTCTTCTTCTTCTTCTTCTTCTTCTTCTTCTTCTTCTTCTTCAATAAATCACTGGACACAATTTTTTTCTATCACTTCAGACCACCTGAATCTATCTCCATGTGTATGACTGTAATTCAACTTGTTGTCTAATAAAAACACAGTCATCACAAGTCATCATGACATCAAAAATTGTGGAAAATACTAGAGACCGTAGTACTCTGTGAATGGAAGCTTGAAGTACAAGGAAAGTCTGTTTGCTGGGAATCTGTGCACAATTCTGGGTTCTCATCACCTTTCATAAGGCAACTGACATTTATATATGTAAAATGTTTATTGGAAAGGGGGAGCCAATTTAATGAGTGGTATCATTATTAGAATGATATTGCAATTGTATTTTCAAGCTGAAGTCTTCAGTCTGGTTTAATCTCCAGTTTGTTTCTTTAAGCAAGGAGTCTGCATTGGAAGACTCTGGCGGACCAGAGAAGTTGGATTCGGCTGGTTCTGTATCATGCAATTGTCCATTGCTTAACTGAATTTAAAGACATTCTCCACTGCAAGTTTCTGTTCTCTGTATTTAGTTACACAAATTTTGTGTTGCCCTGTACACTGGAGGGTTTTGACATAAAGACACTTAAGCACTCATGTCATCAAGCAAGTTTAATGCCTAACTTAGGTCCCTTCTGCACAGCAGCAGAAGGGGTCGGGTTGGCGTAGATGACGCCGACCCGACCCCTCTGGGACCGTTTGCATGAACAGTCCCAGAACCTCCCGGGACGACAACGCAGAGCTGCGCCGTCGTCAGGGCGACCTACCTGTCTTGCGGCCCTCCGGCACGTCGCCGAGGCCAGGGGACACGCCCCCCTGCCCTGCCGCGACCGCTCCGGCTCAGTCGCGGGGCAGAGGAAGCGTGTCCCCAGGCCTGCAACGACGTGCCGGAGGGGCCGCGGGATCAGGTAATGGTCGCCCTGACTATGGGGGGGGGAGAAGGCGCCGTGGAGCTGCTGCCCGTTAGCACGGCAGGGGCTCCAAGCCCGCCCGTTTTGCAAAAACCATGGAGCCAAAGCCCGAGGTTGGAAGCCGGTGGCCCGCGCCGCTTCGAGGCGGAGCTTGGCGGCGTGGCTACAAAAGCCCAGCTGCTAAGCCCTGCCTGTGCGAACGGCTCCCTGGGGACGGCGTTTTTGCCGTCCCCAGGCCACCGTATTTCGCCCGTGCGGAAGGGACCTTAGCCCCATAGAACTGACACAGGCCATCTTCCTTGCCTTTTCCAGTTTGGTTATTGTTCCTTCAATACTGATGCAACTTTAGCTTCTTTTATAGTATTTCTTTTGCTTTCAACATATCCTGTATTTCTTTACATTTTGCCTTTTCACCAGTTGTCCTATCTTTGTCCTACTGTTCTAGCTCTTTGCTTTCCTGCTTCTCCTCTTATAGATCATTCTTTTGGAGTGCCTTTTGATAATGTTTCTTCTCCATCTGAGGGCTCAGTTGTTAGGCTTCACATTTACTTTGGAGCTCTATCCACTTGATTCTCTAATTGTTTCTTTGGCATTGATCATCACACTTATCCCGGTAATGTTTGATTGTGCATTTCTGTCTTCACTCAGTCATTGTTTTCTGATCTTGTTTGTCTGCTGCTTCTTCACTGTCTATTAATTATTGGAAACTTCAGTTAGCTCAGCAGAAGTTCTTAATTACTGCTCATATCCCACACACTTATCCTTCAGTTTCATTATTTTTCATTTTCTACGGCTGGTGTTCCCATGTCTTCTTTCCCCCCCCCCCCAGCTAACAGACCAGAAAAGGTGTTTGGTTCCTTCCTTTTTCTTCTCATATCTCTTCAGGTCTTTGCAGCTTTTGAACCTTTCCACAATTGCACCTTATTTTCCACTGATGATGAAGAAGAAGAGTTTGGATTTATATCCCCCCTTTCTCTCTTGTAGGAGACTCAAAGGGGCTTACAATCTCCTTGCCCTTCCCCCCTCACAACAAACACCCTGTGAGGTGGGTGGGGCTGAGAGAGCTGCGAAAAGCTGTGACTAGCCCAAGGTTACCCAGCTAGCATGTGTGGGAGTGCACAGGCTAATCTGAATTCCCCAGATAAGCCTCCACAGCTCAGGCGGCAGAGCAGGGAATCAAACCCGGTTCCTCCAGATCAGAGTGCACCTGCTCTTAACCTCCTACGCCACTGCTGCTTCCCTCATTCTTCATTTCGCCATATGATTTTATTCTGTATTGTATATTATCCTTTCCAAAATTCCACCTGATGTTCCACGGACACTGCTTGTTCTTCTGTTCAGTATATCATTTTATAACATCTTACATATTATCATTTACTTTGCTTTTATCTTTTTTTTGGAGGAAAAGATCCTCCATTAATGGTAGCCGTCTTCTTTTAATGAAAGGTTATTGTCTTAGTGCCGTGGTTCTCAACCCTGGGGGTCGGGACCCTTTTGGGGGTCGAACGACCCTTTCACAGAGGTCGCCTAAGTCTCTCTGCATCATTGTTCTCCATCTGTAAAATGGATAAATGTTAGGGTTGGGGAGTCACCACAACATGAGGAACTGTATTAAAGGGTCGCGGCATTAGGAAGGTTGAGAACCCACTGTCTTAGTGGAACAGAACCACGACATTTAACTAGGAATGATTTCACATTTGTCTCCTTGCTCTTCCCATCCCTAAACCCCCATTTTGATTTTCTGTTTTCCCTCATATGCACCATTTTCTGTTTTTCTTCAACTAAAATCATTTCCACAAAATCAATAAATGTACATACCTAAGATGAGTAAAATAAGATTGATAAGCGACATACATAGAATGCATAAATATTGCATAAGTTGTGTGTCAAATGAAACACAGACATGCACAATGCAAATGAACCAACAAACTCAAAACGAATATCCTGAACCGTGTGAATATAAAAGGAAATATTACAAGGGAATTTGGCTCCTCTCCCAATCTATCTCAGAAGCTGTTTATTTGAAGCTGGTTCACAGACATGGACTAACAGAGTGAATTCTTAACTTCAGAATGAGTCCTTTGATGCCATTTCAATAGCCTTTGTCAGTTTATAAAGTTCCACGTTGACTGAACAGGGGAAGAGAGCAGAAGGACCATCTTCAAGTGTGGTGCTGAGGGAAACAACACAGTTTCCAACAAGCCACCGGACAACAACTAATTTTTAACTTTCACTCTGGGAAGAGCATTTAGTGCATTGCAATGCACTTTGTGGACATAATTAGAAGGAAAATTAGCTGGAAGATGCTCAGGGGCTCAGGTGTTATGGCAATCTCTAGACGAACCTGCAGAGAAATAAACAAGATGAGGACGGAATCGAGCCAAGAAGGAATGAAATTATTTCGCAAGTGTCAAGATGCCGGGAATAAAAATGGCTCCTGCCAGAATTCTGGAAAGGAATATGCATATACAGGAAAGAACTGAATTCAAAGATGGAACATAGATTGCGGCTTTTCTCTGCAGCTATTGGGGCTGCTGATCAGATAAGTGGCTTTTTAATTTAAAGTTACTCTCATAGTGGCTCATCTCTTCAGCGGTGGGAATTGCTGCCAAGAAGGTAAAAGGAGAGCTCTAGCTAAGTGAACGTTTTTATTCCCTATACATTTTTCTCTTCTGTGTTGGACAGATCCTGTGAACTGCTGCAGAATAAGGGTCTCTCAGAAAAAGGGAAGGAATATCTCCATGTCTGCAGGATAAATAGACAGACAATTTGTGGTCAGGTGGTTAACTGAAGGATGACCCAACCCCATACATGGAAGAGGCATTTTTATACCAACTGATGAAAAGCAGTGCAGAACATATGAACATAAGAAACATGGCACATAAACATGGAACTTAAGAACATGGCACATAAATAAAATTATAAGTAGGGGTGTGTGTTAAGTGCTGTCAAGTTGCTTTTGACTTATGGTCACCCTACAAATCAGTGTCCTCCAAAACATCCTGTAGTTCACACCCTGGCTCAGGTTTTGAAAACTGAAGGTTGTGGCTTCCTTTATCAAGTCAATCCATCTCATGTTGGGTCTTCCTTTTTTCCTGCTGCCTTCAACTTTTCCTAGCGTTATTGTCTTTTCCAGTGTTGTCTTGTGACCAGAGTAACAACAGCCTCAGTTAACTGTTTTTAGCTTCTAGGGACAGTTTAGGATTAATTTGATCTAGAATCCATTTTTTGGTGGTCCACATAATCCATAATACCCTCTTCCAACCCCAAATTTCAAAAGAATCTTCCTGTAGCTTTCTTCATTGTCCTGCTTTCACACTCATAAGTAGCAACAGCTAATATTATGATATGAAGTAACTTGAACTTCATTGCCATTGACACAACTTTATACTTTTCTAGTTCCTTCATGGCTGTCCTTCTCAGTCTCAATTTCTTTCTGATTTCTTGGTTGTATTCCTTCTTTTGATTGATGATGGAACCAAGGAATAGAAAACCTTGATCAGTTTCAGTTTCCTCAATTATCCGCCTTAAAGTTGAATAATTCTCCAGTAGTACTTTTGTCTTCTTGATGTTCAGTTGTAGTCCTGCTTTGCCAACTTTCTCCTTGAGCTTTCAGCAGTAATCATTTCAAGCCAATAATGTAGTATCATTTGCTTATCTCAAACGAATCCAGCTTTCCGTATGATATGTTTTTGTACAGATTGAAGAGATAGGGAGATAAAATACATCCCATTCTGTTTTTCAATGTTTTGTCCTAATAGTAGCCTCTAATCTATAATACAGGTTGTGCATCAAAACCGTCAAGTACTGTGGAACTTCCATTTCCTTTAAAACCTGCCATAGCTTTTCATGATCAAAGCAGTTGAAAGTTTTGCTGCAATCTCTGAAACACAAGCTGATTTTCTTCTGGAATTCTTTTGTATGGTCTAGTAACCAACACAAATTTGCAATATGATCCCGAGTGCATCTTCATTTTCTGAATCCAGCTTGAACATCAGGCATTTCTTGTTCCATTTATGGTGACAGTCTTTGTTGTAAGATTTTGAGCATCATTTTAGTTGAGTGAGAAATCAATGTGATGGTCCCATAGTTACTGCAATCTTTGACATCTTTTTTGGGAACTGGAATGTGAATTGACTGTTTCAGCCTGTGGGTCATTATTTCCCTTTCTATATTTGTTAGCATATTCTCGTCAAGATTTTGACAGATACAGTTTCTGTGGCTTGGAATAACTTTGTTTCTCCCAATTGCTCTCAGTCCAGCTTTCACTTCAGTTTCGAAAACTGTAGGTTCTTCTTCAAAAGATTCTTCTTGGAAGGAATCTGTCATTCTTTCATCTCCTCTGTTTATATCTTCAGTGTATTGTCTCCACCTTTCCTTTATTTTGTCCTGTTCAGTTAATGCATTTCCATGTTGATCTTTCAGCATACCTAACCATGCTTTAAATTTCCCTTTGATTTCCTGAATCTTGTGGAACATATCTCTTGTGATTACTTTTTTGTTTTTCTCTTCTATTTCTTTACACTGGTTATTGTAATAATTCTCTTTGTCTCTACGTGCAAGTCACTGGAATGCTGCATTTAGGCTTTTGATACTGTTTCTGTCACCGTATACTTTTCCTTCTTGCCTGGTCTTTTAGCAATTTGAAGAGCTTCCTCAGTCGTCCATCAAGGCTTTTCATTTCTTTTGGCTATGGGAATAGTCCTTTTGTATTTTCCCCTGATAATATCTCTAATTTCAACACATAGTTCTTCTGGTTTACATTCACTTGAATTTAGTAATGCAAATCTGTTCTTTACATGGCCTTTACACTCTTCACGAATGTTGCTTAGATTGTATTTTGGCACTATGAATGTTCAAGTGCTTTTCTTCAGCTTTATTCTAATTTTCAATGCTAACTATTCCTGGTCCATATCATAGCACCAAGTAGGGAGGTAGGGTCATCAAACTCCACGTGGGGCCTGAAGATCTCTCAGAATTATAACTAGTAGCACTAGTAAAATTTTATAATATTTATAGACAAGAAAGAAAAAAGCAAAGGAGGAGACAAACAAGATTTAACATTGTAAAATATATATCAAAATGCAATCTTTCATGAATAAAACATTTTTCAACCACTCCAAGTAGATGCTTTTTTAATAGACTCTTTGGCTCAAATTTCCCTTGCTGCCAGTGCAAAGAGAACCAGTATCAGACACCAAGTATATCAGTTTATCAGAATCTGAGGCAAGATCTCCTAGGATTATCTTAATAATTTTAAAGTGAACAATCTAAAACATAATGATGGAAATTTTCAACAACTGGATTTCTGCATATACAAAGACATTGAGATAATGGAATTTGGAAATATCGTGAAGTAAGAATAGCCAATGCCATTATTTGGGACCTCATGGATTATAAACGCCAACCTGAGGTCATGTGAGTAGATGTTTACCAAATACAATATTTTAGAATAGCTTCTTTTTGTTCTTCTTGTTCTTGTTCTTCTTGTTCTTGTTCTAGTTGTTCTTGTTCTTCTTGTCCTTGTTCTTTTTCTTCTTGTTCTTCTTGTTCTTCTTGTTCTTCTTGTGCTTGTTCTTGTTGTTGTTGTTGTTGTCATCGTCGTCGTCGTCGTTCTTCTTCTTCTTCTTCTTCTTCTTCTTCTTCTTCTTCTTCTTCTTCTTCTTCTTCTTCTTCTTCTTCTTCTTCTTCTTGTTGACTGGGGAAATTTTAACTGGGGAATTATGGCACTGTCAGTCATTGCATCCTCATGGTGAACTCAGTCCCATAAGTCAGCACCATTTCCCACGTCTTTCATCAAGTCATCTGGGATGGTATAGCGAGAGGAACAGAACCGATAAAATTGGAGTACTGACTTCATTAAAGTTTTAAAGCACTGGTGGCTAAAAGAATCTGAATTTGAAGTTTTATTTTTCTTCCCATTTTTTTTTTTGTGGTATAGTTAGATATGCATGTGCACTAAATGAAGGGAGACCAAGCTCTGCTCTCAGCAGGGTCATAGGGAACCCTTTAGGAAGTGGTAAAATTCATCTCTTATATGAGTGTTGAAGAGATTTTCAACTAATGAGTGATTATTCTTTCCAACTCCAAATTTCTATGCCATAGAATACGCAGGGGATAAACTTGCTTATGAAAAGTTTGATGGTTGGATCTATAAGAAACACACCCTTTGTATAATAGAACCTCATAATGGCTCCAATGGTCTTCAAGACCATAGCTTTTATAGTTGTCAGATCGATGCTCCAGGTTACAATTTCACTGAAGGTAATATCTAGGTATTTGAATGAGCTGCATTATTCAGTGTACGTACCATGAATGCTCCACGAAACTTTTGTTTTGGTTTAATTTATGATTAGCACTTCTTCCATAAAGTCTGCACCCAGATTGTACAGCAGATTTTTAAAGCCAATTCTTGTCTAGGAGATTTACACCCCAATCCTACTGCGGGGTGTGTGTGTGTGTCATGTTTTGGAGGCGTCATGGGCCTGTGCCAATGTATTTGTCTTCTCTGATGGGGCATAACAGGCACCCCTGACAGCAAAGGGCAAAGGCATCAATGACCAGCTACCCATCAGCTCCATGGCAGAAAAACCAAGAAGTGCAGGTAATTGTGGAGCTGTGCTGGCACCCAGTTGAATGCTGGGTGGGCTGGGGCATACCTGTGAGTGGAGCCTGAGTTTGCAGGCAGTTGCGCCACAGTCCTTTGTGGTGGCATAAGTACATTAAGACCTGTGAAGGGCCTTCTGGTGGTGGGGTCTGCACAGCAAGAAAACCCTCTGGAGGAGGTGGGGTGATACTGAAGCAGCACCACCCCAGCTGCCTCAGGCCAAGGATTGAGCTGTAAGACCATGTCATTCACATAGAGCAGAACAGAGTTTTTTTTGCTGGTCAATAGAGAGGGATACAAATTCTGAACCATCCAACCTGTGCACTATATACCGTTTGAACAGCAGAGGAGCTAGAACACACCTCTGCTTAAACAGTCCGAAGTGCCCACATAAATTTTGGCTGAGGAGATATAGGAGATATTTGTCCTAGTTGGTTTTGGTTAACTTAGGCTGGAGCCTATTCATATCAGTTGAATCGAAGTTTGAGTCCAAGTTGGCAACACTCTTGCAGGTCCATTGATACCAGAGGATGCCAAACGATAGAGGGTTTGACAGTGGTCCACCCGAGAATGTCCCCTTTTGAAACCAACTTGAAGTGGGTGAATGATACATTTATCTGCTGCCCTGTCTTCAAGTTTGAATACTGTATATACTCGCAGATAAGTTGAGTTTTTGAGCACATTTTTTTGTGCTGAAAAAACCCTCCTCGACTTATACACAAGCCACTGGCAGCCGCTGCCACCTGTCGCCCCCCTCACTCACTCAGCCATCTTTTTATTTCCCCGCAGGCTCTACAGGCTCGGTTTCAGGGAAGCTGCCACTCCGGGCAGCCTGTCTCTATCTTTCTTAAAAGGGCAATGCTCCAAAGATTGCTTACACACGAGTATATACGGTAGGAATTTTAACTGATCTCCAGCTGCAGAAGTGAACTCCTGCATGATAGCCCATAGAAGTTCCTCCCCTCCCAAAACTCCTCCAAGAGCATCCCAACTCTTAGGCCCCTTCCGCACACGCAAAACAATGCGTTTTCAAACCACTTTCACAACTGTTTGCAAGTGGATTTTGCCATTCCGCACAGCTTCAAAGAGCATTGAAAGCAGTTTGAAAGTGCATTATTCTGCATGTGTGGAATGAGCCATTGTTAACAATCCTAAGAGGGGAGCAAGGAATTAGGTGAAGGTTTTCAAAGTCAGGAACTGCAATGTGAAACAATAGGCATCAAGTAAGGAACAGAATGTGTTCACTGCATATATGTGTTATTTTGCCACAAAATCTAAATCTGTGAATTCTCTCACCAAGTTTCTCTGCAGGTCTGCCAGTTGCTGAGGGGTGGGGGTGCGTAAACGGAGACCAAGCTGGGAAAACATTCTCTACTTTCTCTGCACTTCTGTTTGCATGCTAGAGCGTACAGACAGAGAATTTCCCTCTATCCCTTGCATGGCATACAGGTTGGTTGATACTGCCAATTTAACCTATCACTTCCATTTGCTTGTGGATCTGGGCAAAGCCTTTCTTTGTGTGACAGGCATGTGCACAATCCCAAACAATGCAGTAACTTGTGCAAACAGGATCTGCACCTGCACAGAATCAGAAAACCCTCTCCTAGCCACTGACAGAGATCTTTCTTAAGCAAGCCTTTATTGGCATAGACAACAGTACAACAATAGTAAAAAAAAACTGATTAAAAAAACATATACAGTACAGAAAATAAATGTTAAGTGGAGGGAAATCTACTGGCATTTAGTAATTTCCAGGAGAAAGTCTGACAGAGATCAATGATTGGTAGAAAAGGTAACTACTGAGCACAGAGTGGCCAGTTGGGATACTTTCGATGCAGAAGTCCCAGTTCGGCTCATATCTTCTGTCCCTTTCCTTTTTCTACTTCAACCGTTCCCTCTGATGAAGGGTGCTTTGACTTTGAAAACTTACAACCCCCAAATCTAATCATAAAGTTAGTTAGATTTGAGACCAGGCCAACCAGATCTCCGAGGCATGCCTTTCTGAGAAGAAGAAGAGCTTGGATTTATATCCCCCCCTTCTCTCCTGCAGGAGACTCAAAGGGGCTTACAAACTCCTTTCCCTCCCCCCTCACAACAAACACCCTGTGAGGTAGGTGGGGCTGAGAGAGCTCAGAAGAACTGTGACTAGCCCAAGGTCACCCAGCTGGTGTGTGTGGGAGTGCACAGGCTAATCTGAATTCCCCAGATAAGCCTCCACAGCTCAGGCGGCAGAGCTGGGAATCAAACCCGGTTCCTCTAGATTAGATACCTTCTCTTAACCTCCTACTCCACTGCTGCTCAAAGCTCCTTTCATGAAAGCTTATTGTTGGCCTCTAAGGTGTTGCTGGACTCAGACCTAACTGTTTTACTGCAGACCAACATAGCTACCCTCTGGAAACACCATAACATATGTTAGTTCTTGATTAGTATATTTCCAGTGGTTGCTAGGAATGCTGTAAATCTCCTTAACAACTGTCATTTTGAACTAACTATAATCGTTGGTGAGTTGAGTTTGGGGTGTCTAAGGCTCATTTTGCACATGCAGAATAATGCACTTTCAAACTGCTTTCAGTGCTCTTTGAAGCTGTGCGGAATGGCAAAATTCACTTGCAAACAGTTGTGAAAGTGGTTCGAAAATGCATTATTTTGCGTGTGCAGAAGGGGCCTTAGAGAGCAATCCAGATCATGGAGAAAGCTGGGGGCAGCACTGATGTTGGGCTGCCCTGCTGCCTCCAGACGCCTTTCTGGTGGCATGGGGAGGCAGAAGAAACATAAAGCTTCCTCAGCCACCCGAAAGCCCTCCACAAAAGAAAACAGAGTTAAGCCCCGCAAAGGGTGAAGTCAGTCCTTCCTCCCCACTGCTGATGCTCCTGCGGCGAAAGCCGGGTGGGAACTGACTAATGTCAGATGTCCCCAGATCATTCCCAGTTGTGCCAGCCTACAAGTTAGGCCACTGCAACTCTGGAAGGGGCAGTTGGGGGCAGGTTGGGTACCGTGGAGCTCCCATCTCCCTGTTTGCTCTCCAAGCCAGCATGGGTGCCATTTACATAGTCCGGGAGGACAAATGAAGCAGCATGAGCCTGCTCGACGTCTTGTGACTATTCAGCCGCCCCATCTGGATTGAGCTGTTAGCCTCCCTGCTCTTCAACTGGAGCAAGCTGCTGAGAAGTACAGTGCTGGTACACCAGCTATGGGTGGTATTTCATTTTCTTCTGTGGTTGCAAGTGCAAAGTGATCACAGGTCTGTGCAGACTAGGACTCCCATTCGGTTCTGTGAAAACACACATGTGTAAAAATGCTACTGACTGCAGTGAACTGTTCAGACTGGTTTGAGCTGTTTGCTAATTTTCTAACAAAATCACACTCCTGGATCACAACTGGTGAGCAAAACGTGAGCCAAACTGGTAGTCATTTCAACATCCTTAACTGAAATAAGCTCTTTGTGCAGATTAATGATTCCATTCTTAGGCCGTTTCCGCACGGAGGCGGAAGCGGCTGGGTCGGCGCATTTCGCGCCGATCCGACGATGCTGGGACCGTCCGCATGGCATGTCCCTGGGCCTCTGGCACGTCGCCGAAGCCTGAGGACATGCCCCCGGCCCTGCGCGCCTGCTCCAGCATCGCAGGGCAGGGGGGCGTGTCCCCAGGCCTCGGTGAAGCACCGGAGGCCCGGGGACAAGGTAAGTGCAGGGAGGGAGTGGGGGGGGCGCCTTGAAGCCGCTGCTGTTCGCACGGCTGCGGCTTCAAGCCGGCGTTCCCGGGAAAGTGCACACTCCGGAAACGCCGGCTTGGCGCCGGTCGGGCGGCGCGAGGGAGGCACGGCTGCAATGCAGCTGCGTCCCCTGTGCGAATGGCGGCCTGGGGACGGCGTTTTTGCCGTCCCCAGGCCGCCATATTCCTCCCGTGCGGAAACAGCCTTAGTTTCATTTTGGTGTTGATGTTAGATAGTTAAGTTCAGGCTGATAAGAACAGACTCTTCCCTGCTCTTCTTTTTAGTCCTTATTCTTCATGCTGTGGAGTTTTCAAGAGCATTCAAGGCCATTTGTCAACAACGCTGTAGAAAAGCCCAGAAGGTTCACTTCACTGGGACCTAAATCTTTAGGCAGGCAGCTTACTGAAGCTCAATTTAAAAATGTGATTCCTCTAGATTATTGTCATTGCTGTGGGCTGCTCTCAGAGCAAGTGGAATAACAACTTTCAACAACTTTACTTTAACTGATATATTTTGGGAGAACAATCCATTTAAGGAGCAGCAACAGGATTGAATTCTCAGAGCAATCTAAACTCCAAAACAGCAGAAAAAAATATGAATAAAAAAAGAAAGAGTGAAAGGCAGTCAAGTTGCCATTCTTATTTCAGGAAATATCCACTTGGCAGCCAATCATTCATTTTTCATTCCCTCCTCGTCATTATGTCAAAAGCTCTTTTGAATAAAATGAAATTTCACACCACAGATGTGGTAAGCACTGGGCTCTTCACGCCTTGTGAAATCATGCCTCTTCTTCTTCATCATCATCCTAGCACAAGGTGTTGTCAAGGGTCCCTTAATAAATTAGCACTCAGGATGCTGTGTTGCGCCAAGTTGTACCAATGCATTAATATTAAAATCTGTGTCAACCAGGAAAAAAGGAAATGCTGGAAAACTTGTCAGTTTAATTATGCTGCCGAAAAGCAAGGCCAAAGGGAGAGGTGGAGAATTTGTCACCGGGCTAGAAGATGACAGGGAGCAAATTTCTAAAGCATAGGTAACCCTTAAGTGATTTCATAGAACTGCATAGGAAATGGCTACCACCATCACTTTGCATTCAGATCATGCAAAGCCACCCAACTGGTTTTCCTTTTCCAGTTTATCAATTGGTCTCAGCAAGTTATCCCTCCTGCAGTGCCTGACAGTGGACACAGCATAAAAACCTGACAGAACTCCTGTCTTCTTCATGGCCTGTTCTGCCATACTATTCATAAGGTCTCGGAGTTTGCTTTTACATGCTATTAGCATTACATGCTAATGTAGTGTATACTACTGACTGCTTTTATTGTTATATGTTGGAATTGTTGTGAGCCACCCTGAACTGAAGGGGAAGGGAACCCTAAACAAACAAACAAACAAACAAATATTAATGGTCACAAACTTATGTGCAGAGGGGAGGGGCAAAATGAGGGATAAAAAGTAAAACAGTAGAAGGATTCTTATTACTGAATGGTAAATTATTACTGAATGGTAAACATTACAATAGTAAAGGCGCAGACTTCATTTTTCATAGTTGTTTCAGAGGTAGGATCCAACCAGTTCTCACCACTTCTCTAGAAGTGGTTACTCATTTTTTCTGAGTGCCGAGAAGGGGTTACTAAAGCAACCTCCCTGCCCAATAGGGACTGGAAGTGCATGTGTGCGGCGGCACCACTGTTTGAATCCCACCACCATCAGAACCTGTTATTAACATTTTTGGATCCCACCACTGAGTTGTTTGTTGACATTTGTTAGCCAGGAAGGACTACAAACCTTCTGCTGATCTTGGTCCTCATGTAGGGTCCACTAATGCTTTTGTAGCTATAGTAGGCCAAAAGGGCTGTGGTTGAAGGAATAAATCGTGTTGAACATTATGATGCCCCTAGCCACTGAGACCCTTTGGGGTAGTCCTATTAAAGCCTATATAAATGTGTCAGTTAAAAAAAATCAGATAAGGAGATGGGGCAGATGGGGTAAGATATTCTGTGACAGTTATGGTGAGGGAAGGCAACGCTGACGTCTCTGTGACTTGGGAGCATGTGGGAATGGTGTTCTATCCTGGATAGAGAGTATCCTTTCCACACACTAGCCCTTCGATGTGTTAAAACCTCTTGATTGGAGGATCCTTGTTCTGGTGGGCTTGAGCCCCAGGACCTGGCTCCCAGATTGGTTAATACTCTGGGAGCCCATGTGGAAAATGGTCTGAAAAGTCACCTGTTCCCTTGTTTTGGAGTTTGTTGTTGAATTTTGTTTGGAGAGTTGTCCCACCAGCGTGTTTTGCCATGAATGGTGATAGAGGGAAGTGCTGCTGAAGGTTACTGATGAGCTGGGAAGGGGATCATTGTGCAGCCAACGCAAACCAGATATACCATGGGTTGTAAATGTCTAATTAATAAGTTTCCTCTCATTTATTGTGATTAGCGCATTCCCATCTGTTTGTTTATTTTATTGGTATGTGCTGCCCTTCCCCTTGTGGGCTCAGGGGGATTCCAACATTTAAATACAGTTTTGTTTATTTTATTGATATGTGCTGCCCTTCCCCTTGTGGGCTCAGGGGGATTCCAACATTTAAATACAGTTAAGACATAAAGCTACGAATAACGACAATTAAAACCCAGATGGCAATTAAGATCAGATTCCATTAAAATAACACAACTAAACAACCCCACCAAAATAAACAGTAGCACGCCCTGAATTTGTGCTTTGTAGAAATACAATTGTTTAATTAGCAGAAGGAGAGTTTGGATTTATACCCCTCCTTTCTCTCCTGTAAGGAGATTCAAGGCAGCTTACATACAAAGGCTCACTTTTTCCTTCCACTCTCTCTCTGTGAACTTTTACCTTGTAGAGGGCAAAATTGAGTGGGATGACAGAATTACGAAGAACTGTGAATAACCCAAGGTTACCTTGCAGGCTTCGTGTGTAGAAGCAGGAAATCAAACCCACCACTCCTAACAACTACACCACGCTGACTCTCCATTAGAGAGCCTGTACATGTACTTAACCAACTGCCTTGACTGGGTATTGGGCTTGGGAAATGCATGGGCAAGGGATGGGGGCTGGATTTTACCTGAGGTAGTGTCAGCAATAAAAAAAAAAGGAGGGAAAGACACTGACTGCTCTGCCTGTCAGGTGTCAGAGTTCATGACAGGATTTGTTCAATGTTTGCTCCAGATTGCAGAATGCTGTCCTACTTCAAGATCAGAAAAAAAAAGGTCTACATCAGTGGTGGGATTCAAACAATTTAACAACTGGTTGCATACAAGCACCATTTTAACAACCGGTTTTGCCGAAGTGGTGCGAACCTGCTGCATCCCACCACTACATGCTAAGACTTTCTGGAATCATCTCTATGACATCCACTCTGGAAAACTACATTAATTGTACTGTTGCAGTAATTACTTCAGATGGTCAAACGACAGTGGGAACTCTCAAAGGTTTTGATCAGCCCATCAACCTGATTGTGGATGAAAGCCATGAAAGAATGTTCAGTTCTTCACAAGGAGTAGAACAAGTGGTTTTAGGATTGTACATCATAAGAGGAGACAATGTTGCTGTAATTGGAGAAATTGATGAAGAGACAGGCTTTGCTATTGACTTGGGAAACATTCAAGTGGAACCTTTGAATTCACTTGTTCACAGAAGAAAATAAAGACGAGGATATACATCACAACTTTATAAATCTCCGGTTGTACAGAACTATTTATAGGCTGGTGCGGCTACTTTTTACAACTTGTGTACAATAAGCTACATAGTTGATCATTTTTTATGTTGGCAGTTATGGTTTGATATGTAAATTAAATTCTGTATCTTACTAAAAAACAATACTGGATGTTTTTAAGTATCCAGGGTACATATTAAAGAACTATTGGCTTTATTTAAAAAAATAGAAAAAGAGTAATGTGAAGTGAATTCTGTTATTTTTGTACATACATTTAACTTCCGTGTGGGGAGGATCTGGTGACACTCTGTATCCCACAATGATTACACTAGAGCCCCCCAGCATGGGGGCACTAATGTTCAACCACCATTCATGATTCAATCACCATCCCATCCTTGCCCCAGTTCACCTCTAAGACTAACAGCCCCATCTGGAAGAAAAGTGTGAATCTGTCAGAAGAAGTGGCATGCAGCCAGGCTGGTGGATTTACCCTCCCTGGGGCGCTTTGCCCACGAGAGGAGTGACTGTACAGGTGTGTGTCCACTGCCCTCCCCACCCTGGTACTGGGATGTGGCTCTGGACACCGTGCCAGCATCCTAGCACCCCTTTTACCATCAGTGCAGTGAGGGTGGGCCAGGGTTATGGGCAGGGAGGAACTGACTTTAGTCAGCTCCCTCCCAGCTATTCTCAGCATTACAGCAGCAGCCGGGAATTCAGGTTTATTCTGTCCTTTCGAGCAGCATAAGGTAATTCGGCCCCACAGAGGTTTCTCAGCAGCAAGGAGGGTTTTTTATTTTTCAAGCCTCTCCATGCCACTGGAAGCCTCTTCGGGGTGGCAACCAGGCACAGCCGAAGCCCCATAGCTGGGCCCCCTGTTGTTGGATGGGGCAGGGTTTATACTGGAGTAACTTTCTCCAGGATTGCACTGTAAGGGAACAAGAAGAATCACAGAGTTGTGTGGAATATTCTTTAATAGAAAATCAGCACTAGAAGTCTGTAACAGATGTGGGAAACGTATGAGGTGTTTAACCCAGTGGTGGGATCCAAAAAATTTAATAACAGGTTCCGATGGAGGTGGGATTCAAACAGTGGTGCTGCCGCACACACGCCCCTCCAGTCCCTATTGGGCAGGGAGGTTGCTTTAGTAACCCCTTCTCGGCACTCAGAAAAAATTAGTAGAGAAGTGGTGAGAACTGGTTAGATCCCACCTCTGGTTTAACCCTTTTCCTGCCTGCATTGTTTCCACTTAATATCCTCTCCCTGATTCCTTTCCTCCTCAGGTCGGGCAATTTTGAGTAGAAAAAATGACAAAGAAAGTTCTAAGCTCACACCACTCCCATCACTTGCAGGGTGGTGCTGTAGAAAGATAATAGGAAGGTTTGTCTCTCTCTGAATATCTACAAAGTAACATTCTGAAATTTTGTAGAACCTCCTTTCCTGCCCCTTGCTCTCTTCGAATTTCTCTTTGATCAAATCAGAACTGATGCAAAATAGACTTCAAGTTCCTAGAAAAAATAGCACAAGAAACTGATCTGGATTTCAGAGAGTAACTGGGTAAAGGGGAATTAAGAGAATTAATCTTAATGACTTTGCAGGTGACCCATTAGTGCTTTGGTTGATTCACACAGAGGAGGTCATTCAGATATGAAAGTGCAGTGTGATGGTTAGAGTGTTCAGACTAGGAGCTGGGAGATTCAGGCTCAAGTCCTCCCTCTGCTATGGTACCTTGTGGGGTATGCCAACCCTCTCTTCTCAGTCTCATCTACCTTACAGGGTTGTTGTAAGAGAATGTTGCTGTAAGCCACTTTGGGTTCCCATTTGGTGGAAAAATAAATGTGCATGTTCTAGGTCATGAAGAACATTAAAGGTAAGAACCGTCTCCTTGAGTTTAGCCTGGAAGCAAATTGGAAGCCAGTGTGAGTGCTTCGAAATTCATATTATATGCACATAGTAACTTATACATTTTGAAAATAAACTGGTGACTATCTTTTGTACTGCTTCAAGATTCCAGAGTTCCTTTATCTGAGCAGCCCTATATAAGGCACATTGTAATAATCCAGTCTAGAGTTCAGAAGCATAGATCAGAACAGAATAATTCGGCATGCCATCTGCTGAGGACAAACAACTGGAGAATGGCCATCACCATTTACAGATGCAGAGTACATTTTTATCCCACCCTTCCTCAGAGGAGCTCAGGGCAGTATGGTTTACCCTGTCTTTATGTTATCCTCACAACAGTCTTGCGAAGGTGGTTAGGTTGACAGAGAATGACTGGAAGATTCATGGCAAGGAGAGATCTGAACCTATGTCT
This sequence comes from Sphaerodactylus townsendi, assembly GCF_021028975.2. NCBI lineage: Eukaryota > Metazoa > Chordata > Lepidosauria > Squamata > Sphaerodactylidae > Sphaerodactylus > Sphaerodactylus townsendi. Next base: position 118,843,988 of record NC_059429.1, on the reverse strand, counting down.
AGGGGTGGGCAATTGGGATTCAGCAGGTTCGCACCACTTCAGCAGAACTGGTTGTTAAAATGGTGCTTGTAAACAACCAGTTGTTAAATTGTTTGAATCCCACGACTGGAGCCAGTTGTTAAATTATTTGAATCCCACCACTGGCAATTGGTGAACCCAAACTGGGAAAAAATCCAAAATAACTTATTGGGGTTTTTTTTGGGGGGGGGGGTCACTTGGAAAAAAGGCATTTATAAAAGGAAGCCAAAAATCAGATTTCCCCCAAATCATTTTTCAGGCCTGGCCAAGTCCAGCTTTAAACATTGGGTTTTGCCTCCAAAGGTTATGTGCACTTCAGAGGCAGAGAAAACGGTATAAAGTTTTCTGTATCTTACTGGCCAGGCCAAGCCCACAGTTCAGTGCTGGGCTCAGTCATGTCAGGCCCAGTCTTCAACTCTGCACCTGCCTCTGAAGTCCACGTAGGCAGAGGTGGGATCCAACCAGTTCTCACCACTTCTCTAGAAGTGGATACTATTTTTTTCTGAGTGCCGAGAAGGGGTTACTAAAGCAGCCTCCCTGCCCAATAGGGACTGGAGGGGCGTGTGTGTGGCGGCACCACTGTTTGAATTCCACCACCATCGGAACCTGTTATTAAAAATATTGAATCCCACCACTGCACGTGGTGTTCAGAGGAAGCAGGCAGCACTGGTTCAGCTCTGCCCCACCTGCTGCTTCCCACACCCGCATGGAGTCCAGAGGCTGGTATTTTTGGGGGTTCAATAATCTGAAAATTTGGGTGTAATAATCTGAAAATGTTTGAAAAAAATCTGAAAAGGCCCATTTGCAGTATTGGCTTTTGTTGTTGTTGTTTGTTGTTGTTGTTTTCCAAAATGTCCAGGTCCAATAAATCCAAAAAATACCAATAATTTTATTTGCCCACCCCAGCCCATTGTCTCCCCAGTCCTAACCCAACAACCTGTGTACTACAACACTATACCTTATATCCTGCTTGTTAGTTTCTGGAAGCATCTGGTTAGTACCTTTTAGAGTAATTCCTATAGCTTTAGACTATACCCAATCTCTATTTTTAAACAGTGGCCACAGGAATGAGTTGACTACTACCTGCAAGTTTCTAATGAATCCATCACTTTTAAAGGAATCGTATTTGTCTTTCCAGTCTCATGAGGCAGTAAATTGCAAATTTTCTTAGGAAAAAGGTTGATGAAGTATAATTTTGAATAACTGTAATGCATAGACAGGTGATTCAAGAAGATGAAAATAGAAATGAGAAAGTAGACTTCTCCAGAACCATTAGTCATGTAAAAAATGCCCACGAAACACAGTATTGATTTATATATTTCTTTATCCACTTCAGTGAGGAATATATATGTCAAAATATATTACTGGGTTGAATCCCATTGCAAAGATCTGCATGAACAAAGGGGGACTTTTATTGATCCCCTCTCATGCTGCTCTTGGGGAATCTGCTATCTTGAACGAGTAGAATTTGGGAAACATTCAAGGCAAAAAAAAGGGAAGGCAGAGAAGTTGCTCTTCACCGCAAAAAATTCAGATGGGATCCAACCCACTGTCTCCTATGGTTACTTATTGCTTTAAATAATTTAGTAACATTGAACACCATTTAATTCTACTCCATCCACAAATTGTTATGGATCCCAGAGGGTCAAAAGCATTCATGTGAGCCTCATTGCATTTGTACTACCTAAGACAATAGCTAGATCAAGGGTTCCCCAGGAAATGGTGTCTACACACCTTGTGCCTGAGGAACTATAATTTCTCCACTCACTGGGGATTGATCATTTCTTCCCCTTGTTCTCTTTATTCTTTAATGAGACCTTGAGTAGAAACTAAAATCTCTTGAATCAACATAATTGAGGCATTCTAATGAAGACAAGGAGGTATGCTGCTCTGCAAAAAATAAAGTTGTACATACAGAACAGAAACTATTACATAATCGATATATTCTTGTACTTGGGGCATGCAAAACCATAGTTTATGTTTATTTATACTGACTGGCTGACCAGTTCACTCTTCATTATATGACTGGTTCCTGACCAATGAGTAGTCACAAAAGGCAGAGCAGGAGCAAAGAAAAAGAAGAAGAAGAAGAAGAAGCAGCAGCAGCAGCAGCAGCAGCAGAAGAAGAAGAAGAAGAAGAAGAAGAAGAAGAAGAAGAAGAAGAAGAAGAAGAAGAAGAAGAAGAAGAAGAAGAAGAAGAGGAGGAGGAGGAGGAGGAGGAGGAGGAGGAGTTTGGATTTATACCCCACTTTTCTCTTCTGTAAGGAGATTCAAGGTGGCTCATTTCCCTTCCACTCCCCACAACATATACCTTGTGAAGTAGGTGGGGCTAAGAGAGTTCAGAAGAACTGTAACTAGTCCAGGGGTCTGCAACCTGCAGCTCTCCAGATGTTCATGGACTACAATTCCCATTAGCCTCTGCCACGTGGCAGGGGCTGATGGGAATTGAAGTCCATGAACATCTGGAGAGCTGCAGGTTGCAGACCGCTGAACTAGCCCAAGGTCACCCAGTGGAAACACATCTGGTTCACCAGATAAGTCTCTGACACTCAGGTGAAGTGGGGAATCAAACCTGGTTCTCCAGATTAGAATCCACCTGCTCTTAACCACTGCACTACGCTGGTTCTCAAAGACACCAGGAATCCCATAGGGCTGTGTGACAACTGCATGTGCAAAATACTGACAGTCACAACACACATTTTTAATAGGTGAATATAGTTTTAATAGGTGAAAAGTAATCAATGAACAGGGGTGAGCTGCTTGGGACCAGCCAGACAATATACTGGAAAACTACTCAGCGGATGGCGGGAGACTAAACCATGAGCCAAGTTGGTGGGCGTTTATATACACTCACCTGCCAGCAAGATATCTTGCCATTTTCTTTGTGCATCCCTCAAATGCAGATTAAAAATGGAGAAGAAGAAGAGTTTGGATTTATACCCCACTTTTCTCAACTGCAACAAATCTCAAAGCAGCTTACAAACTCCTTCCCTTCCTCTCCACACAACAGACAGCTTGTGAGGTAGGTGGGACTGAGAGTGTTCTGAGAGAACTGTGATTAGCCGAAGGTCCCTCAGAAGATTTTATGCTGAGTAGTGGGGAACCAAACCCAGTTCATCAGATAAGAGTCTGCCACTCATGTGGAGGAATGGGGAATCAGTCTCCTTCTCTGGAGGTTTTTAAACAGAGGCTGGATAGCCATTTGTCAGGGGTGCTTTGACTGTGTTTTCCTGCATTGCAGGGGGCTGGATTTGTTGGCTCTTGTGGTCTCTTCCAACTCTATGATTCTATGATTCTGAAGTATTCTGGGTTCTCTTCCTGCTATAGTTAAATAAGAGGATTGCGCCTTCAATTAGCATCTCATTTTTTCCTTCCATAATTTTAAAAGGAAGCACCAACAGTCCACAGAAAATATTTTCGTATGAATCCATGCTATTATTCTGTAATACTGGGTTTTAACTGTAAATGATACCTTGCAAATTGTTTTAGTTATATAGTTTTAACATGTTTTGTACACTGCCCAGAGCCCTTCGAGGGTGGGTGGTTTATCAAGTCTAAATAATAAATGAATGAATGAATGAATGAATGAATGAATGAATGAATGAATGAATGAATGAATGAATGAATGAATGAATGAATGAATGAATGAATGAATGAATGAATGGGAGAGGCTGCTGAAGGGGTGGGGCTTCTCACATTTGTAAATCTTTTCAGTTACTGCTGAAGGGGTGGGGCTTCTCACATTTTTAAATCTTTTCAGTTAGTCTCTGGAACCAGCGGCGCACGCCTAACGGCACGCGCAGGTGTTTTACTAAATAAGAACATATTTTAAGGGATAGTAGAAGGTACTTCGAGAAACCCCTTAACAGGAGGCACTAATTATTAAAATCCGAATATTTGAATATCTAAACAAAATTAGTTATAGAAGGCAGGAAGCCAGCAGGGGGGGATGGGGGCTTCTTCCAGTGTCGGCACTGAGTGTCACATGTATGACTATCTCGCCACTAGGAGGCCAGAAGTCCTTGGGTGTGCTCTCGCTGCAATGAGTTCCTGACACTCAAAGGGAATGTGTGTGTAAGCTCTTTAGGAAGCCAAGGTGGCAGACCTAGCAGAAACTTGAGAGAGAGGCAGAGAGGGCAACAAACAAGGCTTTCAGGGACCTAGCAGCCGGGTCCCCACTCTTCCCAAAGGTGACATCTCTTCAGATGTCTTGGAGAATGAGAGAGCGTCTGGGTGACGGAGGGTGCCAGTCTATGAGGTGGTGGAAGATGCTCCCCTTAGATGGGACCCCTTCCTTTAGCTGGGTGGTCAGGATATCCTCTCGGCAGACTGAGGATTACCCCTCAGGGAGTGTGGGGGGCTCCACTTGTAGTGGGGTGATTCCGATCATTAGGAATATAGAAGAGTTGGGTTTGTGAGCGCTGGATGACCGCGATGTGGTGACTTGCCTGCCTGGTGCAAAAGAGTTGCGGATGTCACGCTTCGTCTAGATGGAGGCTTTTAGACAGTGCTGGGGTAGGAGTCAGCAGTTGTGGTCCCACATTGGTACCAAATGACATTGGGAAATGTAGCCGGGAGGTTCTGGGAAGCTAAATTTAGGCTGCTAGGAAAAAGGTTAAAATCCAGGACCCCAAGGTGGCATTCTCCTCAATGCCTACCTGTTCCACGCCGCCAAGCAGGGCTTGCTTTCAGGCAAGCCGGAGATACAGGGACTCAATGCGTGGATGAGAGAGAAGGTGGTGTAAGGCAGAGGGTTTCAGGATTTGTCAGGAACTGGGGAACCTTTTGGGATAAAGGCAAGAATGAGCCTGTACACAAAAGGGACGGGCTTCATCTTAACCTGCCAAAGAGGAACCAGGCTGCTTGGCTCTCAATGTTAAAAAAAAAGGTGGCAGAACAGCTTTAAACTGATCAACTTGGGGAAAAGCTGACAGGAGCTGAGGTGACTTCGGTTCTGGGAATACAGAGTCCATGGAGATGCAGACAGAGAGGGAGGTTTTTTCTAAATCCCAACCCCACATTACAAGCCGCAGGAGCATATGCAATGTGATAAGTGATAAATGTCTACAAAAGGCTAGAGGGCAAATCACATAAATCCCAGGTTAGGGACAGAGACCAGAGTATACAAGTGTCTCTATACTAATAGTAGAAGCATTCAACCCCTAAAATGGGGAGCTGGAGTTACAGAGTTTTGAAGGAGGACATTGATATAGTGGGAATCACAGAGACATGGTGGAATGAGGAGAACCAGTGGGATGCTGTTATCCCAGGTTACAGGCTCTTAAGCAGGAAGAGGATAGGACAGGGCGTATTATGGGGGTGGGGTGGCCTCTCTACATCAAAGCAAGAGACATAGTGTCACATGTAAATAGACAATGCAGGGGGGAGCTGATTCCTCTACAGAAGCACTGTGGATATCAATACCTAGGGGTGAAGCATAGTTTAAATGCAGGAATATACATCGTCCCCCCTAACCAAAGTGCACAAGAGGACTCTGAGATGGAAAAAGAAATTAGAGAGGCCAAATAAAAAAGCAAAAAATGTCGTGGGTAATGGGCGGTCAACTATCCCAATATACACTGGAAAAATGCATGTTCAGGTCATAGCAAGGAGAGAACATTCCTGGACATGCTAATTGACTGTGGCTTAGGAGCAGATGGTTGTAGAAATCCTAAACCGGGTAGAGGTGATCCTAGATTCAATTCTATGTAACTGGTGACCTGGTGCAGGAAGTCAGCGTTATTAATAAGCCGATAGGGAATAGCCACCACAATGCTGTCAGATTCAGCATCTCTGCATGCAAACAAGCGACAACTACTAGCCGAAGGCATTCGCCTTCTCAGAGCGGAAATTTCTCAAAGATGAGGGGGATAGTGCAGGGAAGCTGAAAAGGAAAAAATCAAGAGAGTCAAAACTGGCCAAGGTGCGGGAGGTTATTTAAAAACACAGTCTTAAAAGCTCAGCTGGAATGTGTTCCGCAGGTTAGGAAAGGCAGCGCCCAGTCCAAAAGAAAGCCACCATGGCTAACAAGAGAGGTTGAGAAATTTACAGGGAAAAAAAAGATGTCTTTTAGAAAATGGAAGTCCAACTTAACTGATGAAGAATACCAGAGAGAACACAAATGGTGGCAAAAGAGAAGCCAAGTCAGCCGGTGGCGGAGGCAAAAAGGGATTATGAGGAACTCGTGGCCATGCGAACAATCAAGACTGTGGTAAACAAACAGTTCTTCAAGCTACATCGCGCCAGGAAGAAGGCCAGGGAAGCGGTAGGCCCGCTAGATGATGAAGGAATGCGCTGTGCTAAAAGATGACAGGGAGATTTAAGAGAAGCTGAATGAATTCTTTGTGACCAGTCTTCACCCAAGAGGAGGTGAGGAACATTCCTGCACCTGAACCAAGCTTCTTAGGAGGTGAATCCGAGGAACTAGCGAAGATAGTGGTAGACAAGGAAGAAGTGCCTGGCAGCCATTGATAAACTAAATGCTACCAAATCCTCTGGGCCCAGATTGCATTCATCCAAGAGTTCTTGGGAAGAGCTCAAGCATGAAATTGCTGGATGTTCTCACTTTAATATGCAACTTCTCCCTGAAATCAGGCTCCATCCCTGAAGAACTGGAAGATGGCCAATGTCACACCAATCTTTAAGAAAGGGTCTAGGGGACCTCGGAAATTACAGGCCGGGGTCAGTCTGACATCTGTTCCTGAAGTAAATTAGTAGAATCTTATATGCCATTAAAAGGTTAAAAAAATGAAATGAAATCAGTAGAATCTATCATTAAAGATAAAATTATTAAACATGTAGCAGAAAAGCAAAGACCTGCTGAGGAAGAGAGTCAGCAATGACTTTTGCAGAACTTAAAGTGTCCTTGTCTTTACAAACTTCTTACTAGAGAGTTCTTTTGAGGGATTAGTAAACAGACATGTGGATAAAGGGGAACCAGTGGACATTGTCTACTTGGATTTCCAAAAGGCTTTTGACAAAGTTCCTCACCAGTGAGACTGTTGGAGAAAACTCCAGCAAATGGAAAGGGAATAAAGGAGGGGAAGTCCTCCTATGGATTAAAACTTGTTGAGGAACAGGAAACAAAGCATTAAGGTATAAATTGGGAAGATTCTCACAATGGAGATGTAAGGAGTGGTGTCCCCCAAGGATCCGTTTTTGGGACCAGTGCTCTTTAACTTATTCATAAATGACCTGGAAGTAGGGGTGGGTAGTGTAAGTGGCGCTAAGTTTGCAGATGATACCAAATTATGTAGGCGTGGTGAGAACCCACAAAGGATTGCTGGAAGAGCTCCAAAGCGGACCTTGATAGAATTCAGGGTGAGTGGGCTCAGGAAATGGCAAATGCAGTTCAGTAGCAGCTAAATGTAAAGTGATGCACATAGGGGCAAAAAATCCAAACTTCACATTACACGCTACAGGGGTCAGTGTGCTATCAGTCACAGACCAGGGAAAGGGATTTAGCGCAAATCTTTTAGTTGATAGTTCCATGCAGGAATGTCAGCTCTCAATGCATGGCAGCTGTGAAAAAAAGGCAAACTCTATGCTAGGGATCACATTAGTGGAAAGGAGTTGATAATAAAACTGCAAAAGGATTGTCGTATGCCCTTATATAAAGCAGTGGTGCAACCGCATCTCTGGAGTACGTGTTCGAGTTCTCTGGTCGCCACATCTCAAAAGGATATGCTCGAAGAGATAGAAAAAAGTGCAGCAGAGAAGGCAATCGAGGATGATTAGGGGCGATTGGAGCACCTTCCTTATGAGGAGAGGCTGCAGCGTTTGGGACTCTTTAGTTTGGAGAGGAGACGTCTGAGGGGGGATATGATTGAAGTCTATAAAATTATGCATGGGGTAGAAAATGTTGACACAGAGAGACATTTTTCTCTCTTTCTCACAATACTAGAACCAGGGGGCATTCATTGAAAATGCTGGGGGGAAGAATTAGGACTAATAAAAGGAAACACTTCTTCACGCAACGTGTGGTTGGTGTTTGGAATATGCTGCCACAGGAGGTGGTAATTTTGGCCACTAACCTGGATAGCTTTAAAAAGGGCTTGGACAGATTTATGGAGGAGAAGTCAATCTATGGCTACCAATCTTGATCCTCCTTGATCTCAGATTGCAAATGCCTTAGAAGACCAGGTGCTCAGGAGCAGCAGCAGCAGCAGAAGGCCATTGCTTTCACATCCTGCATGTGAGCTCCCAAAGGCACCTGGTGGGCCACTGCGAGTAGCAGAATGCTGGACTAGATGGACTCTGGTCTGATCCAGCAGGCTAGTTCTTATGTTCTAATGAATGAATGAATATCATTTTGAGTTCAGTAAGCTGCACAAAAGTTGACTATTACAAACAACAACAACAACAGAAGTGCAGGGCCTGCCACCCTATAATAACAAGGATTTTGTCAGCCTTGGGAGTATCAGCCATCTAATTTGGACCATTTAAAGAAGCACAGTGTGTGGGGAATTGAGTAATTTTTTAAAAATTTGAATGCAGAACATACTGCATCAAAAACTGTCACTCATTTGGGATAATTAATAACATTTATACACAAATGGAAGGTTAGTAAACAAATTAACCAACACTGTTCAATGTAATTTGTTAATCTTAGTAACTCTAATAATTATATAATTGGAACATATAATATTCCTTGTCAGAGCTGGGCATCGTCTGGTATCATTTCTTGCGTGTGTTTTTTTTCATTTATAATATATCTAACCATTTTCTACTCAAAGAAATTCAGAGTGACTAAGAGGTCTTTCAAATGACTGCTAAATGGCCAAATATTTGATTTAATACCATTTCCTCTGGTAAAGAAAAACTGTTTGTTCTGTCAGTGCCTGACAATAATTCAGCTTAACAGCACAATAACATTTAGAAGATGGTTAATATTTGATCACTAAGTGGCATTGCTATAGCAATTTCTGTCTTGCCCCCCCCCCCTTCCAAAAATGAGTGATCTGCAAATGTACATACATCTTAAACATTATGGCTTAACTTGCATACAAAATTAGCATCCAGAGAAATTCTGAAATGTTAAAGATGGGTTGGAAATGGCCATTAACGCCAGCTAGCAGACTGGTCACCAAATGGTGACACTGGATATTTAAATGCTGGCATACGCCATTGTCATTGCTTTATTTTAATTGTGTTTTAATAGTTAATGTCTTAAGTTTTCCTAGTGAAACTGCATATGTTGAATGTTTTTCAAGATAACATGTGTAAGCCACCCTGAGCCTGGCTTGAGCTGGAAAAGGGTGGGTTATTAAATTTAATAAAATAAAGGTTGGGTGGATCTTATTATTTGCTTAGTTATGGTTTTTAGCCCAGTTTTTCTCCCTCATGGGGACTCAAGGCTGCTCACAAGCATGCCCAAATAAACAAAACTTAAATAAAATACAATTTAGGGCTCGTTCCGCACATGCAGAATAATGCACTTTCAAACTGCTTTCAGTGTTCTTTGAAGCTGTGCGGAATAGCAAAATCCACTTGCAAACAGTTGTGAAAGTGGTTTGAAAATGCATTATGTTGCATGTGCGGAAGGGGCCTAAGTAAACAAATGCCCATAATCTGGTCTGGTTCTGGTTCTATGGTGTCAGCTAGGGATGCCAGCCTCCAGGTGGAACCTGGGGATCCCCTAGAACACAGGTGTCAAACTTGCAGCCCTCCAGATGTTATGGACTACAGTTCCCAACATCCCCTGCCAGCATGCTGGGAACTGTAGTCCATAACATCTGGAGGGTCACGAGTTTGACACCTATGCCCTAGAATTACAGCTCATCTCCAGACTGTACAGATCGGTTCCCCTGGAGGAAATGGATGCTCTGAAGGGTTGACTTGATGGCATTGTATCAACCTGCTCCTTTTAAGCTTTGCCTTAATGAGCAGCTTGGCTTGGTTGACCTGTTGTCTCACCTACTAATGGCTGCTGCTAATTGCTGTTGGCTTGGTCTATCTCTGGGGGTGCCATTCATCCCATCTCCACCTAAGGCTTGCCTTTCCCGAACTGGCTTCTCAGAGCTTTTTGGAAACCCCTTTCTGTTCCTGCCACACCTCAGGGCTTTCCTCTTAAGGTGTACCTCCTGGCTTCAGGCAAGTGGATTCCATCTCCTGCCTGTCCTTGTTGTACCAGTGGCCACCAGTAAAGCTATCATTTGGGACCGGGGCACCCATTGGTACCCCACTGCGGACCCCTTTTCAAGAGAATTCCTTTTCCTTGTTTTGCATGTTATTTTTGTTTCTGTAATGCTGCCTTTCCAAGGCATCCACTGAAATACCTTTTAATTGCCCAAACCAAATTTTGAAGTTGATTTCATGGGCCAGTGTAGAACCTGGATTTTTCAAACAGGACAAAACAGAGAAGGTGCACTGGTAGGTTGTCGATGAGGTCACAGTGACCCCAAAGCGGACATCAGGAGATACTTTCCTGCAGCTCTCAGAAATTTGGCCAGATTTGCAGGCTGGCCAAAGTTTTCAGCTTTTCCAATTGTGCTTCATTCCTTTTAACTCCCTATTAGTTTTCTAATAGTATCTTCCTTGCCAGCAACAATGAAGCAGTTCAGGAGAAGGAAGAATGAATAATGAACTTGCTGGGAGAATTTTATCACAGAGGACAGGATGCATGCCTGAAATATGCACTGTAAATCTGATCTTCCACTCCCCTCTTCCTCCTTCTCCTCAACTTAGAGTATCCAAAAGGTTGCATGTGTATGAAAAGGCTTGCTCCCTTCCTCCTGTACAGGAAGTCAGCATGGTATAGTGGTTAAGAGTGGTGGGCTCTAATCTGGAGAACCGAGTTTGTTTCCCCACATCTACACATGAAGACTGCTGGGTGACCTTGAGCTAGTCACAGTTCTCTCAGAACTCTTTCAGCCACACAGACCTCAGCCTTTGTTGGGAGGGGTTTGTAAGGGAAGGGGTTTGTAAGCTGCTTTGAGACTCCTCAGAGGTAGAGAAAAACAAGTTAAAAATCCCAGCATTTCTTTTTCTTCTGCTGTGCCATCACTCGAGCTATGCTTCTTTCTTTCTTTCTTTCTTTCTTTCTTTCTTTCTTTCTTTCTTTCTTTCTTTCTTTCTTTCTTTCTTTCTTTCTTTCTTTCTTTCTTTCTTTCTTTCTTTCTTTCTTTCTTTCTTTCTTTCTTTCTTTCTTTCTTTCTTTCTTTCTTTCTTTCTTTCTTTCTTTCTTTCTTTCTTGTAACTTTAGTACAGTCTGCAGTTTGCAGTCTACGTATAGACAAGTATTACCACCCTGGGTGAGAACTTTAGTAGAACAGAATACTAAAATTTAACCTAGAGCTTATGAGCCGTGAAAACATATCAAAGTGCTACAAGGTGTAACAGAGCTAAGAAGACAAACATAACCACAAGGCTGTCCTGCTCTGACTGGAATGTCAACTCCCCCACAGAGCATACTAATCATTTGCATGGGCTGGTTTAAGGAGAGGAAGGCTACACTTTGATGGTAGCTGTCAAGCAGGTTATTTTTGGATTGCACAGTGACACATTCCAATCAGAACAATATCAAGTCTCAAAAAAGTTCAGAGGTCACCAGGAGTAAAGAAGGTGCAGTAAATCATAAGGATCCCTCATGTAGCTGACAGCAGCCTGCTGGCCACAGCAAGAATGTACACAGCAAACAAACAGTCAAGTTGCTTCCACAAGCATCTGTCCCTTGTCTGTTGCTTATATCATTCTCAGGGATCATCAGCCTCTGCTGAGTCATCCTGTTCCAGGTTCAACTGCTTAAGAACATAAGAAAGAGCCTGCTGGATCAGATCAGAGTCCATCTAGTCCAGCACTCTGCTACTCGCAGTGGCCCACCAGGTGCCTTTGGGAGCTCACATGCAGGATGTGAAAGCAATGACCTTCTGCTGCTGCTGCTGCTGCTCCTGAGCACCTGGTCTGCTAACACATTTGCAATCTCAGATCAAGGAGGATCAAGATTGGTAGCCACAGATCGACTTCTCTTCCATAAATCTATCCAAGCCCCTTTTAAAGCTATCCAGGTTAGTGGCCATCACCATCCCTTATAGTACACCCAGGAACCTGATGGTCCATTCATTCCCTAGGGTTATTTTATCATCACAGGTACTACTAGCAGTAATTTTACTAGTATGTAGCAAAGAGAGTTATAAGTGTGCTGACATTTCCCTTGTGACACAAGTATAGCAATTGTTGGGGGGATATCACTAGTGGTATTCAACAAATTCAAGTGGTATTCAACTAGTGGGATTCAACAAATTACCAATCATAAACCAACCAATGATATTTCTGTAGATGGGGATTCTTCTCTGGCAGAGAAGCTAAATCACTTTTTTGCCCGCTTTGAAACAGGTCTATCAGAAGGAGATGACACACAGCCACTAGGTGATTGCAGCTCACACCTCACTGTGGAAGAACATGAGGTGAGGCAAGTTTTGAGGGCTGTGAATCCAAGGAAGGCTGCTGGACCGGATGGTATTCCCGGTCGGGTGTTAAAGGAATGCGCTGGACCGGATGGTATTCCCGGTCGGGTGTTAAAGGAATGCGCTAACCAACTGGCTGGTGTTTTTACTGGGATCTTTAATCGATCTTTATCCCAGTCCACCATCCCATCTTGTTTGAAAGCTTCCACCATTGTTCCACTACCAAAGAGATTTCCTGCTGACAGTCTTCAGGATTATAGACCAGTGGCACTCACCCCCATCATCATGAAGTGTTTTGAAAAACTGGTCCATGGGCATATTAGTTCTTGCCTTCCAGATACATTTGATAAACATCAGTTCGCATATCGGACTAATAGATCTATGGAGGACGCCATTGCCATTAGCCTCCACACTGCTTTGACGCATCTGGAACATCAGGGGAATTATGTGCGAATGCTCTTTGCGGACTTTAGTTCCTCATTTAATACAATCTCGCCACAAAGACTGGTGACGAAACTTGTGGATCTTGGACTCTCACATTCAATCTGTTTGTGGATTAGGGACTTCTTGTCTGGACGTTCCCAGAGGGTTAGACTGGGAAATCGGGTTTCCTCAGTTCTTACTCTAAATATTGGAACGCCACAGGGCTGTGTGTTGAGTCCTTTACTGTTCACCCTTTATACATATGACTGTACTCCTGTCTATCATAGTAACACCATTATCAAATTTGCTGATGACACAACGGTGGTGGGGCTCATCTCTGGAGGGGATGAGTCTGCCTATCGGAATGAAGTGGATCGACTGCTCTCATGGTGCAGGGAAAATAACCTGGTTCTTAACACTAACAAGACAAAGGAGCTCATAGTGGACTATAGAAGGAATAGCTCAGAAATTCAGCCCTTGACTATAAATGGAGATCAAGTGGAGCGGGTGGCTAGTTTTAAATTTCTGGGCGTTATGATTAAAGAGGACTTGACCTGGGGCGTACAGACTGCCGTGGTGGTTAAGAAAGCCCAGCAAAGACTGTACTTTCTGAGACTTTTAAGGAAGCAACAACTAGATGGAAAACTTCTGGTGTCCTTTTACCGCTGTGTCATAGAGAGTGTCCTAACCTACTGCATCTGTGTATGGTTCTCCAGTTGCACAGAGGCGAATAGGAAGGCGCTCCAAAGGGTGATCACTACTGCACAAAGGATTATCGGCTGCCCTCTTCCCTCCTTGGAAGAAATCTATAATTCCCGAAGCCTAAATAAAGCCCAAAATATTCTGAGGGACCCGTCTCATCCAGCACACTCTCTTTTTAAACTGTTACCATCTGGCAGACAATACAGGGCCCTCAGAACTAGGACAAAGAGGCTTAGAGACAGCTTCTACTCTAGAGCTGTGGCTATGCTAAACTCCGCTGCTTCATATTGATGTATTTGGGGCTGTGTAGGGATGGGTAGAGGAAGGGGAAAGTGAGGATGATGTATGAGTCTGAAATTGTGTGCATCGAGGAATGCTGCTGTAAATTTCGTTGTGCGTGCACAATGACAATAAAATGCTTATGCTTATGCTTATGCTTATGCTTATGCTTATGCTTATGCTTATGCTTATGCTTATGCTTATGCTTATGCTTATGGTGGGTCAAACACTGTTACTTTTCTCACTGAATGGAAAACTGAGATCAAGTGGAGGATTTGGCCATAATACAGGTTGAAATCAGTCTCTGTTAGAAGTCTTAAAATATTTTAGGTGCTTTATGTGGATACAGGAGCAGCAGTGGTGCAGTGGCTAAGAGCAGGTGCATTCTAATCTGGAGGAACCGGGTTTGATTCCCCGCTCTGCCACTTGAGCTGTGGAGGCTTATCTGGGGAATTCAGATTAGCGTATGCATTCCCACACATGCCAGCTGGGTGTCCTTGGGCTAGTCACAGCTTTTCAGAGCTCTCTCAGCCCCACCCACCACACAGGATGCTTGTTGTGAGGGGGGAAGGGCAAGGAGATTGTAAGTCCCTTTGAGTCTCCTACAGGAGAGAAAGGGGGGATATAAATCCAAACTCTTCTTCTTCTTCTTCTTCTACAGTGCTCCATCTCCCTACTGCCTGACTCAATGCTGACTCCCTTAATTTGTGAAAACATTCTAGTCTGATCGCCAATTTACTGGTGGTCCCTGGCCCCTCCATGATGTGGCTGGCCTCTACCTGGGCCAAGGCTTTTATGGCCCTGGCACCTGCCTGGTGGAACACCCTTCCATCAGATGTGCAGGCCCTGCGGGACCTTGGCGAATTCCGCAGGGCCTGTAAAACGGTTTTGTTCCACTGGGCTTTTGGTGAGGCCGACCGCGGATTCCCCCTCTAGGATGTCCCTGTGTTGCATGCCATTCCATCATTGGCACGCCCAATATAACATCTAATTCACCGCCCTGAGCCCTTCGGGGGAGGGCGGTATATAAATGTAATTAATAAAATAAATAAATAAATAAATAAATAATTTATACTGCTGCCCCCCCCTCCCCCGGCCTAGGGATCGGGCACCAGACTTTTATAATCTTGTTGTACTGTATTGCACTATATTGATGCTGCTAGGTTTTATGAATTCTGTAAATTGTTTTTAACTTAATTTAATTTATTATGCGTAATGCTGTTTTTGGTCTATTGTGTGCAATCTTGTTTTTGGCCTGGTGCACACTGCCCAGAGCCCTCTGGGGGTGGGCGGTTTAAAAAATGTAATAAACAAACAAACAAACAAACAAACAAATAAATGCTTGTTCTCAAATGATTTTCTTTGCAGCTGTCCTCTCTCTGTGTGCCTGTTTACCCAAAGCACCTTATAGGACATTTTCATTGATTGTCTCAGTCCTGCACAGGAGGAAAGCTACATGAATTCTCTGTTACCCATTTTGCTTCTTTGCCCAACTCTGAAGCTGAGACTATTTATTCATAGCATCTCAATCTTGTTTATGCATTCCTGTTCTGCTGACTGGAAACTGGGGTTCTGTCCAATAAGTTCTGAGCATGCAGCAGCACGACAAATGCCACCAAGCATGCAGGTGCAAAATCAACCCATGCGCTCTAATTTAGCTGACTTTAAATAATGCTCCATCTGAGCAACAATGACCCTGAAGCATATGTCATCCAAGGAAGCTGCTAAATTGTGACAGTGCATCAACAGCAGCTTCTTCTAGGCCAGCTACCACTGCACAGACCGAAAAACACTTGAAAAACTGTTCATTTTGCATTCCGAGCAAGTCACCAAGGCAATTGTGTGATGTGTTTGACTCAACAGCGAGTGTGTATTGTGAACGGGGAGAGTTTAGTTTTTGAAAGCCTGTTCAGGGCACATCAAAGCACCCCGACTGAACTCGGCTTTAAGCTGAGAGAATGAATTGCATAAATAAAGTGCCTTGTTCTAAATGTTAAGAGGTTAGATCTTAGAGGAAAAGAAGTTCATTTTGTAGTTTTTTAAAACAAATATAATAAACAAATAAAGCAAAACTGTATTTTTGTTGTCAATCGCATGCTTTTCTCCCCTGAATGTGTTTATGTTGGGGCACCCCACTTAAGAGTAGTTAATAGAAGCCCACCCCCCCCCCCCCCACCCACCCCCACCCCCCCCCCCCCCCCCCCCCGCCTCCCACCCCCCCCCCCCCCCGCCACCCCCACCGCCCCCCCCCCACACCCCCCACACAACCAACCCCCCCACACCACCCCCCCCACCCACCCCCCCCCCCCCCCACCCCCCCCCCCCCCCACCCCCCCCCCCCCCCACCCCCCCCCCCCCCCACCCCCCCCCCCCCCCACCCCCCCCCCCCCCCACCCCCCCCCCCCCCCACCCCCCCCCCCCCCCACCCCCCCCCCCCCCCACCCCCCCCCCCCCCCACCCCCCCCCCCCCCCACCCCCCCCCCCCCCCACCCCCCCCCCCC
This sequence comes from Sphaerodactylus townsendi, assembly GCF_021028975.2. NCBI lineage: Eukaryota > Metazoa > Chordata > Lepidosauria > Squamata > Sphaerodactylidae > Sphaerodactylus > Sphaerodactylus townsendi. The sequence continues at coordinate 118,827,661 of NC_059429.1, read as the reverse complement.
CCCACCCCCCCCCCCCCCCACCCCCCCCCCCCCCCACCCCCCCCCCCCCCCACCCCCCCCCCCCCCCACCCCCCCCCCCCCCCACCCCCCCCCCCCCCCACCCCCCCCCCCCCCCACCCCCCCCCCCCCCCACCCCCCCCCCCCCCCACCCCCCCCCCCCCCCACCCCCCCCCCCCCCCACCCCCCCCCCCCCCCACCCCCCCCCCCCCCCACCCCCCCCCCCCCCCACCCCCCCCCCCCCCCACCCCCCCCCCCCCCCACCCCCCCCCCCCCCCACCCCCCCCCCCCCCCACCCCCCCCCCCCCCCACCCCCCCCCCCCCCCACCCCCCCCCCCCCCCACCCCCCCCCCCCCCCACCCCCCCCCCCCCCCACCCCCCCCCCCCCCCACCCCCCCCCCCCCCCACCCCCCCCCCCCCCCACCCCCCCCCCCCCCCACCCCCCCCCCCCCCCACCCCCCCCCCCCCCCACCCCCCCCCCCCCCCACCCCCCCCCCCCCCCACCCCCCCCCCCCCCCACCCCCCCCCCCCCCCACCCCCCCCCCCCCCCACCCCCCCCCCCCCCCACCCCCCCCCCCCCCCACCCCCCCCCCCCCCCACCCCCCCCCCCCCCCACCCCCCCCCCCCCCCACCCCCCCCCCCCCCCACCCCCCCCCCCCCCCACCCCCCCCCCCCCCCACCCCCCCCCCCCCCCACCCCCCCCCCCCCCCACCCCCCCCCCCCCCCACCCCCCCCCCCCCCCACCCCCCCCCCCCCCCACCCCCCCCCCCCCCCACCCCCCCCCCCCCCCACCCCCCCCCCCCCCCACCCCCCCCCCCCCCCACCCCCCCCCCCCCCCACCCCCCCCCCCCCCCACCCCCCCCCCCCCCCACCCCCCCCCCCCCCCACCCCCCCCCCCCCCCACCCCCCCCCCCCCCCACCCCCCCCCCCCCCCACCCCCCCCCCCCCCCACCCCCCCCCCCCCCCACCCCCCCCCCCCCCCACCCCCCCCCCCCCCCACCCCCCCCCCCCCCCACCCCCCCCCCCCCCCACCCCCCCCCCCCCCCACCCCCCCCCCCCCCCACCCCCCCCCCCCCCCACCCCCCCCCCCCCCCACCCCCCCCCCCCCCCACCCCCCCCCCCCCCCACCCCCCCCCCCCCCCACCCCCCCCCCCCCCCACCCCCCCCCCCCCCCACCCCCCCCCCCCCCCACCCCCCCCCCCCCCCACCCCCCCCCCCCCCCACCCCCCCCCCCCCCCACCCCCCCCCCCCCCCACCCCCCCCCCCCCCCACCCCCCCCCCCCCCCACCCCCCCCCCCCCCCACCCCCCCCCCCCCCCACCCCCCCCCCCCCCCACCCCCCCCCCCCCCCACCCCCCCCCCCCCCCACCCCCCCCCCCCCCCACCCCCCCCCCCCCCCACCCCCCCCCCCCCCCACCCCCCCCCCCCCCCACCCCCCCCCCCCCCCACCCCCCCCCCCCCCCACCCCCCCCCCCCCCCACCCCCCCCCCCCCCCACCCCCCCCCCCCCCCACCCCCCCCCCCCCCCACCCCCCCCCCCCCCCACCCCCCCCCCCCCCCACCCCCCCCCCCCCCCACCCCCCCCCCCCCCCACCCCCCCCCCCCCCCACCCCCCCCCCCCCCCACCCCCCCCCCCCCCCACCCCCCCCCCCCCCCACCCCCCCCCCCCCCCACCCCCCCCCCCCCCCACCCCCCCCCCCCCCCACCCCCCCCCCCCCCCACCCCCCCCCCCCCCCACCCCCCCCCCCCCCCACCCCCCCCCCCCCCCACCCCCCCCCCCCCCCACCCCCCCCCCCCCCCACCCCCCCCCCCCCCCACCCCCCCCCCCCCCCACCCCCCCCCCCCCCCACCCCCCCCCCCCCCCACCCCCCCCCCCCCCCACCCCCCCCCCCCCCCACCCCCCCCCCCCCCCACCCCCCCCCCCCCCCACCCCCCCCCCCCCCCACCCCCCCCCCCCCCCACCCCCCCCCCCCCCCACCCCCCCCCCCCCCCACCCCCCCCCCCCCCCACCCCCCCCCCCCCCCACCCCCCCCCCCCCCCACCCCCCCCCCCCCCCACCCCCCCCCCCCCCCACCCCCCCCCCCCCCCACCCCCCCCCCCCCCCACCCCCCCCCCCCCCCACCCCCCCCCCCCCCCACCCCCCCCCCCCCCCACCCCCCCCCCCCCCCACCCCCCCCCCCCCCCACCCCCCCCCCCCCCCACCCCCCCCCCCCCCCACCCCCCCCCCCCCCCACCCCCCCCCCCCCCCACCCCCCCCCCCCCCCACCCCCCCCCCCCCCCACCCCCCCCCCCCCCCACCCCCCCCCCCCCCCACCCCCCCCCCCCCCCACCCCCCCCCCCCCCCACCCCCCCCCCCCCCCACCCCCCCCCCCCCCCACCCCCCCCCCCCCCCACCCCCCCCCCCCCCCACCCCCCCCCCCCCCCACCCCCCCCCCCCCCCACCCCCCCCCCCCCCCACCCCCCCCCCCCCCCACCCCCCCCCCCCCCCACCCCCCCCCCCCCCCACCCCCCCCCCCCCCCACCCCCCCCCCCCCCCACCCCCCCCCCCCCCCACCCCCCCCCCCCCCCACCCCCCCCCCCCCCCACCCCCCCCCCCCCCCACCCCCCCCCCCCCCCACCCCCCCCCCCCCCCACCCCCCCCCCCCCCCACCCCCCCCCCCCCCCACCCCCCCCCCCCCCCACCCCCCCCCCCCCCCACCCCCCCCCCCCCCCACCCCCCCCCCCCCCCACCCCCCCCCCCCCCCACCCCCCCCCCCCCCCACCCCCCCCCCCCCCCACCCCCCCCCCCCCCCACCCCCCCCCCCCCCCACCCCCCCCCCCCCCCACCCCCCCCCCCCCCCACCCCCCCCCCCCCCCACCCCCCCCCCCCCCCACCCCCCCCCCCCCCCACCCCCCCCCCCCCCCACCCCCCCCCCCCCCCACCCCCCCCCCCCCCCACCCCCCCCCCCCCCCACCCCCCCCCCCCCCCACCCCCCCCCCCCCCCACCCCCCCCCCCCCCCACCCCCCCCCCCCCCCACCCCCCCCCCCCCCCACCCCCCCCCCCCCCCACCCCCCCCCCCCCCCACCCCCCCCCCCCCCCACCCCCCCCCCCCCCCACCCCCCCCCCCCCCCACCCCCCCCCCCCCCCACCCCCCCCCCCCCCCACCCCCCCCCCCCCCCACCCCCCCCCCCCCCCACCCCCCCCCCCCCCCACCCCCCCCCCCCCCCACCCCCCCCCCCCCCCACCCCCCCCCCCCCCCACCCCCCCCCCCCCCCACCCCCCCCCCCCCCCACCCCCCCCCCCCCCCACCCCCCCCCCCCCCCACCCCCCCCCCCCCCCACCCCCCCCCCCCCCCACCCCCCCCCCCCCCCACCCCCCCCCCCCCCCACCCCCCCCCCCCCCCACCCCCCCCCCCCCCCACCCCCCCCCCCCCCCACCCCCCCCCCCCCCCACCCCCCCCCCCCCCCACCCCCCCCCCCCCCCACCCCCCCCCCCCCCCACCCCCCCCCCCCCCCACCCCCCCCCCCCCCCACCCCCCCCCCCCCCCACCCCCCCCCCCCCCCACCCCCCCCCCCCCCCACCCCCCCCCCCCCCCACCCCCCCCCCCCCCCACCCCCCCCCCCCCCCACCCCCCCCCCCCCCCACCCCCCCCCCCCCCCACCCCCCCCCCCCCCCACCCCCCCCCCCCCCCACCCCCCCCCCCCCCCACCCCCCCCCCCCCCCACCCCCCCCCCCCCCCACCCCCCCCCCCCCCCACCCCCCCCCCCCCCCACCCCCCCCCCCCCCCACCCCCCCCCCCCCCCACCCCCCCCCCCCCCCACCCCCCCCCCCCCCCACCCCCCCCCCCCCCCACCCCCCCCCCCCCCCACCCCCCCCCCCCCCCACCCCCCCCCCCCCCCACCCCCCCCCCCCCCCACCCCCCCCCCCCCCCACCCCCCCCCCCCCCCACCCCCCCCCCCCCCCACCCCCCCCCCCCCCCACCCCCCCCCCCCCCCACCCCCCCCCCCCCCCACCCCCCCCCCCCCCCACCCCCCCCCCCCCCCACCCCCCCCCCCCCCCACCCCCCCCCCCCCCCACCCCCCCCCCCCCCCACCCCCCCCCCCCCCCACCCCCCCCCCCCCCCACCCCCCCCCCCCCCCACCCCCCCCCCCCCCCACCCCCCCCCCCCCCCACCCCCCCCCCCCCCCACCCCCCCCCCCCCCCACCCCCCCCCCCCCCCACCCCCCCCCCCCCCCACCCCCCCCCCCCCCCACCCCCCCCCCCCCCCACCCCCCCCCCCCCCCACCCCCCCCCCCCCCCACCCCCCCCCCCCCCCACCCCCCCCCCCCCCCACCCCCCCCCCCCCCCACCCCCCCCCCCCCCCACCCCCCCCCCCCCCCACCCCCCCCCCCCCCCACCCCCCCCCCCCCCCACCCCCCCCCCCCCCCACCCCCCCCCCCCCCCACCCCCCCCCCCCCCCACCCCCCCCCCCCCCCACCCCCCCCCCCCCCCACCCCCCCCCCCCCCCACCCCCCCCCCCCCCCACCCCCCCCCCCCCCCACCCCCCCCCCCCCCCACCCCCCCCCCCCCCCACCCCCCCCCCCCCCCACCCCCCCCCCCCCCCACCCCCCCCCCCCCCCACCCCCCCCCCCCCCCACCCCCCCCCCCCCCCACCCCCCCCCCCCCCCACCCCCCCCCCCCCCCACCCCACAGGTTCCCTACCCCTGGTGTAACCCCTATGCTAAGACTGGGATGATCCAGAAAGGGGTGGAGTCTGAAAAGAAGCAGAAGCCTGCAGAACTCATGAGGTTGGAAGAAGCAAGGCTACCAGACTGGGACCTTGATTGATTTTTATAAGCCCTTAACACCTTGTTTCTGGGTTTTTGTGTATGTAAATGGTGAGAGTTTTTCTGGGGACCTTCAACATCTTGAATCCAGTTCACCAACCCTCTGGAGTCTCCATGAGCCAATCACCAGCAGGAAGGATGGACTTGGCATTATCTGTAATTAGAAGGACTTGGAATGAAACTTGAACAGGACCTTGGAGTGTTAAGTTAAATGTTAATATTTGATAAGTGTCATATGTTAAAGAAAGTAAACCATTTTGTTTAAAATTTAGTTGTTGTAAACTCCTTCCAAGTTCTGCCCCACAGAATCCACAAGCTGAGGTTACATTAGCACTTGTGTGAATGGGAGTGCACGTGCAAGAAGAAACGCACTCAGTAGCAAATAAAGCTGCCAAATTCAGGTTGGAAAATTCCTGGAGTGTTAGGCAGTAGAACCTGGGGACAGCAGGGTTTGGAGAGGGTAGGGACCTCAAGGAAGAACAGCCTTTCTTTCTTCAGTTGAAGATAAATCTCTAAAACACCTATTTTCAATCATCAGGAGATACTCTGGCCCCTTCTGCATGAGCCAATAAACACAGGTGTAGAATGATTTTTAAAAAACTGGTTGGAGGGGGGACTTTGCACAGATCTCACCCCTAAAATCAGTCTGCTCTGTGTTATTTTTGTCCTGAGCTGTTTTCCTTTTGGAGAATTGTGCTATTAGCGAGTCTTTTCAAAAATCCTGGGTTGCAACGGCTCACATGTGAACGGCCGGGCAGGAGGAACTTTATTTGGCCCCGTTTTTCTTTTTTAAAATTTTTGCGGCTTACATCTGCATAGCCTTGCAGGTGCAGATGGTCGTATCGTGGAAGGTCAGCAGGCACAGTGCAAACCGCTGCGGGTTTCATTTGTGCATGCCTACGTAGGTATGCATCAGTGGGAAGTAATTTTTTTTTAAAGAGCCGCGTCTCTGTGCAAAGGCGTGACAGCAACCCAGATTGTTTCTGTGGACTTCAATCACTGCCTGCATAGGTGCATGTGAATGCGAAAACAGGAAAACAGATTACTTTATCCTGCCTGCAACCCATTATACATTTGCTATGTGGAAAGGACCTTTGTAATTCTGGGAAATTTTCAGCCACTTTGTGGAGGTTGGCAACTCAAGAAGCAGAGGCTATCTGGTATGCATGGAATTCATTATTAGGATACAAGTTTACATATGAGTAAAACCATGCCTTTTACTTTATTCAACAAATGAGGAAATCTTCAACTCGGGCTAATGCTACACCAGGGGTTGTTGTGATGGGAGGGGAGGAGAATAATGGAAGCTGCTTTGGTTCCTCACTGGGGAGAAAGTAAAAAAAAAAGCTTAATTATGAGACAAGAGACAAGAGAAATCCAGCTTAATTATGAGACATCCAGCTTAATTATGAGACATCCAGCTTAATTATGAGACAAGAGAAATCCAGCTCTGCACGGGGCAGAGAAGGTGCCATTTCTTCAGCGTCAGAAATGATGTGCGCTGAGGGGACGTGAGAGCGCAGAGTCAGGGCAGCTGCGTTGTCGCTGCCTGGACTCATGGGGAGCGCCGCTGGACCACACGCTATTTGGGGAAAGTAGCACGCAGCAAACAGTAAGTGGGGAAAGGGCCATTGACCTGTACTGTTTTTATTGTGAATCCATGTTGGAATCCATATATTTATTGTGAATCCATGTTGGAAACTGCTCTGAGGCAGTGGTAACAGGGAGAGTGGCATAAAAGTTGATCAAACCAACAACGCTTCACTGATATTGAATACAGAGCAGGATAAGATAACTGGGAAAGATAAAAAATGTCATGACTCAATTGTCTGATGACTCAGTTCTCAGTGACACAATTTCACAGCGACCAGGCCCTAAAATGCTCATAGACTATTGTTGCCAATTTCTGTCGGGAAAAATCTGGATAGTTTGGAAATGGACCCTGGGAAAGGTGGAGTTTGGTGAAGGAACTGACCTCCGCAGGGTATAATGCCATGGAATCCACCCCTCAAAGAGGCCATTTTCCTCAGGTTAACAAATCGTCATCAGAGATCAGTTGTAATTCTGGGATATCTCCAGGCCCCACCTTGTGGTTGGCAACCTTAGCATAGATTCATTTCTGTGATGATGCCATTTGTCTCATGTTGGTATTGCCTGTTTCTGGTACAAGCAGCACCAGCAAGGAGAGACTTCATTTCCCTGGGAGGATCTACAAGGTTCCTCTTTTTAGATGGTATCACGACAGAATGAGACCAGACTACGGGGCACTATTTCAATGCTCACATGATAATCTAAGAATCAGGCCTAAACACACTCAAGCAGTGGTGCTTAGTAGGCAGAGGGTTGTGTGTGTGCACATTTGGTACATTCACCCCTATCACAAACTCCACTAGAACAGAAGGTCTCTGGCAAAGAACCACAGTACCTCTGGGAACATAAATGATATTTTTTTCTGAGAAAACAGGGATTGATTAGCCTTCCCTTCTATTCTCTAGTAAACTACACTTTGCATGAGAGAAACCTTAGATTACCATCTTGTCAATGTATCAGATATAAGCTAATTTCACACAGAGGCCCTGGAGGTTAGTCACACTGAATAAAGACTTTGCTGGCTGGCTAGCCTTCAGTTTCATTTTCATCCAAATGACAGTGACAGCAGTGACCTGGCTGTTCATAAATGTACAAGCCCTTAAAAGAGTTCATCTGCATTGAGTCTTAGAGCCCTTATTAATTTCTTCCCCATATATTACAAGGCACTGGGAGGAGGGGGGACCCTGAATTAATTTAACTTGGTGACCTTTTACAGCTGTCAGACTGTAATAATTTTCCCCATCTTGATCTTCACTGGACTCACAGAAGGTCTCTAGAAAAGTAATAACTGCTTTGCTGATACTTCAGATTATGTCATAGAAATTCAAGAGCCAAGGCCTTACTTGACATATCACAAAGAACAAATCTGAAGTTAGGCAGAAAGCCTCAGTTAAATCAAACACACATCATTGTCTGAGAACGTCACACACAAGCAGTTCCCAATATAAGATGGCTGCTTCAATTTGCTCAGGGACAGGGTTGCCAGCTCTGGATTAGCAAATACCTGGAGATTTTGTGGGTGGAGGCTAAGGAGGGCGGGGTTTGGGGAGGGTCTTCTCACTAGGCTTAACATAAAGCCTGGACTTCAATGTCACCAGCATGATGACATCACTTCCTGAACATGATGACATCACTTCCTGAACTTTTTTACCATAGAGTTTTGCCCAAGAGCCTCCCCTGTCATTGCCTATGTGATGATGTCTCTTCTGGAAGTGATATCATCTCTCTGGCAACAGCTAGGCCTAGGTTCATTTTAAGCCCAGTAAGACCTCTGCTGACCAGCTGGATGATGTCAGAAGGTGAGGGATCCAAAACAGAGGATCCCATGCCCTGAGTGGGGGTCTGGCAACCCTAACTGTCATGCCAGCAGTGAAGCTCCCCCACCATGCCTAACCCCAACCTTCCCACTGGTTGCTAGGCTTGACCTCATGTGGCTCTCTGGCATGTCACCTATGCTTCTTCTGAGCCCTGTTCCCCAATGTGGCACTTGACTCATCTCTCAGGTAAGTAGGAAAGACCTTTGCCAGATAGGGCTTATTTCAGGCAGGTAGTTCCCACCTTGAAAAAGTCTGTGCTGGAGGAACTTGTAAAATGCTGGCCTGTTTGAAGTACAGGCCTCAAATGTGGCTGTTTTGATTAATGGTGGTTGTGAAAGAGGCACTCTGAGAGCCATGGACTGAGTACCACTTGTTTAGGCTGCAAGATAATACCTGGCCTGAAGTCACCACTGCAGCATGCTGGCTCACATGTGAGAAACTGCTTTGAGATGTGGTAAGGAATGGTGTCAATATTTGACACAAACACATACTCTTTAGCCTCACAGAGATTAAGAACTTTGCTACACATGCAAGGTATGAGAACATAAGAAGAGCCTTGCTGGATCAGATCAGTGGTCCATTTAGTCTAGTATTCTTTCTCACACACTGGCCAGCCAAAAGGGTAGAGAAACTGAGGCCTACCCCTGATATGACTTCCTCGCATCTCTGAGCAGTTGTCACCATAATTACCAGCCACTGGTAGACCTGTCCTCAATGAAGCTATCTAATCCCCTTTTAAAGCCATCTATGCCTAAGATGCAAGTCAGGTGACTGCCCTTGGTATCTTTTGAGCAAGGACTTTGCTGTTACCACAAGAAGGAATCTGACTCCATCCCCTTTTGCCTGTTTCTATCCATCAACCTAAATTATGCCTGTATAAATTAATAGTCCCATTCCTTCTTAAAACACACATGGATCTGACTGTCTCCCATGAATGGTTCTTCCCGGCAAAGGCTAACAGTAGTTGTAGAAGGATAGCAATTTTGGCCATGAGGAAACAGGTGGGAGTTAAGTCTTCCACCCCTGTGTTGTTTCATTAATGTTATTAGGCATTTAATGGAGAAAGACAAACACAGGTGCCCATCTTCTTTTTCCCTTAAGGGGCAAATAACATACAAGGGACAAGGATTAGCAAAGCCATACAGAAACGGAATCCCGTCTTTGCCACCCCAGACTGAACTAGGGTATGCCTGACTGTAATTGACCTTGAAAACTAACCGGAAAGATCCATTGATAGACATTCCTCCATCCAGACTGACCCTTGGATATAGCAGACTGTACTACTTGCATTTTAACCCCATTGATTCGTATCAGTTTCTTTTTAAAGCCGGCTTGTTAGCTAGGTAATGAAAATATATCACTAGTTCCTGCTAAAAAGTGATGATACAGATTCAGGCTGCTCAGCTATGCTAAATAGCAGTAGTAAAAAGGCTGTTAATGTTTCATCCTCTGAAATGTGGTTTTTATGTGATCTTTCCTGGTATAAATAAAAGATGATCAAATTTTCCTTTTCACTGAAGCTATTTATCCAGCCTGACCTTTACAAGTTAGATAACCACGTTCTTGCTGTGAGATCTGGCACAGCACACCAAGCCGCATATGTCAGTTCAAGTTCTGAAGGGTTGAATTAGTAGCGAGAGTCTGTTGACGGCACCTGAGTCGGCAGGTCTGAAGGAAGTATTCGAGTCAGTAGTAGAGCTGTCCGAGCTGCTTTGAATACACAGGAATGAGAATCTCAGACGATATGGAAGGATTCACTTAAAATGCAATTGCATGAGGCCAGATCAGCGTATGAAATTCTAAACTTCTCTAAGGTTGGTCTGAAATATAATGAATTGGCAGTTCTAGAACATGGATTCCAGAGGTCTTCTTTTTCTTCCCATCTTAGGCATCGGGTTTAACGATTCAAAATCCCTAAATGATTCCCTAAATTGTACATTATTTTCCTGCCCTTCCTTTCCTCCAAGCAGCTCAGAGTGAAAGGTTTTTCTTCCTCTTTTGACTCTTATAACTTACCTTTTAAGTAGGTTAGGATGAGAAAAAGTGGTCTGGATCCAGGGATGTGCAAACAGAAACATAGACTGACTTCATACAGATATCCTTGGGCATGATCTTGTGCAATACCTCACACATTCTTCCTTATTCATTATAAGAACATAAGAACATGCCAGCTGGATCAGACCAGAGTCCATCTAGTCCAGCTCTCTGCTACTCGCAGTGGCCCACCAGATGCCTTTGGGAGCTCACATGCAGGGTGTGAAAGCAATGGCCTTCTGCGGCTGTTGCTCCCGATCACCTGGTCTGTTAAGGCAATCTCAGATCAAAGAGGATCAAGATTGGTAGCCATAAATCGACTTCTCCTCCATAAATCTGTCCAAGCCCCTTTTAAAGCTATCCAGGTTAGTGGCCATCACCACCTCCTGTGGGCAGCATATTCCAAACACCAATCGCACGTTGCGTGAAGAAGTGTTTCCTTTTATTAGTCCTAATTCTTCCCCCCAGCATTTTCAATGAATGCCCCCTGGTTCTAGTATTGTGAGAAAGAGAGAAAAATTTCTCTCTGTCAACATTTTCTACCCCATGCATAATTTTATAGACTTCAATCATATCCCCCCCCCTCAGACGTCTCCTCTCCAAACTAAAGATAATTATAGTGCCCTTGAAATTGGTTGCAGAAGATCTTGTGCAAATGGTGATAAAATAAGTGTTAGTGTTATGTGCTCACTGTAGTATTTTACTTATCTCTCCAGCTGCACAACTCTAGGTCAACTCAAGCAACTCTAGGTCAACTCTAGGTCAACTCAAGGTCAACTCAAGCAGAAATTTATGGTCAACTCAAGCAGAAATTTATGGCTGGCTCCAGCCTGCTGACTAGTGTAAAGTTATCCAGTGAGCCTCAAGGCTGAATGGGGATCTGAATCCAGGTTTAAGTGTGCATTCAAACCATTTTTCCAGAGGGTAAAAGCAGTATAGCAAGCCATAGCCCACAATCCAGGCATTACGTGCACCCACAAGCCTCTAGCTCTGCCAAGGTTAAATAACCAATAGCAAAGATTCCTCAGGTTCAAACATTTATTCGTTCAAAGCTTCAGCTTCAGGAGAGCTTCTGTGAGCATCAACAAGGAGTCTCAAAGGATTGATGTTTACAAGCATTAGCTATACTTTTTGGTTGTCCCCTCCCTTGTCTTGTACTTATTGGCTGGGCCACAAGAACATACAAACTACTCATCATCCTTAGATGCTGGTTGCTATGCCAACTCTACTTTTCTTTATGTTCTTCCCACTATCTCTTGGCTCTAAATACTGCATTCCTAATTGTTTATAACTGTAACAAAGCCTTAGTGCTTCTTTTCCAGACCTTCATTCATTCGTTTGTTCGTTTGTTCGTTCGTTCATTCATTCGACTTTCATACCGCCCACTCCCGGAGGGCTCTGGGCGGTGTACAACTAATACAATCTAACATAACAAGAAGAGCACATTCAATAAATACATACAATATAATAAAATTAGGGCTCTAAATCTCACATTAAAACCATTTAAAACAGCGCACAAAACATCGCATTCAGCAATCTAAAGGTCCCTCTAAGGAGGGAACGGAAAGACCCAAGATGTAAAAGGCCGCAGATGATAAAAAGGGAAGGAGGGGGCGCCATCAGCAGCCGGCTTCTCCAAAGGAGAAGTTTGACTATTACACATAGTAAGTTTTGTGCTATTCTAATACATTTGTGAAGTGAAAATATATTCTTCTATGGCTTAATACACACACCATAAACTGTACCTGACAATGCCACCTTCCCCAATTCAACTATCCACTAATAACTACTTGCGTGGTGGGAAGGTGGCATGCTATAGCCCAGTCTTGTCAGATCTCTAGAAGCTGAGCATGGATTGGTACTGTTGGAGTTAGTCAGTTGTGCATCAGTCCAGCCCTGTGTGTGAGTGCAGTAAAAGAAACTCTTCCAAAAAAAATAAATGTAAAAAGGAAAACACTGACATTTAGTCAAGTATCTTCAGTTACCAGCTTTGTTTCAGGTAAAAGGAAGATAGAAAGAAATCTGTGCTAAAGAGATAACTTCCCTATACAAGTGGGCACCTATTGCGCCGTCATGTGCATGGAAGCATGTGTTGCTCTGTAGGAAAGATCCTCAGAGCCAGGAGACCATCATGGCACAAACATGTGCCAGGACAAAGGAGAGGAGAATAGCTGCAGGGTGAAGAGGGAGGAAGTCAGTGAGCGGTCTCGTGGCCCAGACAAGGAGGGCAGGCAAGAGAGGCAACAAATACTTAGAGAGACACACACACAAACACACACAGCATTGTTCAGGCATGCAGAAGTCGCTGATTCCAATAGGTACTTGGAAAGCAGACCACTGGAGGCTTTGCAGAGGAAGGCAATGAGACACCACTTCGGCCTTTCACTTGCCTTGAATGTGCCTTGCTGGGGTCGCCAGAAGTCAGATGCACAGAACCTGGATTACAAACTCATATGCCCAGCTGGATACAAAGGGATGCTTCCTGTGTGATTTGGGTAGCTTTAGCTACTTTGCACATGGAACAGGATCCTGTGATTTTGAATACACGATGTCTCTCTCTCCCCATCTTTCCTTTGCAGCCCTCTGTAATCTCTGGTGATCTAGGTGCTGGATGAAGTGTAGGGAACTGAAACAGAAAGGCAGATTCCACAGGAATTCTCCCCCTTTCATGAACCATGGATCTGTTCATGGAAAAATCCATGCAAAAATACAGACTCAATTCTGCAGATTTTCCTCCAGACTGTAGCCTCATATTGTATCTTCAGAGTTCATCAATCTTCTGGAGTAGCTCTGGGTAGGGGGAAAGGCACATAAACGTTCAACTGGGTGGGAGTGTAGGGCATATTGCATTTCCATGAATTTGTTATGTTCATGCTTCACAGGGTTCAGCCTTCAATCAGCTGGGTTACAATAGCGTTGCCAATTCCAGATTGGAAAATTCCTGGAGGGAGAGTGGGATTTAAGAGAAGAGGAACCCCAGAATGGTGTAATACTTCAGTCCACCCTCCAAAGCTGCTATTTTCTCCTGAGGAACTGATCCCTGTAACCTGAACATCCGTTTTGATTGCTGGATAATTCCAGACTCCACCTGGAGGTTGGCAACCCTAAATTATGACCATATTTTCAACATGCATGGAAATTGGATTCAGCTGGGTGTGTTTAGGATTACCACTTTAATAATATAGTCTGTGTATAAAGGAAGGTGAAAATAGATCTTTGCTCTTTTCCTCTAGGCAACAAATATATTCCATCCTCTGTGCAGAAGCTTTCTACTTCCTTGACATGTAGGAAAATGAATGACTATAAACAGCCCATAAAACAGCGCTGCAAGGTTCTTTGGAAGTACCTGAAACTTGTAACCAACCCAAACATTTTTATCAGCTCCATAAGGATACACAGGCCAATAATAAAGCCATGATTCACTAGCCAATCCAAACCCAAATGACACCCGCTTTAAAAACAAATAGCCCAATCAAAGCAACATTGATGTGACTCTAAAACAATAAATATCAGCCCTGTCACTGCTTAACAGCTTCAAAGCGCTATACACTGTCTGGTTGTCACCACCAAAGATCTCAACAACAGAAACAAAACAAATACAAAACGGCACATCCAGTTCAGAGGAGGCAGTGACTTGCCGGTTTTCCCTCCTTCCCACCCTCTGAAGTACTGTCATTGTGAGTTTGTTTCATGTACATTATAATGATGAATGGAATGCAATGCTTTCCAAAATGGAATATAATCTTTCATGATCACACTGAAGGAGAAATACACAATGCCATGTGATAAGAAAGAAACTGAATGAGGCACTTACAAAAGAATGCCACTGAGAGGTGGGCCTGATCTCTCACCCAGCCTTGGGCTGGTGCTTCAATAACACGGCTGCAGTTTTAAATAATATTTTCAATAGTGAGGAGAAGAAGAAGAAGTAGAAGAAGAAGAAGAAGAAGAAGTAGAAGAAGAAGAAGAAGAAGAAAGTTGGATTTATATCCCCCCTTTCTCTCCTGTAAGGAGATTCAAAGGGGCTGACAATCTCCTTTCCCTCCCCCACCTCCACCCCCCCAAAAAGCACCCTGAAGAAGAAGAGTTTGTATGTATACCCTGTTTTTCTCGATCATACGGAGTCTCAAAGCGGCTTACAAACTCCTTCCCTTCCTCTTGCTACAAAAGATAATTTGTGAAGTAGGTGGGTCAGAGAGTTCTCAAAGAACTGTGACTAGCCCATGGTCATCCAGCAAGCTCCATGTGGAGGAGTGTGGGATCAAACCCAGTTCTCCAGATTAATGTCCACCACTCTTGGTGGTGCAGTGGCGTAGGAGGTTAAGAGCTCGTGTATCTAATCTGGAGGAACCGGGTTTGATTCCCAGCTCTGCCGCCTGAGCTGTGGAGGCTTATCTGGGGAATTCAGATTAGCCTGGGCACTCCCACACACGCCAGCTGGGTGACCTTGGGCTAGTCACAGCTTCTCGGAGCTCTCTCACCCCACCTACCTCACAGGGTGTTTGTTGTGAAGGGGAAAGGGAAAGGAGATTGTAAGCTTCTTTGAGTCTCCTACAGGACAGAAAGGGGGGATATAAATCCAAACTCTTCTTCTCTTCTTCTTAACCACTACACGAAACTGGTTCCATTTGATTTTCCTAAGTTACATCGTTGAACAATTTAATGCGCCCTTCTTGTAACAGTTCATTTACTGGGTTGGGAAATACTTTTTGGGGTGGAACCCGAGGGTGGGTGGAGTTTAGGGAGCTGAAGGACCCCTCAAGTGTACAGTGCCATAGAGTCCACCCTCTAAAACAGTCATTTTCTCCTGGGTAACTACATTGGCTATCTGGAAATCAATTGTTAATATCGGGAGATCTCCAGGTATTGCCCCCAGTTGTTGCACTACAGGAGTAATAAGTCTTTGGCTAAAAGTAGCATCATGTTTCACTTCAAATAAGGGCTGTTTCAAGAACCACACCCCAACCTGATAAACTGCAAAAAGACATGAAGTTATAGCACATATAATATTTGTAACCCCTCCTTCCTCCAGACTGAGATAAAAATTGTCTATAAATTCACAAGCTGAGAGGCAGTGATGGGACCAAATTTCATGGCAGAGTGAGCATTTGAACTGTGATTCTTGCAGTTTAGATCTAGCATTCCCATTACTACACTAAACTGGATCTCAGTTTACCTAATAAGCTGTAAGCTGTGCACTGAAAATAGTGCGGGCCCATGGGAATGGACTGTTGGAGCCCCTTCTAAAGTAAAAGAATGTACAATACCAGCCTCAGTGGTTTTAAAAACCGTACAAATGAAAGACACTATGAAAAGCCAGCTATCAGTAATATGAAAGACAACATAGGTGCAACAGTAACCTCAGCTTATGGGTTCTGTGGGGCAGAATTTGGAAGGAGTTTGCAACAACTAAATTTTAAACAGAATGGTTTATTTTTCGTAACATATAACATAAAACATTAACATTTAACATAACACTTCAAAGTCCTGTTAAGTTTCATTTCAAGTCCTTCTAGTTACAGTCTTGTAATGCCAAGTCCATTTCTTCCTGCAAGTGGGTGGCTCATGAATAAGGTGACCAGATTGTCACCTCTTTACACCAGGACAGGGCGCGAGTGCATGCATATGCGCGTACAGGTCAAGAGGGAGTCAAGACTGTTTTTTGGGGCGCTTCCTCGGGTTTCCCTCACCCTGTGACAGGGTGGGAAAAAGGGAGCACCCCAGAAGGCAAAATCGGGACAGTTAAAAAAACCCCGTGGGACGCGGGACAGGTTGGTTTAAGGCGGGACTGTCCCGCCAAAAGCAGGACGTCTGGTCACCTTACTCATGAAACTCCAGAAGCTTGGTGTACTGGACTCAAGATGATGAAGGTCCCCAAAAGAACTCTCACCAATTACACACATAAAAGCCCTTAAACAATAAATTCTAACATTTACAATATAGCCAAATTAAGCATCTCCCTTCCCACTAGTTCCCAACAACATTGCAGTTACCTTAAACAAGGTGTTAAGAGTTTATAATAACATATCCAGGTCCCAGCCTGGTAGCCTTGCTTCCTCCAACCTCATGAGTACAGCAGCCTTCTGTTCCTTTCAGACTCCACCCCTTTCTGGGTCATCTCATTCTTAACATAGGGGTTACACAACCGTAAAACTTGAAGCTAGAATTCAAATTATCTTAAACAGCATGAAAATAACAGCCACTGGTAAACACCTTTCTAAAAAGAAATGTTTTTATTGAGTGTCAAAAAATATATTTGGGATGTCCCTCTATAGATTTTTTAGCACATTCTACAGTCTACTTTTTAGTGCATTCCACAAACATTAAGACCTTTGCATCTTGAGCTATCTGTCACTTTCTTTTGAACCTTTTTTAAATGGGAAAGTAGTTCAGTTTGATTGGTGAAAACTTTCTTTCCCAGTACAATTTTATACGAGTAATAATAAAGTATGCCCATTCGCAAATATGAAACAGAATTTCTTTTAGGAGTCTTGATTTATTATACCCCTTGCTGTTTCCCTTGGCATGGCATTGGTTCATTATAGTGATTTTCCTCATCACTTTTCAAAGTCCTTCAAAATTAGGAGGGGAGAAAGAAGGGATTCATAATCTATGCTGTCAGCTCCTATTGAAACAGCGACTGACATTCAGTCCTCCTGCTCAGCGAAAACAAAGCTTTCTGTCAGGGTTGGAGCGCTCCAACAGGTGGCCTTGACCTATGCCGTTTACCTTTTCATACAACTGTGGAGGCCTGAGGTGTAATCATTAAGCACTTTGGTGACATGACCACAGTAACAAGACAGCCACTTTTGTCAAGGCGTGGGTAGTCTTAAGAGACACTGGCGGGAGGATAGATGGGAAATAGCATTCAATAAGAGCATGTATAAAGCAAGGAAAGGCAAAAACAGCAGGGGACAGTTAGCAATCAAAATCAACTCTTGCACTGGGTGGTTGTGTCCTCATGAAGAGAAACCCTTGGTAGACGTTCTGTGTCTCTTTGTAGTTTCATTCTTGCTGGTGTGATCTTCTCAGTGTGCCATGCACAGGAGAAAAAAAAATCCTCCCGAAGGTCTAACTGTGCCCTATCGTGTGCATGTTAAGTGCGGTCAACTCACTTCCAATTTATGGTGGCCTTATCAGTTAATGCCCTCCAAAATGTTCTACCATTAACAGCCTTGTTCAGGTCTTGCAAACTGAGGGCCACGGCTTCCTTCATTGAGTCAATCCATCTCATGTGGGCCTTCCTGTTTTCTTTCTGCCTTCAACTTACCCTAGCATTATTGTATTTTCCAGCAGCTCTTGTCTTCTCATAATATAATCAAAGTACAATAGCCTCACCAGAGTCATTTTAGTTCATAGGAAGAGTTCAGGCTTGTTTTGATCTAGAACAGTGGCAAAGCCACCAGGGGATGGGGGGTGCGCAATGCACCGGGCACACCGATTCTGGTCACATGGGGGGGAAATCCCCCCTGCGCCCCTGTGCCTCCCGCGTCCCTCTCATGCCCTCCCCCATAGGGTGTCTCGGCCTCTTCCACGGCTCTCGCGAAGTGCACCCCTGATGGCGCACCCCCACATTAGCAAGACCCCTTACACCATTTACTCTCTTTAGGGAATGGAACATCCCAGAGAAGAAGCCTGGCTCATGCTGCCTGGGCCTGGTGGGAACTACATTTCCCAGGGGCTCCTGGGAAATGTAGTTCCCACCAGGCCCAGGCAACGCAGGGAGGCTTCTTCAGCCTGCTCCTTTCCTAAAAGTAAGTGGAATGGGCTGCCACAGGGGGGCTGCTGTGGGGGGGGGCACGGGGGACCGTGGGGGGCAGGGGGCAGGGAGCTGTGGGGGGGGCAAAAAAGCCAGAGTGTTCATCAGGCGCACTCTGGCCCAGCTACGCCTCTGATCTAGAACCCACTTATTTGTCTTTTTGGCAGTCGAAAGTATCCATAAAACTCTCTAAATGCATTAGAGGTTTTTGTTTCTGTTTCTTTCACAAAACTGTCCTCCAATATCATCTTTCAAGGAAATCACCTTTCTTCCTATCAGCTTTCTTCATCGTCCAACCTTTACATCTGTTCATAGTAATGGGGAATACCATGGCATAAGTTAGCTTGATCTTGGTTGACAACAACACATCCTTACACTTGTCCCTTTGGACAGGTGCAAATCACATAGCAATGCACATAGAATGTAGTGTACTTCCATCATGAAATTCCCATGAAGGTAGGCTGTGATGACCACTGTATGACTAAGCACACAGTCTGGGCAGAGTTGGCTGGTACTATCATGTTCTATGTCCGTGATGGTGAACCTTGGGCACTCCAGATGTTATGGACTACAATTCCCATCAGCCCCTGCCAGCATGCAATTGGCCGTGCTGGCAGGGGCTGATGGGAATTGTAGTCCACAACATCTGGAGTGCCAAAGGTTCACCACCACTGTTCTATGTCTTCATACCAAACATCCAAAGAGGGCTGTAGAATAGACAGCTGGCTGGAGAAAGATGAACTCTTGCAGAGAATGGTGGAGTCAATGGAAAATAGCAGCTGAGCATCACTGATTGATTTTATTTATCAAAAATATAAAAGCCCCATATAGTAAACCAGGAGGCCATGCTGTGTTCGTCAAATAGTTTTTATCAGTGTCAATCCCCTCCTTATCTGCATTCTCCGCATAAAAACATTCATTTCATTGTTTGAACTGCCATCACTTGCTCTCCCTTTCCTTCAACTTTTTTTTTATGGTACAGCCAAATCTGGTTGCTGATGTGGCATCAAAAGTCATTCCACAGATTGTATGATCTGCGATCGGATGGAATCCCTCATAAAGCTAATCCAGGAAAATGAGCAGCCAGAGGTCTAGATTAGCAACAAAGAATCAGCTACCAGAGGAAATAAGAGTAGCATCAAGCAAAATATTATTTAGTGAATATTTGCATAGTTTAACTGGTTTGGATGTAAAAATTCCATCCTATCAAAATAATTACATAAAACTCTTTTGAATCTGACCCATGGTGAATCTAGTTCATCTCTGAGTTTTCCACAATGACCAACCGGATATCTCCCCGTGAAACCCACAAGCAGTGTACGGTGCCGACCTTTTTATTATCACATAGTAGCACATGACTTCCAATGGCATTTTGCCTCTGATGATGGAGGTTTCATTTATCCATCATTTAGTAACCTAGAAAAATCTGCAAGGTTATGCAGCTGCAAATCCAATGTGGTTGAAACCCTGGCCCATCAACTTCTGCACTGCACCAGATTTGTTAAAATCAGATCCAAATATATCAATTTATATCCTTTTTTCCAATCTGGGCTTCCAGATCTGATCAGGTTATCTTTATTGCTGAATAACTCTGACCCTGGTTTTTGTGAAGAGGTTGCCAATTTTATTATGGAGATAGCTGAGAATATCAAATAGTATGTATGTTATGGTCTTTTGGGGGCTTTTTTGCTTTTATCACCTATGTATTTATTTTGCTTTCTGATTATGCCAATAAAGGCTAACGTATGTATGTTATCCATCATTTATAAAAGACCTTCCTAGATTAATCTTCCTTTAATTTGTGTGGAACCCTTTTGCAGACATCTAAACTGGACCCCATCAACACATTGTGAGGCAGCAAATGTAATTGACGACAATGATTGCCAGTGTGACACCACGAGCACTGTGATGTCCACAAAGATTTCTCCTAGTGCCTGTTTGGTTCTTCACCAGAACACCTTTAACAGAAATTACCGTTCTTTTTTTTTTGTTAAATAGGTTTCTCTCTGTCTTTCTGTCCTCACACAAACACATACACTGTTGTGGTAGAAAACAATTCATTCCCAGCTCAGGGAATTGCAAAGACAGTACAGAAAACTTCATGTTGCTGTTGTATTTCTGTTGATCATCAATGTAAAACTCAGGTCTCAAACCCACAATACAATAGCAATAGATAAGAGGAAGCCTCTCCTCCTTGTTAAGGTCTTGTAGAATACTGACCAGGGAAGAGATTTGGGAGTGATTACAGGGAAATCCCCAAAGCTGTCTACTCATTTTCGAGGCTCATGGAAGAAAGCACACAAGACTCCTGCATTTCTGAGGGCTGCTAGAAGAATATAAATGATAGTGCAGGTAGCTCAGCTGTAGGAAATGCAGCTTAGCCTCTTCTGATATGCCGTATCCAGTAATGATCACTGGCACTTTGAGTGGATATAAGAATGATGAATGTGTAAAGCTGGCAGTGATAAAAAGGCTTTAATTGCATAAGTTATGGAGAACACTGGAAAAATATGGCTTTTCCAGTTAAAAAGAAAGCTGGTTTCTGAAGAAGAGTATTTGAAATTATAAAGGTAGTAGGAAAAAACCCATAAATTCAAATAGAGTGTGGGGTAATAATGTGTGCAAAAAGATGACTAGAAATAAAAGCAACAGCAGGTGCAAAGGAGGACATCTAACCATGGGGTATAAAAGAGGAGTTCTGACAGGTGCAGCTGGTCATGAAAGGGTGAGCAAAATTGCAATTGGCCAAATTTCCTCTGGAACTAGTCCCTCCCTTTCAGCCTGATGTGAAGAAGAAGGAGGAGGAGGAGGAGGAATTATAATTTGGATTTATACCCCGCCTTTCTCAGCTGTAAGGAGTCTCAAAACAACTTACAAATTCCTTTCCTTACTCTCTCCACAACAGATACCTTGTGAGGTAGGGGACAAGAAAATTCTGAGAGAACAGTGACTAGCCCAAGGTCGTCCAGCATGCTTCATGTGGAAGAGTGGGGAATCAAACCCAGTTCTCCAGATAAGAGTCTGTTACTCATGTGGAAAAATGGGGAATCAAGCCCAGTTCTACGCATCAGACTTTATCACTCTTAAAATGGTAAAATGGGTAAGGGATAACCATGTGCTTCATCCTGAATTCCTGAGGAGAAGGTTGGGCTAGAAATATACTACACACAGAGAGATGTAAATGGATAGATCGCTTATTTATTTAGAAGAGAAGAAGAAGAGTTTGGATTTATATCCCCACTTTCTCTCCTGCAGGAGACTCAAAGGGGCTTACAATCTCCTTGCCCTGCCCCCCTCACAACAAACACCCTGTGAGGTAGGTGGGGCTGAGAGAGCTCTGAAAAGCTGTGACTAGCCCAAGGTCACCCAGCTGGTGTGTGTGGGAGTGCCCAGGCTAATCTGAATTCCCCAGATAAGCCTCCACAGCTCAGGCGGCAGAGCTGGGAATCAAACCCAGTTCCTCCAGATTAGATATATGAACTCTTAACCTCCTACGCCACTGCTGCTCCTAGTTCATTTATACTTCATCTTTCTTCCCAATGGGGACCCAGAGTGACCTACATCATTCTCCTCTCCTCCATTTTAGCCTTGCAAAAACCCTGTGAGGTAGGTTAGGCTGACATAGGCCGTTTCCACACGGGTGTTTAATGGCGGCCTGGGGACAGCCTATAAAACGCCATTCCCTTGAAGCTGCCATTCTATTAGGGAACGCAGGCTGTTTCAAGAGTCGCTACCGCTCTCGCGACCACCCTCGCCCAGCCCGAAGCCGGCATTTCCACAGTGTGCTTGGAAGCGCACTTGTTGTGGAAACGCTGGCTGGAAGCCGCTGCCGTGCGAACGGCAGCGGCTTCCAGGCGCTTCCCCCCCTCCCTCCCTGCACTTACCTTGTCCCTGGCCTTCCGGTGCGTCGCCGAGGCCTGGGGACACGCCCCCTGCCCGGAAACGCTGGAGCAGTCACGCAGGGCCGGGGGGCATGTCTCCAGGCCTCGGTGACGTGCCGGAGGGCTGGGGACACGCTGGGTCGGCCGGGCGATGGCGCTCCGTGGCGCCATTGTCCCGGCTCTTTCTGGGACCATTCATGCAAACGGTCCCAGCATCGTTGGGTCGGCGCGAAATGCACTGACCCAGCCGCTTCCGCCTCCGTGCGGAAACGGCCAGTGTGTGATTGGTCCAAAGTTACCCAGTGGGTTTCTATAGCAGACTGTTAAATTGAATCATCTTGTCTAATGTAGTCTGAAATCCTAACCACTACATAACACTGGCTTTTAAGGGATGACTGATGTTGAACAACAGCCAGCAGCTGGGCCTAGGTGTTTTGTTTTGTGATAGCAAGTTACCATGTGGTTCCTTCCAGGCTTGAGTCAAATGAATCCCCCCTGAAAGATGAGGATTCCTGGATGGGGCCTGTCAGGTCCCTGTGCCTTTTACGGATAGAAACCAAGTTGAAGGCTCGCAGTACTATTCCGGTAGCCTAACAACAACCATTGAGGCCATTCATTTCTTAAAATTACAAGTGCTGCTTCTATTGTTGGGAGGAGGGGTTAACCCCCATTTTTTTTAAAAAAATCAGATTTTTCTGTTAATCTGAGAAATATTCCAACTTTCAGCAAGATCTGCCTTGACTCCTTATGACTCCAATCTCTGGATTTAAGTATCCACAGATTTGGTCACATTGAGAATTAGATATATTGGCCCTCTATGAATGTCTCTATTCCACAGTTAAAATAATTTCAGGTCAAACTAATGAGCTTTTGGGTGATCCATAAAAACTTCATGCTGGTGTCATTTCAAGTTAAAGCTGCATAAGGCTCATATTTAGATTAGGGAACTTCCAAGGCAGTTACACTTTTGACCCCAACGTGTATTCAAATCTCTGCAGGGTCAGATTAAGTCTTGATTTATGCCGCAAGCACAGTCCAATCTTGGTGTCCGGCTCTTCCATTTGCAAGATTCATGATTCAGTTTACTTCTAGGCCAGTCGGACCAGATTTCACAGTTTATATTCCAAATATAATCTGTTTTATTATTTCATTTATTTAACACTTTATAGCAAAACACAACTTATTTGGTTATAATTAGGGCTGGGCAGTAGCAAAATGCAATTTTTCAATAATTTGTATTTTAAATTGCCATAAGTGAACAATGCAAATAAAAATGTTAAACTTATCATTTCAAATGTTTCAAGGTTCCAAACCTTGCAAAAGAAAAATTGTAGCTTACAATGTCCTGATTTGGCTGACACTGCCCAGATAGGCAGGCACGCAAATAAACAGATATCAACCATTATTATGTACATAAACAAACTATCCTTTATTTCATTGTTTTCTAAAACTTCAAAGATACATAGCATTTTAAAATTCATGGATGAAAAAATTATTGTTGCCTACTTATTTATGGTTTAAAAGGTTATTTTTCTACTTTTTTTAAATTGCAAAGTCTCTTAGTAAGTTCTCAGAATTACTCTGGCATAACAAATCTGCTTCTATGTTAAGCAGAGATAAGGCGTTGAGTCTGTCTTGTTCATTGTTATTCCGTTGGGATTTATAGTCAGTAACTTTAGCTGCCAGAATTCGCATTCCCTAGGTGGCGACATAGAGGCCCCTTCCGTACAGCTCAGGGAAAGCCGGTTGCAGGCGGGATAAAGTAACCTGTTGTCACATTTGCATGCCTCCGCAGATGCAATGCGAGCTGCCCTTGCTTCTTCGCACAGAGGTGTGACTTTTTAAAAAACGCACCTCCCTCTGCTGGAAAACTGCGGGCGTGGACTATTAAAACTCAGGAAGTGAGGTCAAGTAAAGCACTTCCTGGGGCAGCCATTCACTCATGAGTTGCTGTAAAATGCATTAAAACCTGTCTTGGGGGTGTGTACGCAGGGCAGCATCACTTTAGGGGCAGAAGTCATGCAAAGTTCCCCCCTGAAACAAGTTTTATCCCATCCCCCTCCCTGGTTTATTGGTCCATGCAGAGGCGGGCAGAGACATGTTGATCTTTATGCATTTTAGTTAAGGGTATCAGCTGTGTTTCTATCTGTGAGATATACATGTGTGTGGCAGAGGTCTTTATTGTAGAACCCTACTTCACCTGAGGTTGCACTAGCTTTTTTGTGGTGATGGTACCCCTTTTTCACACACCCTTTTTAGCCACATTAAAAATTTTTTGTGGTGATGCCCTTTTTTCACTTTCTGTGCTGCCCCCTTTCCCCTTGGTGCCCTAAGCACATGCTTATTATGCTTAATGGTTAATCCAGGGCTGAATCTCTGCAATATTATAGACCTTCAAAGAAAATAACTTGGTCAAAAGCCAGGTACCTATTTTTTTCCTCTAGACTAGAGCAGAACCATATATACTCGTGTATAAGTCAAAAACTGGGAACTGGGAAAACTTATTGGGAAACTGGGAAAACTTATTGACTCGTGTATAAGTCTAGGGGGGTAACTCCAAAGCAGGCGGGGGCAGGGAAGAGCTGGGGTGCCTGCTTCCCACCGGATCTCTCTCCCCTGCCACCTCCTGGATACCCCAACCCTTGGCTTCTTTGACATTTCTTTGCTTGCAAGCAAGGAAACGCCAGATAGAGCATTCGCTTGCTTGCAAGCAAGGAAACCCAAAAAGCAGATGACTTCTCTGTCTGGCATTTCCTTGCTTGCAGGCAAGGGAACTCCAAAGCAGGTGGGGGCAGGGAAGAGCCAGGATACCTGCTCCCCACTGGATCACTCCACCCCCTGCTGCCTCCTGGAGCCCCACGGGAGTCCCAGCCCTTGGCTGCTCTGGCGTTTCCTTGCTTGCAATTGGGTTTTCCTTTTGGGGGTTTCCTTGCTTAAGCAATCTTTGGATCATTGCCCTTTTAAGAAACATTGGCCCTTTCCGCACTGCGGAAAGGGTGCTTCCCCACCGGCAGGAATTCTGCCGGTAGGGAAGCGGGGCCCATTCGCACGAGAGCATGCAAGCGGCCCCCAAAGAGGTTGTGCACAGCAGAGGCAGCTCCGCGATGAGTCGCCTCTTCCCCGTTCATTTCACACTCACCTCGGCTTGTCGCCCTGCTGGCCTCCTCAGACTCAGACACGCTGCCCCTCCGACCTCCAGGGGCCGGAGGCCAGTGAGGAGAGGGTCTAATGGAGGCTGTGCAGGGCTTAATGAGGCGACGAGGTGAGTGGGAGAGGGATCGGGGAAAACAGCCGCAATCCCCGTGGTGCCGCTTGCACCGTGCCGGCTGGAATGTGCTGTAGTTCCTAAAACCTCCCTCCAGGAGGGAGGTTTTTGGAGGTGGCCTGACGCCGCCCTGGGGGAGGGGGAGGGGAGCCAGGTCGGCGCCGCTGCATTTTGGCAGTGCCGCCTGTGCGAACGGCTCCCTGGGGACGGCGTTTTTGCCGTCCCCAGGGCGCAGTTTATGGCCCGTGCGGAAAGGGCCTCATAGAGACAGGAAAAGATGAGTGAGTGAGTGAGTGAGTGAGTGAGTGAGTGAGTGAGTGAGTGAGTGAGTGAGTGAGTGAGTGAGTGAGTGAGTGAGTGAGTGAGTGAGTGAGGGGACAATGGGCGGCGGTGGCAGCAGCGGGTGGCTCATGTATAAGTCGAGGAGGGCTTTTTTGGCACAAAAAATGTGCTGAAAAAGTCAACTTATATGTGAGTATTTATGGTAAGTAAAAATTGGGAGAGCCAGCATGGTGTGGTGGTTAAGAATGATGAACTCTAATCTGGAAAACCAGGTTCAATTCCCCACTCCTCCACACAAAGCCTGCTGGGTAACCTTAAATTAGTCACAGTTCTTTTCAAACTCTCTCAGCTCCCCTATCTCATAAGGTGTCATGGGCAGAGGAAAGGAAGAAGTTTGTAAGCAGCTTTGAGACTCCTTACAGTTGAGAGAAGTGGGGTATAAATCCAAACTCTTCTTCTTTTTCTGGATCCATTGAGCAAAGTTCAAAGCTATCCTCCACCCAATGTAGCTTTCCATTATGTAACAAACCACTTGTTTTAGAGAAAGCCTCCTAAGGCTGGAGGGAGACTCCTTGGAGTACTGTTGGATCCATCCCAGTGTAATATTCCTGAATTCAATTACCAACACTGTGTAAAGGAACTCCCTCTACCCTTTCCATAGCATCCCCATCTGGGCTGTGCCGGATCCTAATCAGCCATTAAATAATCAGGATCCACACTTTGTTTGAACTTAAGTCAACATTTTATGGCATGCCTTTATAGTAGGTTGCAATTTACCATTATTCCACTTGTACATTTGAAGAATGCTTTAATGTGGTTGAAACAGCCCAAGGGTACTCAGTGTTACTCTGACAGTGTTGGGAATGTTAAGAGGCTCGATATTCTCCTGCTCTGATACACTACATCACACTCCTCATTGTAACAGCTGGAAAGCATTTTTGAGGCAGCCCAGAGATCTAAGGAATGTGATAATAATTCATAAACAGCAGTGTCTATATGCAGTTCATGCTGTAATCTGAGGCGTCATCTCTGTCAGCCTTAACTGTTCAGCAGTGAGTTGTGAGGCCTAAGGCAATTTCTTCCATTTGGTGCCGGAATCTGACATTGTTATTCAATTCTGGTATTAGACAGACGAAACTGTGTAAAAATATTCAAAAGTCAAATTAGTATCCATCCCTGACTACTGTTTGTGAAGTCAGAGGGAGACCTGGGGGCAGACTTTGCCAATCCTTGAGGCAAAATTGTTTAAATTAGTATTACAAGCATGGGAAGGTCAAACAATGAATAATTA
The DNA here is from genome assembly GCF_021028975.2 of Sphaerodactylus townsendi. Lineage (NCBI taxonomy): Eukaryota > Metazoa > Chordata > Lepidosauria > Squamata > Sphaerodactylidae > Sphaerodactylus > Sphaerodactylus townsendi. The sequence continues at coordinate 118,800,940 of NC_059429.1, read as the reverse complement.
GAAGGGACCTCAAGCTACACATTTCACTTATGAACTCCCTAAACTTATTAGACTTTGAATGTACGAAAGGATACATAATTTTGTCAATGTTCAAATATTTCCGTTGCCATTGAGTATTTATTCGTCTCTCTCAGCCCTCATCTTTTCTCTCTTTTCTTGACACCTTTCTCAATATGACTCAAAGTTTCCACAGCCATTTTAATTATTCACTTGTGCCCTAGGGCCATTTTGTACTTTCCCCCTGCGCATTTCTTAACAGTGTTCATGGGAAGAATTGCGTGAAGTATTTTTTCACTGCTTGTGATAGGCAGATGTTTCATACCTGTATTCTAGATAAACCATGAACCAGACCTTTGGTGCACTAAGGTCAGTGTGGTCTTTCACATCACTTATTTCTTTTTAGTGGAGATGCCTAGGATTGAACCTGGGACATTCTGCATGCCAAACAGGAAGCGGCATAGATTTGTGGGCAGTAGTCTCCCATTAACAGGCACCTGGGAACCCTAGGCCACAGTCAGTTCTCAGGCTTTCTCTGCATTAGTTGTAGTTCAGTAGATCTGGCCAAGTTTTTATCTTGTATGTTGCTGTTATTTTGTTGATGGGCTATAATATTGCCTTAGTGCATTCACAACTTTTTGCTTTGTTAGCTGCCTTGGCTCTAGGGCAGTGATGGCGAACCTTTTCGAGACCGAGTGCCCAAACTGCAACCCAAACCTCACTTATTTATCGCAAAGTGCCAACACGACAATTTAACCAGAATGCTGAGGTGTTAGTTTAGAAAAAACAACTCAAACATTACCATCTTTTGTCTTAAAAGGCATTGTGCACTGCCACACACTCGAACTGTGGCATAGGTGGTGGGGGGAGGTGCGCTCTCTGCGGAGCTGACATGGTGCCCAAGTGAGCTCGGGGTTACTGGGCCTGCTGCCTGGTCTGGTAATGAGGTGGGGGAGAGCGGGTACTCGTAGGGCAGTAGATGGTACTTACAGCAAATCAGGTTGACTCAAGAGGACCTCCCTGAACCTCAGCCCCAGTCGACAACAGCCTCTGGCAGGGTGGGGAGAGGCGGGAAGGGGGAGGCTATGATTCTGTACTGGGGTGAAGGCACTCGTGCCCACAGAGAGGGCTCTGAGTGCCACCTCTGTCACCCATGCCATAGGTTTGCCACCACTGCTCTAGGGAGTAAGGGAGTAAGGGAGTAAGGGAGTTGCCACCACTGCTCTAGGGAGTAAATATTGTCAATGAAGATAACTTTAAATAAATGTCTGCTTATGGTTTATTTAATGACATCCGCCCACCCACACCGGTCAGGATTCTGCACACAACCCAGTCTAGGGGGGAAAAAGTGATGTCAAGCAAGACACAAAACCTGAACTTGCAGGTATAATTTTTTTTTAAAAAAGGCAGAATGTCAAGGATGTCAGCTTTTGGAAACCTGCCAATAGTTGTCAGACAATGGAATTGTTCTCGGAAAAGAAGTTCTTTTTACAGCTGCGATCAACAGATGACAAAGCCGCATTTCTGTTATCGTGTTGGCAGGAAAGGAGCAGTAGCAATATTATAGAAATAAATTCCAGAGAGCACAAGAGAGCTTACAGTCAAATGTTCAATTCTGCCAAGCATGCTTTGGAAAATGATCATGGTAGCTGTTCCCATTATGATTCTGAACCACTGCAATGGCTGTGAGTAAGAAGATTTGATTCACTAGGCACCAAACAATTTCTGATACCACCCAGTCTTCACTCTTGTTGACTTGTGCGGTGTCTCTCCAGCTTATCAAAGAAGGCTTAGTAAGAGGGTTAGATGTAACATTTTGTCACCTGATGACATCTCCTCTTCAATCTGAGATTTTTCAAATAACGCTGCCTACATAATACATATAGATTCCGAAGTGAATATCCCTGTCATCTGTATTTGCCTGAGCATTTTCTAAAAGAAGAAATGGCCAACCTTTCTATGCTCTAGGTCACAGGTGTCAAACTTCCGATCCTCCAGCTGTTGTGGACTACAGTTCCCATCATCCCCTGCCAGCATGATGCTGGCAGGGGATGATGGGAGCTGTAGTCCATAACATCTGGAGGGCCGCGAGTTTGACACCTCTGCTAGGTTGTTTGCTTTTTTGGATAATGTTCCAGTGGTTTAGAGGGATACCTTGCCTCACAAATTAAGGATGGGTTTGAATTTCTCATCCCTGCTGTTCCAGCATTCAGAACTTCCATTTTCTTCTTTGCTTTTGCAAAATCAAGATGTGAGTTTATTTGGCACAATTTTTCATTTCCAACTGCTGATCCCCCCTTACCCCCAGCAACGATTGCATTTTCAATATTATTTGTTCAACAATCAGCCAGTTTTTTTACTCTGCAGTTTTATGCTTTACATATTCCACATATACAACCTCCCAAAGCATTAATATAGATTAAATTCAGAGTTGAGATAAGTTAGATATAGCTGAATATCAATATATCTTACATATCTCAATATATCTCATGCTCAACATGGCCAAAACTGTGGATGCCTAAATCCAGCCAATGAAGCCATGAATAGACATGATAAATCTTTCTACAAATCAGATAAAAGCTGCAGAAGGAGAGAAGGAAGCAGGGAAAGGAGAGGGCATGAGGTAAATAATGTGAAGAAAATGGTTTAGGGAAAATTGAGGTGCTGCTTGCAAGTCATTGTGGGTTTTCCACCAGTGGTTAGCACTGCACAACTGGGCCATAGTTTTCCTGGTTAAGGGTTGTCATGAGAAGGGAAGAAGGGAGAGCTGAAGGTGGGGGGCAAATAATGGCTGACACACTCAAGCTGCACCCAAGACCACCTCAGCCAGCCCGAAGAAGAAGGGGCCAAAGAAGGGAGCCAAGTGCCAGCTTTCCCCACGAGTGGCCCTGGCGCTGGAAGAAGCACCACCCTCAGACAAGGAGAGTGCCCCGGAAACCTCCGATATCGGGGAAAGCAGTGAGCTGTCGGGAAACGATGATGAGAATAAGAGCTTTCAGGGAAGAGAAGAAGAAGAAGAAGAGTTTTGGATTTATATCCCCCCTTTCTCTCCTGCAGGAGACTCAAAGGGGCTGACAATCTCCTTGCCCTTCCCCCCTCACAACAAACACCCTGTGAGGTAGTTGGGGCTGAGAGAGCTCCGAGAAGCTGTGACTAGCCCAAGGTCACCCAGCTGGCATGTGTGGGAGTGTACAGGCTAATCTGAATTCCCCAGATAAGCCTCCACAGCTCAGGCTGCAGAGTGGAGAATCAAACCCGGTTCCTCCAGATTAGATACATGAGCTCTTAACCTCCTACGCCACTGCTGCTTTGTCAGCCCGTGAATGAGAGATCACCTAAGTAAGCTATCCATAAATTCAATAAACGAATTCAAAAATTAAAGATAAGTTGATTGACATACAAATATGCATTTATCATGATACATATCTGAACGCTTCCAACAACTCCAATAACTTTCTGAGCTCTGATCGTCACAAAACACACTGGAGAGATGGGGCAGTGAGTGTACACTGCTCCGGTTGTCATTGTGTCTATTGACAGGGCTCTGTCTGACAAACGTACCACTTGTGCTTTGCATCCTTATTTATCCTGGTTGTGCTTTGGATTCTTGTCCAACGTTTTCCATCATGTAACAGCCATTTGAATCAGTCATGCCTATTATCAACTAATCACTGACTGGGGACATCTTCTCTCAGCCTTTCAAAGAGGCACTTATCTGTCCCATGCTTTAAGAAACATCCCTACAGAAAAATGATGTGGCCAATTATCACCCAGTCACTAATTTGCCAACCCTAGGTAAGGTAACTGAAACCAACTGTGGGCCTTCTTGGGTAACTCAGGTGCTCTAGACCTTTTGCAGTCTACTTCTGAAAGGATCTTGTGCATCCCACTTTTTGCGTGATCCAGCTGACCCTTGCTGATGGTGAAGAGACAAGGGGTTATACTTGACCTAGCATTACTACTGGAGAAGCAAATCAATACAGCCACAAAAAAAGGCTTTGTTTCAACTTAGTTTAGCATGGAAGATGACCTCCTACTTTGACTCAGTGGATTTGTCCACCTGGATCCAGGTTACAGGAACATCTAGATTAGACTACTGTAATACACTGTATAAAGATGGTGGTGAAAAGCATTGTCAAGCAGCAGTCAACTTGTGGCAACCTTGCAAGGCAAGAGATAAACATGGGTGGTTTGCCTTTTACTGCCTTTGGGTAATAACCCTGGACTACTGGTCTCCTATCTAAGTTCTAACCAGGGCTGGCCCTGCTTAGCTTGAGATCTGACAATATCAGGCTACCCTGGTCCACCCATGTCAGAGCATGCTGTATATGGATGTCCCTTCAAATAATTCCCTCGATAATGTCAAACTATTTATTATATATTTATTATATAATTACTGCACTACTTTTTTCATCATTCCTATTACCCATCTCCTCCCAATTATGACTGTATGACTATAGCCTGTGCTGACATTTCATTTTATTTTATGATTTTACATTTTATGTTTTTATTACTATTGATTGTTTCCTGATTGCTTACTAGACCTATATGACAATCATTAAGTGCTGTACCTTATGATTCTTGACAAATGTATTTTCTTTTATGTACACTGAGAGCATATGCACCGGAGACAAATTCCTTGTGTGTCCAATCACACTTGGCCAATAAAGATTCTATTCTATTCTATTCAAAACCATCTTGAAAATGTCCAGTTATTACAGAATGTTGCAACTTGATTATTAGAAGCAGCTAAGTGGTGCATGCATTTTGCAGCCACACTGCAGTCAGTCCATTGGCTGCCCATTGGTTACTGGGTTCATTTAAGGTAGTGGCCACCACATACAAAGCTTTTTATAGCCTTAGACCCTTTTATGTGCAGGACAGCCCCTCCTCATCAGGACAACTTCAGTCATCTCAGCAGGGCCTCCTACACCTGCCACTGTGCAAAGGGACAAGATCAAGAACTGCATGTACATATGCCTTCTCCCCAACCCTATAGTCCCCAACCTATGTAATGGACTGCTTGAGGAGGTTAGATGGCTCTCTTAGGCCCTTTCCTCACGGGCCATTTACAGAGCCCTAGGGACGGCAAAAACGCGTGTCCAAATCTCGCTCCCTGAGCGAGGTTTTCTCAAAACAGTGGCTTCCAGCCGCTGCCATGCGAACGGCAGTGGCTGGAAGGCACCATCCCCCCCTTTCCCGATTGACGTACCTTTCCTGTGACCTTCCAGTGCGTTGCCCAGGCCTGGGGATATGCCCCCCCTGCCCTGCGACTCCAGAGCTGTCGCGCAGGGCAGGGGGCATGTCCCCTGGCCTGGGCGATGTGCTGGAAAGTTGCAGAGAAGGTACGTCGATCGGGTGACGGCGCAGCACTAACCTGCATGTCCTTCCCTACCCTACTGGGACCCGTTAGGTGCTGAGCGATTGTGTGTGGTAATCAGCGTTGCTGTATACGCCCGGCGGTACCCCTGAGTGTGGCCATGCAGAAACGGCCATAGTTTTGGCTTTTCAGAAAGTATTTAAAACAGAACTGTACAGAAGGGCTTTTTTTTGTAAAGTACTAGAGCTGCATTGTTACGGAATGATTCCTGAATTCATTTTGATAGAAAGTATACAGCTGTGTACTCAGAGGCAGAGTGAGGGGAAACTGCACCAGGGACATGTGCACACCCTGTACCCCTGCTGCAGTGCTGCCTGCTCCTGCCCTGGAATGCCCCTGCCACGTCCCCTCCACGGCCTGGCCATGCCTCCACTGTGGCTCCGCCTGAGACATCGTGCCCCCCCTGCCCCGTGGGCGCTATGCCACTGTGTGGACTATTCTAATATTAATATGCATTATCTGTGGCTGTAAGCGAAACATCATTTGTATTGCTGTTAAGTGCCAAGTCACTTCTCACCTATCGCAACCCTAGGAATTAATTACTTCCAAAAGAAATACCGCGAAACATCCTGTGAACACCCATGAACAGCTTGATGAACTATCAAACTGATGGTTGAAAAATAAGACTTCTGTTCACAGCTAACACTGTGAGAGCTGAACCGGCAAGTGTTCATGCATCCCTAGTCACCATCAAACTATTTCCCTACCATCTTTGCAGGGCCAAATAACAGGCCTAGCCAGAACTGATAATAGTGAGCTTGAAGAGCCAATCACCTGACACAGTATAACAGTGCAAACATATATCAATTCACTAAATCCTGCAAATTCTGAATCTGGAAATATATGAGAATTCGATTGCTTTCTACAGGCAAATGCCTTTGTATCTTGGCATTTCTTTGGAGAAAACAAATGTATCCAATTATTTATATTTACTTCCTGAACCCAAACTCCGATGTGCAACCTCCTTGACGAGCAGTAACATCATGCCATCTTCCCTGAGATCTGGTAGGGAGATGAAAAGACCACGCTATGAAAGACTTTGCGTTTGTAACGTGAATTGTGAAGAGTCAGCTCATCATACCCTACACCATTGTCTTTTATATAATGCAGCCAGGGGGAAGTTCCTGGCACCTTAGTTGACTGACAACAGAATTCTCACAGACCAACAGAAAACCCTCTTCCTTCTGCACAATGGCTCAAGATAAGCTTTAGAGTTGGCTGTCAGCTTCCGCTGTATTGTAATTGCAAGGTGTTCTTAATGTCACTTTGAAACATTTTATTTAGTTATTAATTTATCATTTTAGAGGGTTTTTTTGAAATATAGAACCCTATTTTGTTATATGCTCTTTTATAAATTTGTATTTTTTAAAAGTATTTATTATTGTTGTGATCTGAATGCCATTAAATGTTTCAGTTGAATACAGGCAAATGTTAAATGGGTACTGTTATGCTCCCCTTCCACCCCACATCTCAGAACACGCATTCAATCCGGGATTTTTATGGATACAATATATATGTGAGATATATTTCTGAGATATATTAATGCTAACAGCTATATATGGATAAAATAGGCTAAAATAGGCTAAAAGCAAGCCTAGAAATGGCAAACAGTCAGTAGAGAGTTAATTGTATTGTTGCTCCTTGATGTCCACACCCAAGCCAGAGCTACAGTTGATAGAGTTGTAAATGTGCACTATCCCTTGAATTGAGATGCTGCAACCCTTCTCTCCCCTTCAGCTGTTCCTAAAACCTCCTAAGTGCTCCCATCCCTGATTTAATCTTGCTGCCTCTGCTGAATTACAATAGCCAGAGACTCACTCTGCTGGCCACCTATTCAAGGTGTTTCTAATGTAATCAAGAGAACAATTGGCTACCAATCCCCTGGGTTTAGAACAATAGATAGAGCTGCTAATTAGCTCAACCCTGCAACCCAGCACAGATGCAAGAAACGAAACCTAATGCAAAAGGTCTCTTTTCCCGCCAAACCAGCAATCCACCCTAGTCCTGTTCACCTTAAGCTCATTGCTCATTTCTAACCTGAACCTCCCTTGGTCAAGTTGGTGTGAGATACAATATCGTCCTTCTACGGGATCTCTGTGCTGGCATAGAGTCCCTGCTTTCTCCTTCATCTCATTCATTGGAACCATTAGGTAACATATCACCCTGCTGCCTCCCAATTCCCTTTCTATCATCCAATTCCCTTTCTATCATCCAAACCTATTTTTCTCACCTTTTTATATCTCTAGGAACTTGTGTGTATGTGCCTCCATATCTTACTGTATGTGTGCTTGAAACCAAATGTATGTAAACATTTTAAACTTGATTTGGACTCCTTGTGTTACTCTGCGGAATGTTCCATGCCATATTTCCCGGTATACATAGTCTCAAAGATTCCAGCCTAGCCTCCTCTCACATTGCCAAGCTAAGTTGCTCTCCCCAAAGCTCTGCCAAGCTGAGTTGCTCTCCCCAAAGCTCTGCCAAGATAAGTTGCTCTCCCCATTGCTCTGCCAAACTAAGCTCTTTCCCCAACATATTTGCCAAACCGAGCTATTCTCCCCAGTGCTAACCCCAAAAGAAATCCTTCCCCCTGTTAAGCTGGGTAACAGTACATAAATTTGGTCTGATTTGTTTTGCGTGTGTAAAGTGACTTATGACAAATGGCTTTCAAGGCAAATCAGAAGCAGAGGTGGTTTGACATTGTCTTCCTCTGCAGAACCTTCCTTGGTGGCCTCTCTCCCAAATATTGACTATGCTTAGCTTCTGAGATCTCACAAGATCAGGCTATACCCTACTGCCTTCCCTCCTTCCGATTTGTTTTAGCTCTGAAAAAAGTTTAACATTGTCCGACAGATCAGCGCTATGCAATGCTGTTCACTGCTCAACATCCGTACGCATGTACATCGTGTCAACACCTATTGATTTAAGCATTTCACTGTGTTCCAAGACTCTCCATCTTAAGTGAATAAGGGAAGCATATGCCTTGCTATACCCTTCTATTTCTAAGCTTGCCTGCAATTATGCTTGATTCTCCAAGGTCACGGCCTGAGAGATGATGTTGCAGGGAAACAAAATACACATTTTGTAATTCTCAGCACCTTTTTGCATCTTAATGAGTCTGGACAGGGAAGGAAAGAGGGAGAGGCAGAGAAGAAGAGGCAGGGAAGGAAGGTGAAGCTCAAACCAATGAGCATAAGGTTTGCCTCTAGGCCGCTCGTCAGGCACCTAAGCCCATAACAATTATATTGTTTGTTACTGAAATAATGAAAGAGAGTAATTAGAATGATGCTGCTAAAATTACCTGCTCTTTGTAATGTATGCTTCCAAAATTAGTTTGGCAAGGGTGCTTTGTAACAGTCTGAATCCATATTAATAGTAATAATATAAAAAAGCAGCAGCAATTAGGCATCCAAAGCCCCACAGTGACAGCTTTTCAGTGGCGCTTTCATTTTTAATTTTAAGATGGCCAGTTCCCACCGAGAACAATATCCTTGCTCTGTACTTTTGTCAAATGTGATGATGCATTGTTAGCAATTAATTTGAAAAATTGTTTTCTCACTCCCAAGGAGACCACAGTTGTAACTGTCACCTTTAAGTGGCACCGGTTCTGTAATTAGAACTGCCATCCATAAAAAATTATCTGTCACAGATTACCAAAAGTTGGAATTCCCAATCAGTTTTCCCACCCAGCTGATTTCAGGCAAGACTGCTCTCTGTCCAGGGCTATAGCTGCTGTAACTCAGAGTAAGCAATGCTCACATTTAGCCTAAGGATGCATAGTAGGTATGTTAACTGAATTTCATGAATATTCTGTTTCAGTTGAAATTTGGAGTGAAATCATTTGGAGTGAAATTTGGAGTGTTTTTTTCCCTGAGCAAAACACCCAGGGTTGCTAAATCAAGAATTGGGAAATTCCTGCATATTAGGGGATGGAACTTGGTGAGGGCAGGCACCTCAGTGGGGTCATAGAGTTCACCCTTCACAGCGGCCATTTTATCAAGGAAAACTGATCTCTGTAGTCTGAAGACCAGTTGTAATTGTGTGAGATCTCCAGGTGGTCTCTCCAGGAGATTGTTAGGCTAAAAGCCCCTAAATTCAACACTAATATTAATAGGAAGATGGATGGGCAGTTTTGCAGCTGACTGGAAAGTGATGCAGTTTGGGGGTGGATTCCAGTGGAGGTGTTTTGTGAGAGATGATGCTGACATTTGTTTGGTAAATGTTTTGCTGGGGGTGATTTGTGAGCGATTTACATGCTTAATACCCACTTGCACTGGCTTGGAGCTGTTTCTCAGGCTATCAACCTACCTCATAGGGTTGGTGTAAGGACAAAATTTGGAAAGAGAGTTGGTGGGGAAAGAGCCATGTATGTTTTGCTGGAAGTGGGAGGTGTTTTGTGAGCTGGTACAAAAAATCATTGTTTGGTCATGGTGGTGGAGGGTTGCCGCCCATACCAGGGGGGGCACCAAACTCAGGTTTTGTCCCCAGGCTTCAGTTTGCCTAGATATGCCTCTGCTCCAAGGCCAGGGATGGCAGTCTCTTGTGGCCTCCCTGGTGGGGAGTGCAGAAGGGACTGCTGGCTGGGAGCCCAGCTGGTGGGTGGGTTGGTGGTGGGGGTAGGACAGGGGCGGAGTCAGGCAGGGGTGGAGCTGAGGGGCAGGCCTTGGGGAAGTGTGGCCATGCCCCAGGGGTGGGTGGGGTGCGGTCCTGCCCCCTGAGCCTCGCCCCCGAACCCCCCCATAAAAATTCTATACCTACGTCCCTGCCTCAACTTTTGGGTTCTGTAGGGCAGAACGTGGAATGAATCTTGCAAACAATTTAAAACAAATTTTCTTTTTTACTTTTCACTTAACAAAACATATATCATCATAGGACTTAAAAACCATGATCTTGTTCAAGTTTAACAATGAATTATTCCTCTGTCTACATCTTGCCAACCCCAAGCCTATTTCTTTCCTCTTGTAGGTGGCCCAGGAAGTCTCCAGGTGAACTCTTGGTGCACTGGCTCCGAAAGATGGAGCTCCCACGAGAACTCCTATCAAATAACCACGGCGCTGAAACAATACATTCCAAAATTTACAATTCAAAACAAAAGTCTATCTCCCTTACTAGTCCCTATACAAATATCTTAGTTACATTAAACAATGTGTAAAGTGCCTACAATTAAACTTTAAAATCCCAGCAGGGCTGCCTTGCTTCCTTCTTCTGCTTTCCATGCATTCCGCACCCTTCTGCCTCTGGAGTCTCTACTCCCACCTGGCTCATTTCATTCCTATGTAGGGGTTACATTAGCATTCATACAGCAGCTGGAGGGAAAGGGAGTTTGAATGTTCCTAGAAGCCTGATTGGGCTGGGGCCAGTGGAGGAGAGGAAAAAGGAATTCCTGCCTCCCTCCCCCCTCTTGCACCATTTTCCCTAGCCAAACCAGTTGACATGGGGAAAATTTGCCCATATGTGGAACTGCACCTTGCAGCTTCAAAGACAGACAAATTACTCTCCCCCAGCTATTTTGGCTCATCAAAATGGCAGAGATGCCTGTCCTCCCATGTGCCATCATCACAAGCCCAGCTGGGCTCCTAGGTACATCAAAAATGTCTTTACTTTCAGATGCTGTGTGACTGAAGGAAGGAAGGAAGGAAGGAAGGAAGGAAGGAAGGAAGGAAGGAAGGAAGGAAGGAAGGAAGGAAGGAAGGAAGGAAGGAAGGAAGGAAGGAAGGAAGGAAGGAAGGAAGGAAGGAAGGAAGGAAGGAAGGAAGGAAGGAAGGAAGGAAGGAAGGAAGGAAGGAAGGAAGGAAGGAAGGAAGGAAGGAAGGAAGGAAGGAAGGAGACCAGTAGGCCTGCACCACTACCCCTTTCCCATTCTGAAATTAGTAGGAAGGTTGTCCCAAAACCATCTTGAATGGCAGAAGGTGGGTAAGCCAGTACCAGAAAGGAGAAGAACGGTCCAGCCACTAACACTAGGAATTCTAGTATAGCAGAACCTTTTCATCACCGCCCATTGATTTTACTGAGAGCTGAGCAGTAATAACATCTCCCCAAGGGGTGTCGTCTCCTCTTGCTATAGCCTAGCACCCCTTAACTGACATTTTTCCCGACCCCTGGATATTAGCTCTGTAACCTAAGTGCCATAATTAGATGGCACCAGATTGTTTAATTTGACTGTTACAGACTGTTTCATAGTATAAACTGTAGATAGCCCCCGAGCATCTGTATAGAAAAATGTTTAGTATGAGCTTAGATTGGGGTTGATAGATAAGATTAGTTTAGCCAGCTAGAGCTGGATTATTTAGTGAGGACATTGGGTAGGCTTGTTATTGGAACAAGAGGGAGGCTGAGGCCAGAGTTATGGGGGAGGCACCACCTTGGGGCTAGGGATCCCTGTGCTGATGGGAGACGGGGTAGTGAATATTGCGGTAGGCGGCGGCCATATGATAGAAGCCGCATACCGAGAATGTAGCTATGCTGCGTCGCCTTCTTCTGACCTCCACGACCTATCCCGAGAGGCGATGGTGGGTTGGAGTCCAGGGACACTCTAGCTTCGTCTTTGGTGTTAATTAATGCCAGGTCCATCAATAATAAGACCCGCGGTGCTCCGAGATTTCCCTCCGGAGCCCATGCAGATGAACCTGGCATGTATCACGCGAGAAACCTGGAGTGCTTGAAAGGTGAGACCCGTGCGCATGCTTGAAGTGAGGTCGCGCCCCCAGGTTTCAGCCGATGTCTCCACCCGATGCGTGAACACAGGGCCGGGGAGGCGGATTGTGGCTTTGTTCATCCGTGAGTCCATTCCCTTTAGGGCAGTCCCGTCCCGGAGATACGCTGGCGCCATGGAGGTGTAGCTGGAAGGCCTGGGTGAAGTTGGCCACCGGAGAGGTTGGCTGTCACTTCTGGTGTACCCGGTCGCCTAAGCGCGCAGGAGACAGCCGCCACCCGCGGCTGCTGGAGGTGGTGTCCGGACTGGGCGTTCGCGGTTCCCACAGACTTGTTGTCTTGGGGACTTCAGCGATCCATGTGCGATGCCGCTTCATGTGTACAGCGGCCGCGGACCTAGTGTCATCCATGGCTGACGCTAGGCCTCTCCCTAATAAACTTTGGCCCCACCCATGGGGAGAATACGGGCACAGCGCTGGATCTGGTCTTTGGAATTCGGGGGATAAATTTGGTGCGTATCCTCTATTGATAGAGAGTGCCATGGTCCGACCACTTTATGCCTTGAAGGTCGGGTGGACTTGCCACACCGCCCTGTCTAAAGAAGCGGCCGGGCTGATTTATGCCCGCCTGCGGAGACTTATGGATCCCACTTGGTTTCCCTGAATGCTCCTACGGGACCCTGAACCTGCCGGCACACTTTCGATGAGCAGGTGGAGGACTGGAATGCCGGCTCTCCGATGCCATCGATGTTGTTGCCCCGGCGTCCTCGTCCCGGCTCTCGGCGTGCTCCATGGTATACAGAGGAACTTGCGCCCGAGGGCCAGAACAAAGGACTTAGGCGTCTGGAGCGAGTGTCGGAGGAAGCTTCATTGATGAAGCTCGCGAACATCTTATGGAGACGTTTATGAAAGCCTGTAAAGGATGGTGGCGAAGGAAGCGAAGAGGGCTTTCTTCTCTTCCTCCCTCGCATCCGCTAGCTCTCGCCCAACACAATTGTTCCCGTATAATTAGGTCAGTGACCTCATATCCCGGAGAGATCATCAAATTCTCAATTGGATTATCAGCTGTAGAGCATTTATGAAGCTTTTCTTGCGGATAAAGTTGGCGTTAAGCTCCGCCATGACAACTTCCACCCACGGTTGCTTTACAATTAGTGAACTGGAGACTCCACTTGCCGTCTTGAGCCTCTGTTTGCCCGGCTCGGTTCTCCCGCTCTCTGGAAGCCGCTGTTGACAGGGCCTTAGCTTTGCTGTTAGACCTACTACCCTGTCCTCTGGATCCGTGCCCGTCCTGGCGGTAAAAGCATTGCCGAGCGGAGCTGTGACTACATCTGTTGAAATTATAATCAATGAAACTCCCTTGAGGCAAAGGAGTCTTCCGGATGGGTTGAAGGAGGCAGTGGTCCACCCACTCTTAAAAAGACCATCGTTAGATCCGGCGATCCTGGCCAATTACCGCCCGTTTCAAATCTTTGGTTTCTGGGGAAGGTAATTTGGGAGAGTGGTGCTGGAGCAGCTTCAAGGCTTTCTGGATGACGCATCAGCCTTCCGACCCCTTCCAGTCCGGCTTCCGTGCTGGGCATGGGACGGAGACTGTTCTCGATAGCCGTCCACAGAATTACCTCCATTATCAGCTTGACCGAGGCGGATCGGCGCTGCTGGTGTTGTTAGATCTTACGTAGCGTTTGATATGGTCGAAGCCATGACCTTTTGACCCACCGCCTGGCAGCCTCTGGAGTCGCGGGGCACTGTCCCTTCAATGGATAGCCTGCGTTTCTCCAGAGGTCGGAGTCGCTTAGCTAAAGTGAAGATGCGGGGATCAGGCCTCCCGAAGAGTGCCAGCTGGTCAGTCACGAATTCGGTGTACCCCAGGAGGCGGCTATTATCCCCTTTGTTGTTTAACATCTATATCGCGACCCCTTGCTCAGCTGGTGCGGAGTTTTGGGCTGATTTGTCAACATCCAGTATGCGAGATGACACTCCAGCTCATTCTGTTGATGGAGGGCAGCCAGCCGCCCAGCCTAACGGCTCTACAGCACTGTTTGGGAGGCGGTTGCTGGTTGAGATTTAGCGTGACAGAGCAGGTTACAACTGAACCCATCGAGAAGCCGGAGGAAGTCCTCTGGCTTGGCAGCGAGAGAGAGGGCTTTTCCAGCTGCGGTGTGGGAGGGGCCACATTGGCGCCCGACCCCCTCCGTCCAGCAGCCTGGGGGGAGTCCCACCTGGATTTGTGCTCTCAATGGAGGAACCCAGGTGGCCCATGCAACCCAGGCTGCTTTTCCACCTCCGACAGGCCCGGCGGCAATGGCTCTCCCCTTCCTCTCCCAAAGCCGGACCTATTACCGTGATCCGCGCAGCGGTCATCTCCAGATTGGACTATTGTAACTGCGCTCATGGCAGACGCTTCCCACTGCGTTTGATCGAGGAGATTAAAACTGGTCCAGCATGCGGTGGCCAGCGTTTGCTGACAGAGTAGCGCCACCTGGGACCATATCAGCCTATATTATGTACCAGCTCGCGCTGGCTTCCAGTAGAAGTTCAGGATCATTTTCAAAGGTGTTGGTATTAACCTTTAAAGGCCTTACGCAGGCCTGGGACCATCGTATCGCCGAGAACCCGCATCACCCGGTATTATGTCCCTACCCACCGCGGCCTCTCCGTTCGGTTGAGGCCAATTTACTGGTGGTCCCTGGCCCCTCAATGACTCTTGCGGCTGGCCTCCACGCGGCAGACCCAGGGCGCTACGGCTCTGGCCCGGCCTGGTGGAGCAGCTCTCCCTCCAGCGGTCCGGGCCCTCGCGGGAAGGACCTCAGTGAGTTCCGCCATGGGCCTGTAAAGGCGACGAACTGTTCGCCCGAGGGCCTTTGGAGGCACTGGCAGCTGATGTGGTGCACCCCCATCACTGGCCCTCCTGGCCCTGCGTCCGACCCTGACATCTGGGTGGTTTGCCAACTCAATGAGACCACTGCCATGCCTCCCTCTGGGGGGGTGGGGTGAAATTGGGGAGGAATTTTAAAATTAAGCTGCTGGACGCCACTTGTATTCCTATTTCTTTGTTAAATATTGTTCGCTGCTTTTAACGTTTTAATTCTGTGTTGTTGCTTTTACCTGCTGTACACCGCCCAGAGCCCTTCGGGGATGGGGCGGTATAAAAGCCTCATAAAATTAAAAAAAAATAAATAAAAAATAAAAATATAATGCAAACAAAAAAAAGGTATTAGAATGACATAAAAGAAAGTGCCAGAATTAGACGACTAGCCCTTTCCCAAAACAAGCAAGATGAAAGCGCCCACCAAGAGTGTATAAGAAAACAGAAAGAAGCAGACTTAAGGCCTAGTTGTACATACCTAATGTTTCACTTCCCTTGAAATTCCTGAAACGTTTTGCTCCAACGCATACCTCTGAAGTCCCATCATTTTTTTTTGTTTCAAGCAGAATTCAGTGACAACCTAAGGATACTTGTTTGAACTCTGTGAGCTTCCCTCACAAATCCTCAGACATTTTTACTGCAGTAGAGGCATCTAAATTCACCTTGACTCCTGCTTTTGACAAAAGGCTACACCCACCGTAGTGCTCAAAGTAATGTTGAGTCTAGTTCAGTATTACTGAGGGCTGATTAACACCCCAGTGATCGAGATCCCGTGGAGGTGGGACAACACAACACTTTCAAAGGCAGCTCACCTTTGTTTTATGTAAAATCTCATCACCAGCAGACTAAATGAATTTAGGGCTGCCAAGAAGGTCACCTTGATGAGTGTTTATTTACCAGTTTATTTCTGTCGACACTGTTGTCATTTCAAAGACAGACAGGGCAAAGATGGGTGGCTGGTATCTATTCTTAGCCCCACCTTTTGTATACTTTGTGACCAAAGGCAAGCTTCTTTTACTGAGGTTCACCCATTTATAGTTTCACACGAACCCCCTCCCCCTTTTTGGTGGTAAACAAGGCACATTCTTTATCTTTAAATTTTAACTTGTACCTTGATGCAACAGTTTAGGAACACTCAGCAAGCACTTAATTCAGACCTCTCTCACCTTATCTTAGACTCAAAGGCATATTGTAATCTGTTTGCAGTGGAATAAACAGTTGTGCTGTTCAGTAGCATAGCTGCTTATGTAAAAACCTTGGTGCTTAACTTCACCCAAAATCAATCCATTAAAAAAAATGTGTGGCATAGCCTTTATTTGGAAGTTACGACCACCAGACAGAAGCTGAAGTGTTGACTATTGTGCTGTGATAGTAGAGTAGTAATCATTCACCTCCTGAACTGTCTTGTCCATACAGGGGAATTGGGTTGTGAATGATTGTTATTTCACAGAAAACTTTAATGCCCAACTATGTCTGGATGGAGCCAAAGAATCACTGCATAGGATCAATTGTCTGACTTTCTGTCACACAAACCAAGGTCTGGATTTCACAGAGCACTATTTAGATTCAGCCACCTAGTTGCCCAGCTTAACCTGATCTTGTCAGAGCTTGGAAGGTAAGCACCAGAGGTGTATCAGGGGGAAATGGTGCCCAAGGAGACCACCTGCTCTGGATGTCCCCCCACCCGCACCCCCCCTGCGCTTGGGGGCAGGACTCTGGAGCGGGGGCGGCTTGAACAGGCACCACAGTGACAGCAGGCTGGCAGCACCTCGGAGACCCACCCCCTAGGGCCTGGAGAGGGAATGAGGTGGCTCGAAAGGGCACTGCGGCAGCAGGCCAGCTCCTGGTAGCAGGCCAGCTCTGTCTTTAGATGCCTCCTTCACACTGACCCAGCTCTTCTGAGCTGGGTCGGTGCAGGGGAGGAGGGGGTGGGGGTAATTTTGTGTCCCCCATTGTGCCCGGGTCATTTGACCCTACCTGTCCCCATGGATGGTACACCACTGCTAAGCACAGTCAGCCCTGCTTAGTAGTTGGATGGGAGAGTTTTGAGGAAAGCTGGAGTTGCTGTGCAGAGGAAGGCACTGGCCCACCTGGACTCATCTCTTGCCTGGAAAACCCCACCGTCACCACGAACCAGTTGCAACTTGACGGCACACAATTATTACATTAAATTAGATCTATGTGTTACAAGCTCATGTAACCTCTGTCTGTGGGGCAGAACTTGGAAGGAGTTGCAAAGAACTAAATTTGAAACAAAATGGTTTACTTTCTTAACAAATAACACTTTTAACATTAACATTTAACATTTACAATTTACAGTCCTTTTAGGTTGCATTTCAAATCCTTATCTTGACAATCCAATGATAAATGCCAAGTCCAATTCTTCCTGCTGGTGGTTGGCTTATGAAGACTTCAGAGGCTTGGTGAATGGGATCTAAGACGATGAAGGTCCCCAAAAGAACTCCCATCAACTACATACATAGCAAGCCCTGAAACAAGGTGTTAAGAGCTTATAAAGAAATCAAGGTCCTAGCCTGGTAGCCTTGCTTCCTCCAGCTTCACCAGTTTTTTCAGCCTTCTGCGGCTTTGAGTCTCCATCCCTTTCTGGGTCAACCCATTCTGGACATAGGGGTTAAACTCACACATTACAAATACTGCTTTCTAACAATTCAGTTGCTTTTTATTGGGTCAGATCCAGTGATCCATCCATGGAGAGAATGGACACTTGAGAATTTCTCTTGTTTTCCCCTCTCCGCGACAGCCATAACAGATTCTAGCAAAGCTAACTCTTTGGGTCATGGAATCTGCATGGAATAATAAGCATGTGGATTAGTGGGCTGCTATTTGGAGGGGAAAGAGGGAGAAATTACTTTCCTGATGTTGCCTCTTTCCCGCTCTTCACTGCTGGGCTGGGCTATTACTCCACACATGTGCTACATCCCTGGGAATTAGCTTTCCTGGGATCAGAAATGGCTGCTAAGGAAAGAGGAAAGTGGGGAAGATTTGTGATTCCTGGGCCGGCAGATTGCTAGACCCATCCAACTGTATTATGCTGATTGGTTGTTATGGTTTTGTGTTAAACATTCTGTTGGCAGTAATTTTCTTTGAGAGCTGAAAATAGGAAAATCATTCCATAAAACCTCATGATCATGTTTCACACTTTCAGGGCTATTTTATTCTGTAATACGTTTTAACCTGGTGCCTCAGGGCAGAAGTACTTGAAATGTAAATGACAGCGCTGTGCTGAATTCACTGACTTCTCCAGTCACATTTAGGCACACTTATTTTTGTCGTGATACCACAATACCAGGCTCACTCTTTCCAAGCCACATTCATGGCTCCAAAAAGGAAGAAAATGACTAACTCCACAGAGGCCCGAGCTGGCACTGCGAAGGTGGCACTGTGCCACTGCCAATGGAGCTCTGGGCAGCATAGCAAGCAGCAAGGTGGAAAAAACCCTGCTGCCACCCAGGATGCTCCATAGGAAATGACTTGTACCATGTGTTCTCATGGCATAAGTCATCGGCCTGCACCGAGAGCATTCTTGGGCTGAAAGCCTCCAAGAACACCCCAGCCCTCCCCCATCTCCGCTGGCATCCAGGTTTAGGCCAGTGAAACTCTGGGGCCAGAGGCCACTTTTGGGTCAGGGACCGCAGAGCTCCACAGCTTCTGCCCATCTCCCTGCTTGCCCTCCCCACCAGCATAAGTGGCCTGGCATAAGCATAAGCATAAGCATTTATTGTCATTGTGCACGCATAACGAAAATTTACAGCAGCATTCCTCAATGCACACAATT
This sequence comes from Sphaerodactylus townsendi, assembly GCF_021028975.2. Lineage (NCBI taxonomy): Eukaryota > Metazoa > Chordata > Lepidosauria > Squamata > Sphaerodactylidae > Sphaerodactylus > Sphaerodactylus townsendi. The sequence goes on along the minus strand of NC_059429.1, from coordinate 118,782,251 downwards.
TTAGACTCATACCCCATCCTCACTTTTCCCTTCCTCCACCCATCCCTACACAGCCCCAAACACATCAACACGAAGCCATGGAGTTCAGCATAGCCACAGCTCTAGAGTAGAAGCGGTCTCTAAGCCTCTTTGTCCTAGTTTTGATAGACCTGTATCGTCTGCCAGATGGTAACAGTTCAAAAAGAGAGTGTGCTGGATGAGACGGGTCTCTCAGAATATTTTGGGCTTTCTTTAGGCTTTGGGAATTATAGAGTTCTTCCAAGGAGGGGAGAGGGCAGCCGATAATCCTCTGTTTTTTTTTAAAAAAAAAGATAATGCCACCAAATTTACACAGAACATAGTCCTCCCTCTAATCTAAAGACGCCCTAAGTTTCAAGCAGGGGATCAAAGTGTTGTTTTTCAACAAAATGACACCAAAATTGCAGAAGAACTAGTGCTGCCTGTCCACTAAAGACCACCCAAATTTCAAGTAAAATGGGCCAAGGGGTCCTAATCTACAGCCCCCTAAAAAGGTGCTCCTGTCTCTCTCAATCTCTGAGGACATCAATATAGTCAGTATTGCTCTGTTACATATTAGAAAAAAAGGAGACATCAAAGAAGCTATGAGTATTCACAAAGTACCTAAAAATGGCCACCGTGCTTCAAAAGATATTTTTTCTTTCTTTTCGCAGTGCTTTCAAATCATGATGAAGAAAGCTCTCATGAAAGAACAAAATGTTCATAACTCAAGTTAAGGAAAATTGCCTTGGCATTAGGATCAGAGAATTAACTTTTTGTCTTAAAAGAGATACAAGGTTAGAACTAACACTGCCAGATAAAAGAAACAAATGTCTCAAGATGGAATATCTTCTGTGCCTTAACAGTCATGTTTTGTCACTAATGGAAGGGTGACTAACCTGCGTGGTGTTGAGGTTAGGAGCGGTGGACACTAATCTGATGAACTGGGTTTATTTCGCCACTCCTTTACATGAAGCCTGCTGGGTGACCTGGACTAGTCAAAGCTCTTTTCAGACTCTCTCATCCCTATCTAACTCACAATGTGTTTGTTGTATTGTTGAAGGCTCACTGCCGGAATCACTGGGGTGCTATGTGGTTTCCAAGCTGTATGGCTGTGTTCTAGAAGCATTCTCTCCTGACGTTTCGCTTGCATCTGTGGTTGGCATCTCCAGAGGATACAGACTTCAGAGGATCCTCTGAAGATGCCAACCACAGATGCAGATGAAACGTCAGGAGAGAATGCTGCCAGAACACGGCCATACAGCCCAGAAACTTCAGATATGAAGGCAGAAAGCCAGCAGGGGAAGGGAGGCTTTCCAGTGTTTTGCACTGAGTGTCACATGTATGATTATCTGCCACTAGGACAGAAGTCGTGGGTGTGCCCTCGCTGCAATGAGCTCCTGGCACTCAAGGAACGTGTGCGTTCTCTTGAAGCCAAGGTGGCTTGAACCTGGAGGAAGCTGAAAAGAAGGGCAGAGAGGAGGTGACAGGCAGAGGCTTCTCCAGGGACGGACCTAACAGCCGGGTCCCACTCCCAAGGTGACATCTCTTCAGCTGTCATGGAGAATGAAGGCCTTGGGGATGGAGGGTGCCAGTCTGAGGTGGGGGAAGATGCTCCCTTAGATGGGATCCCTTCCTTAACTGGTGATCAGCTATCCTCTCGCACTGAGGATACCCCTCGGGGAGGTGGGGGGCTCCTTGTAGTGGGTTGATCTCCGATCATTAGAAATGTAGAGAGTTGGAGTTTGTGAGAGGCGTGATGACCGCGTGGTGACTCTGCCTGCCTGAGTGCGAAGGTTGCGGGGATGTCACGCCTTCATCTAGATAGAGCTTTTAGACAGTGCTGGGGTGGAGTCAGCAGTTGTGGTCCACATTGGCACCAACTGACATTGGGGAAATGTAGCCAGAAGGGAGGTTCTGGAAGCTAAATTCTGGAGGCTGCCACAGGGAAACAGGTTGAAAGTCCAGGACCCCCCAAAGGTGGCATTCTCAGAAATGCTACCCGTTCCGCGGCCGCCGAGAGGCCCGAGCTAGAGCAAGCCCGGAGATACAGGGTCTCAATGCGTGTGGATGAGGAAGAGGTGAGGTGTAAGGCAAGAGGGTTTCAGATTTGTCCCAGGAACTGGGGAACCTTTTTGGGACACAAGGTAGGCCTGTACAAATGGAGACGGGCTTCATCTTAACCAAAGAGGAACCAGGGCTGCTACAGTTGGCTCAACATTAAAAAAAGGTGGCAGAACAGCTTTTAGAACCCTGATCACTGGGGGAAAGCCGACAGGAGCTGAAAGGTGACTTCGGGTTCGAATACGAGTATCTATGGGGATGCAGACAGAGGAGGAGGTTTTTCTAAATCCAACCCACATACCAAAAAAGCTGAGGAACATAGCAATGTGTGCATGTGACAAGGGATAGTGTCTACAAAAGACTTGAGGGTAAAGCACATAAATCCCAGGTTAAGGACAGGAGACAGGGTATACAAGGTGTCTCTATGCTAATAGTAGAAGAGCATTCGACCTAATATGGGGGAGCTAAGGGAGTACAGAGTTTTGAAGGAGGGACTTTTGATATAGTGGAGCATTACAGAGACATGTGGTGGAATGAGTGGTAGGGGAACCAGTGGGATGCTGTTATACCAGGCTACAGGCTCTATTCAGGAAAAGGATAGGACAGAGGCTTACCATTAGGGGTGGAGTTGCCCCTTTACATCAAAGAGAGCATAGTATCACATAAAAATAGACAATGCAAGGGGAGCTGGTTCCCCTACAGAATCACTGTTAATATCAATACCAGGTGTGAAGGACAGTTTTAATATTAGGAATATATTATCGTCCCCTGACCAAAAGTGCACAAAGAGAAGGGATTCCTGAGGATGGAAAAAAAGAAGAAATTAGAGAGAGGAGCCAACAAAAGCAAAAATGTAAGGTCGGTAATGGGTGATTTTAACTATCCCCATATAAACTGGAAAAAAAATGCATGTTATTCAGGTCATAGTAAGGGAGAGAGCATTCCCTGGATATGCTATACAAATGACTGTGGCTTAGGAGCAGATGGTTGTAAAAGGAACCAACCAGGGGAGAGGTGATCCTAAGATCTAATTCTATATGTGGGACCCAGGACCTGGTGTGCAGAGGAAGTCAGTGTTGTTGAGCCCGATAGGGAACAGTGACCCACAATGCTGTCAGGTGATTCAGTATCTCAGCATGCTTAACAAGTGGCTTAACTACTAAATGTAGCTACATTCGCCTTCAGAAAGGGAAATTTCTCAAAGATGGAGGGGGATGAGTGTGCCAAGAGGAAGCTGAAGGGGAAAAATCAAGAGGAGTCAAAACTGTATCCAGAGATGCTTGGAGGATTATTTTCTAAAGAAGCACCACAGTAATAAAAGCTCAGCTGGAATGTGTGTTCCCTACAGGTTAGAAAAGGCAGCATCCAGTCCAAAAGAAGAAGCCACCATGGTTAACAAAGAGAGAGAGGTGGGAGGAAATTATCCAGAAAAAAGAAAATGTATTTTAGAAAATGGAAGTCCAGTTTGGCTGATGAAGAATATGAGAGAGGAACACAAATGGTGGCAAAAGAGAAGCAAGTTAGCTGTAAGGGAGGCAAAAGGATTATATGAGGAACGCCTGGCTGCAAACATCAAGACCAGCAACAAACAGTTCTTCAAATTACATCAAAAGCAGGGAAGCCAGCAAGGGAAGCCAGGTAAGGTCCCAAGTTAAATGGCTCACCAAAGGAACAAAGGGTGTGCTTCTAAAAGATGGCAGGAAGATTGCAGAGAAGCTGAATGAATTCTTTTGCATCTGTCTTCACCCAAAGAGGAGGTGAGGAACATTCCTGCACCTGAACCAAGCTTCTTAGGGAGGTGAATCCGAGGAACTAGCGAAGATAAGTGGTAGGACATGGAAGAAGTTCTGGCAGCCATTGATAAACTAAATGTTACTTCAAATCCCTGGCCCAGATTGGTATCTCATTCACCCAAGAGTTCTTAAAGAGCCTCAAACGTAATGAAATTGCTGATCTTCTCTCACTTTTAATATGCAACTTATCGCTGAAATCAGGCTCTCCATCCCTGAAGACTGGAAGATGGCCAATGTCACACCAATCTTTAAGAAAGGATCTTAGGGGGGACCCGGGAAATTATAGGCCAGTCAGTTTGACATCTGTTCCTGGTAAATTAGTAGAATCTATCATTAAAGATAAAATTATTAAACATGTAGAAAAGCAAAGACCTGCTGAGGAAGAGTCAGCATATATGGCTTTTTTGCAGAGAGCAAATCCTGTCTTACAAACTTACTAGAGTTCTTTGAGGATGTAAACAGGCATGTGGACGAGGGGTGAACCGGTGGACATTGGTTCTACTTGGATTTCCAAAAGGCTTTTGACAAAGAGTTCCTCACCCAGGAGACTGTTGAGAAAACTCAGCAAATGGAAAGGAATAAGAGGGAAGTCCTCCTATGGATTAAAAAAAACTGGTTGAGAAACAGGAAACAAAAGAGTGATGGAGTGTAAAATGGGAAGTTCTCGCACATGAAATGGAGAGATATGTTTAAGAATTACCATGGTGTCCCCCAAGGATCCGCTTTTGGGACCAGTGCTCTTTAACCTATTCATAAGCCGTGACCTGGAAGTAAGGGGTGGGTAGCGCAGTGGCCAAGTTTGCAGATGATACCAAATTATGTAGGGGTGGTGAGGAACCGCACAAAGGATTGCTAAGAGCTCCCAAGCGGACCTTGATAAATTAAAGGTGAGTGGGCTCCAGAAAATGGCAAAATGCAGTTCAATGTATGCAAAATGTAAAGTGACGGCCTTTACACAGGGGCAAAAAAATCCAAACTTCACACTACACGCTTAAGCAGGGGTCAGTGCTATCAGTCACAGACCAGGAAAAGGGATTTGAAAGCTGCCTTAGTTGATAGTTCCATGGGAATGTGCAACTCAATGCATGGCAGCTATGAAAAAAGGCAAACTCTATGCTGGGGATCATTAGAAAAGGAATTGATAATAAAACTGCAAAGATTGTCATGCCCTATAATAAAGCAGTGAGTCGCGACCGCACTTGAAGTACTCGTATGTCCAGTTCTGGTCGCCGCATCTCAAAAAAAAGGATATTGAGGAGATAGGAAAAAAAGTGCAGAGAAGGGGCAACATAAAGGATGATTGAGGGACTGGAGCACCTTCCCTATGAGGAGAGGCTGCAGTGTTTGGGACTCTTTAGTTTGGAGAGGAGGCGGCTGAGGGGGGATATGATTGAAGTCTACAAAATTATGCATGGGGTAGAAAATGTTGACAGAGAGAAATTTTTATCTCTTTCTCACAATACTAAACCAAGGGGGGGCATTCATTGAGAATGCTGGGGGGGGAAGAATTAGGACTAAATAAAAGGAAACACTTCTTCACGCAATAGCGTGTGATTGGGTGTTTGGAATATGCTGCCACAGGAGGTGGTGATGGCCACTAACCTGGATAGCTTTAAAAAGGGCTTGGACAGATTTATGGAGGAGAAGTCGATTTATGGCTACCAATCTTGATCCTCTTTGATCTGAGATTGCAAATGCCTTAACAGACCAGGTGATCGGGAGCAACAGCCGCAGAAGGCCATTGCGTTCACATCCTGCATGTGAGCTCCCAAAGGCACCTGGTGGGCCACTGCGAGTAGCAGAGAGCTGGACTAGATGGACTTTGGTCTGATCCAGCTGGCTTGTTCTTATGTTCTTATGTTCTAAACCACACAGCACCGCAATGTGTTTGTTGTGGGAAGGGGAAAGGAAAGTGATTTTAAACCACCTTGAGACTTCTCGAAGATAGAGAAAAGTGGGATATAAAAACAACTCTTCTTCTAACGTGTAAGCGGGGCCTGGACGGCTGGAATTACGGCAAATTTCCAGATAACAGATCACCTTTTAAAAATAGCAGCTATGGAGGACAGGATCTTTGGCAGAAAACTCACACTTGGAATGTGGTTGAGGCTGTCCTCCACTTTCCACATAAAAGAGAGAGAAAACACCTGCAGGTTTAACAGTCTCTACAACCGCTGATGGTTAACATCTCATCATACCTATGTTAAAGGCATAGGGCTTTTTCTGTCAAGGCAGTAGGAGTCCTTACTGTTAGGGTTGCTATTGGGTGTGATGAAACTGCTGTGCCTTTCATGCTTCAGATCTCTGTCTTATATTCCCCCTCTGCTGAACAAGAATAAGATACCAACTATCAGTGCTGCCCCTATGCCAGTGTTGGTGATGTACCATGCTAAAATCAAAAAGCACTGGCTTCACACAGAATTAACATGAAGTCTAGGGTTGGCAGCTCCAGGAGATTCTTGGAGATTTGGGGGCAGAGCCGAGGTGGGCAGAGTTTGGGGAGATGAAGGATCCCAGCAAAGTATAATCTCATAGAATCCACCTCCCAAAGCAGACATTAGCCCCTTCTGCACACCTAAAATGTTTGTAGAACATTTTTAATCTCCCCTGCCTTAACCATGATGTTTATTGGCATTCGCCCCCTCTAAATGTTTCATGGCCACCATGAGGGATCTTTTTCTGGGGTTTTGGGGGGTTATTTGTAGAAACAACGTTTTATAGCATCTCAGATTCTCTGTAGTAATTGTGGGTTTACTTCTGTTAAATTTACTCAAGAGTAAGAGAAAGTGCAGGAAGAAAATGGCGCTTCATGTAAGCATGGGTTTACTTGTGAGTAAATCGACTCACGTGTAAGAGAAAGTGCAAGGGGGAGAGAAGAGCGAGAAACCAGCCAAAAATGACAGAAAAGAAAGAGGCGAGGGCAAAAGATCAGATCAGGGATGCAAAGAAATGGTGCCAAGGAGGAAGTTGAGCTAGGGGGCAGAGGTGTGGAAAATGGTAGCAGGAAAGATAGAACCTTTTGAACAGGGACAGAAGGCAGCTTGAAAACATGTCAAACAAAATAATCGTTATAAAAGGGGTTTCAGGAAAAAAAATCTTCTCAGACTGGAAATAAAATGTTTCTGAAACCAAAGGGACAAAAAACGGTGAGGAAATCCACGGCTGAAATGTTTCATTTGCTGCCCGGATACGTTTTAAAAGCTGTGTGCAGGAAGGGCCATTATTTCCAGAGGAACTGCTGTCTGGAGTCTGGAGAGAAGTTATAGATCCAGGAGAATTCCAGGCCCCACCTGGAGTTTGGCAACTCTGAGGACTCAACTAACTTTTCTGGACACTAGGGATGCCAGATGGGATCTGGATATTCCCTGGAATTGTAGCTCATCTCCAGACTACAGAGATCAGTTCCCCTAGAGAAAATGGATGCTTTGGGAGGTAGACTCTATGACAAGGGTCTTCAAACTATGGCCCTCCAGATGTTCATGGACTACAATTCCCATCAGCCCCTGCCAGCATGGCCAAGTGGCAGGGCTGATGAGAATTGTAGTTCATGAACATCTGGAGCCATAGTTTGAAGACCCCTGCTCTATGGCATTATACCCCACTGAGGTCCCTTCCCTCCCCAGACTCCACCCCCAAATATTTAGGGGCTTCCCAACTTGGATCTGGCAACCCTACCCCTCCAACACCCACTGGTGGCCAGGTAGGACCTAACAACCCTACTGGAGACTAAAATAAGATAGAACACAGATAACTAGAGAATAACTACTATCTCCAGACTGCCAGGCCTAGAACACACTACTAATTACAACCACCAAGGTAGGACAGAGCAGAGAAGCACAAAGGCGCCTTATGCACAGGCAGCAATGGGTTCATAAAACCTGTTTCTGCTGCCCTGCTGCTGTTTGCAGGGCAGCTGCAGGAGCCAGCCCAGATCACTGGGATCCCGGGGGCAGAAGGCAGCATGGTTTGCACAGAAATGCTGTGTTTCTGTGTGAACCATGCAGCTGATATTCCCCCCAGCTGAGAATGCACGCTCCCGAGAATCCCCCACCCAAAAATCCCCCCATCAGAGAATCCCCCCTCCTAAGAATCCCCCCACTACCTGGATGGCATGGCAGTCACCTATTAGAGCACAGGTGTCAAACTCGGGGCCCTTCAGATGTTATGGACTACAATTCCCATCATCCCCTGCCAACATGATGCTGGCAAGGGATGATGGGAACTGTAGTCCATAGCATCTGGAGGGCCGCGAATTTGACACCTATGTATTAGAGTATCCCCTCTAATGGTGGCTGCCTATGGAATCCATCATAATGGTGGAGGGTAGGAGGGGTGGGGGTTGAACCCTCTTGCTTGCCATAGTTCTCACAGGCAAACAGGAAGCATTTGCAACCTGGGTTTATGAGAAGAAAATTTGCCAAATTAGTGAGTTTCATTAAACTTGGGTTCTGACTATTAAAATGGGTTAGCAGTGTTTTGGGGGCAAGTTCTGGATCTTTCCATATGGGCCAATAAACATGGATGAAGAGCAGGATAAAACACATATCAGGCAGGAACTTTGCACAGTTCCCGCCCCAACATAGGTCTAACCCACTCCTCACCTGCCCTATTGACCACAGGGCAGTTTATTTGAAAATCGCATTTTCAGCTATTCTTTTATTTTAAAGCGCCTCACAGCCACAGCCGAGCGAATGGCCACGCCTGTGAGACACATTCAGGGGTTGCGATCAAACTGGAGAATTGCAGCCCCTGGCTTCCACCTGCACAGCCACACTGAGGGAACAGGCCATAACATGGCCCTGGAAACAGTGACCTGGAAGCAGGGACCTCTGTGGGAAGGCACATGCCCCATTCACATGGTTGACGGTCCACAGGACAGCCAGCCATGTGAACGGCCTTAAGCAAGGATGAGTTCATGTAACCTGCCTCTTACCTGGGTTTATTGGCCAGTGCATAAAGGGCCTCATTGGACCCCCCCCCAACACTTTTAAGAAGGGTGTCAACCATTTTAATTGGCTGATGCAAAATGGGTCAAAGAGTGCCTTAAAGGTATAGCAACACTACTTTTGGAACTGTTCTCTAGTTACTCTGTTCAGCTGTATCTTTACACTTAGAATGTCTATTAGCCTCTCACTAAACAACTTGACATGTCCATTCTGCATATTTACCACAGGTCAGTCCAACAACTGTTAGGCAAGACCTGATATTCTGGAGATTTTTCACGGGGTCCTGATTATATAATTAAATATATTGTGCATGATGTGTTGACTGGAGACTCCTAAACAAGGCTCATGAGATAAAGTACAACCCTGAGGTCAAGGCACTAAAACTACTTCTAGATAGTCAGTGCCCAAGTTCATCCTTCTGTCATTGGTTCTGGTGGATAGCTTATGCAAGTTGTATGACTCATGCAGTCTGTAAAACAGAAGCAATGTCATTTTGATCACTTACTCTTTTATCTGCCACACAGACTTTCAAGGTTGTACAGATTTCAAAGCAGAAACTTTTGACTAATATGTGCAAACACTCCTGAGCTCGAACCAAAGACATTCATATTTTTGCAAGGCTTCTTGCTGAGTACTCAGAAATGTTTCAGGGGCATTTGAGAGCATTCAATAGGATGCTTCTATGGGAGTTTTTCCTCCCCAACTGTCCCCTCTTTCTCAAACTAAAAACCTTTACAAGAGCTGCTAATCCCTTTGGTTGACTCTTTAAATAGAAGGAGGAGGAGGAGGAGGAGGAGTTTGGATTTATATTCCCCCTTTCTTTCCTGTAGGAGACTCAAAGCAGCTTAAAATCTCCTTGCCCTTCCCCCCTCACTTGTGAGCCCCTTGTGAGGGGGGAAGGGCAAGGAGATTGTAAGTCTCTTTGAGTCTCCTACAGGAGAGAAGGGGGGATATAAATCCAAACTCCTCCTCCTCCTCTTCTTCCTCCTCTTCCTCTTCTTCTTCTTCTTCTTCTTCTTCACAAAAAATAGCCTGTGAGGTGGGTGGGGCTGAGAGAGCTCCGAAAAGCTGTGACTAGCCCAAGGTCACCCAGCTGGCATGTGTGGGAGTACACAGGCTAATCTGAATTCCCCAGATAAGCCTCCACAGCTCAGGCAGCAGAGCGGGGAATCAAACCCGGTTCCTCCAGATTAGAATGCACCTGCTCTTAACCACTACGCCACGTAGATAAGAGCTGACTGGAAACCACCTTCCCTGCATATTACTTTTTACAGTGATCACCATTATGAGAGTAATGCTCATTTGTTCTGTGTTTCCTGTGAACTCATACTATTTTCAGAAGCTCAGAGCACAGAGGCTGATCGAGACTCCAGAGGACAGCAAAGGCTATCTCACGTCATGGTTGATTACCAGATCCAGGTTCAGAAATTTCTGGAGATTTGGGGGTGGATCTTGGGGATGGAAGGAAGAGGAGGGACCTAAGCATGGATGTGATGTTGCACAGTCCATACTCCAAAGTAGCCATTTTTTCTCAGAATTGATCTTTATAGTCTGCAGCTCTGGTTCCAGCTCCTCTCCTATCCACCTCCAGTGTTACTTCCTTGGCAGTGGCAGAGGGAGCACCTGGTGAGCTCCCAAAGGCACCTGGTGGGCCACTGCGAGTAGCAGAGTGCTGGACTAGAAGGACTCCGGTCTGATCCAGCAGGCTAGTTCTTATGTTCTTATGAGCAGCTGCAGTAGCAGATAAACTGACAATGGCCCCTCTCTTCCATCCCCTCTTGTCTCCAGTGCTGCTTCAGGGCAGTGGTGGGGGGTGAGGTTGCTCCCACTCTTCCTCTTGTTCTCCTCCTCACCCATTGTGGAGGGCGGGCGGGCAGTGATGCTACTTCTTCTCTTTCTCCACCCAGTCAGCCAAGGAGAGGCAATGGTGGCAACAGTGCTGAGGCAGCATCCTATCACTTTGTTTGGCTTAATCAGTTCCTTCATCTCTTCCTCCCCGCAGATAAAGACAATGTCCTGGTTTGGGGGGTGATTAATCCCCCCTCCATTTTTGTAAATGTTCAATTATTTCAGCAATCCCTGGGCATCCCCCAGACTTGTAGAGCAACATTTTGTGTCTCAACATGTCCCAGATTTGCAGATGTATATATCTGCAGATAAGACAATATTAACTATTAGATACATTGATTTTGAACAATAGTTTATCCACCAGTAATCATGAACAATTAACTTAAGAAAGCAATGTTCAGTTGAGTTTTTACTGACCAAGTCATACATCTAATCACAAACACAAAAGATCAATTTCAGAATATCTATCTGTTTGTTGGATCTAAAGTTTGATGAGTAAGTGTTTACGGAAGCAGATTTTCTCACACCTTCTGGCAGTAGCACACTGAAATTATGGCTGGGGAAAATGATGAAGAGGCTTCCCAAAACAAAATGAGTCATGAAAGTCTACAGGAAGAAATACACAAAAATTCTCATGCACACAAGTGGAATGTGTTTGTTTTTGAAGACCGTTTGCTTTCACAAAAGCAAGGTGAGGTGTGATTTCACTTGATATCACCTTCTTCCTGCAACACCATGAGTTGAAATTCCCCAACCCTAATCCTCAGTAGTGGATTTTTTTGTGGAGAACAAAGGGAAGTTAGAATAAGGAAAATCTGGTGAAAATCCAATTCCATGTATATATATTTAATTCTCAGCATGGCCCAGTCTGTAGATACTTAAATCCAGAGATTAGAGCCATGAACAGATATGATATCTTTCTACAAACAAGAGAAAAGCCCCAGGTTTGCAGAAAAACCTGACATCTCCAAAAGGGAAGGGAACTTTAACCCTACCTTTAAGAAACACACAATTAGTGGCAATTGCAAGACAACCACAGGTTTTGTTGGCCTTGGTTTCTCTCAGTAAAAGGTAGGGGGAGGGGGGAAAGCCCTTTCCAGGACTGTTTGGCAGCAAGCACTGGGGACTTGCCACCACGTGATTTGTATGACTGACCCAAGCCTGTCTGCTTGCTGCTGTCCAATAGCAGCCACCATTGTGGCTTCGGGGTTAGAGTTACAGAATAGGATCCAGGTCAGGATTCCACTCTGTCATGAAGGCTCATTGGATGACTTTGGGTCAGTCACAAGGTCTCAACCTGACAAACCTCACATGGTTGTTGTGAGGATAAAATGCATGAAAGGAGAATGATGCAAGTAGTTTGGGGTTCTCCTTATGGAGAACGATTGCATATCGCTGAAGTAAATAAATGTCAATATAGTCAAAGATAGGGAAAAGATAAATGTTTGTTGGTAGGTGAGGCTGAGAGACAGAAGCAGGGAAAGATGAGAATATGGGGGTTTCCAGGAGGAGGGAAAGAGGAATTAGGTGGGGAGGGGGACTCAAAGGAAAGTGAGGCACCCCCTAAAACTGGATTCCGCAGTTGAAGCTGCACAACTGGGCCATAGTATACTTGGGTAAAGACCGCAAGATGGAGGAAAGGAGGGAAAACTGAATATGAAGGGGGCAGAGAAAAATAGGGGTGGAAGGGGCAAAAGGAACAGCAAAGTGGGAAAGACTATTATGGCTGCCAGGGAAGGAGCATTAAATTTATTGGCGGAGGTGAAAATGAGATGCCTGCCCTTGTGAGTTCCCCACATGTCATGAATATATCTAGTTTTCACCATGGCCAAGTAAGCAGATATTGAAATATGGAGATTGGGGCCATGAACAACAAGAAAAACCCCAAACTTGCAAAAAAAATCTGAAATCTAAAAAAAGTGGAGTTGACCCCCCCTCCCCAAAAATAGAAGTGCCTATGACTTTAAGAAATGAATACCCTCAGTGATCATTGCTAGGCAATCATAACTGTGTTGCCAGCCTTCAAGCTTTGATCTTCCTGTAAAAGGCTAGGGGGAGAACCCTTATTGGGGCTGTTTTGGCCTTTGATGGAGGGTTTGCTAACAAACCAGGCCCATCAGCAACCACTATGTGACTTGCTATCATATGATTCGTATCAGTCACCTATGACAATCTGCTAACTACGGTTCAATGGGAGCCACTCCTGCGCATATCATTGTGGTAGAGTTTCAGAATCGGATCTGAAAATCCCAGGTCCAAATCCTCACTCTGCCATGGTGCTTGCTGCCGACTTTGAGCCAATCACACATTGTCAGTCATAATGGCTGAACAGGGATATTGTGATAAATAAGGTTGAGGAACATAATGTAAGCTGCTTTGCATTCCCATTGTGGAGAACGGTGAGGTATAAATGAAGTTAGAGATAAGAACAGACAACATGTAGGCTGGTAGGTGAGTGTGATGGAGAAGAGGAAACAGGAAAAGTGAATTGCCAGGACTATGAAGAGAGAAAACAGTGTGGGGAGAGGGATACAGGGTGTGATGGAAAATAGTTAGCTGAACTATGTATTAGCTAGAAACATGTGATATTATGCAACCAGTATTATTAGTAAGCTGAAGTATGTGAACATGAAGTTTACAGACTTCATCTCAAAAAGGGGCGTGTCATGGAATGATGCTGTCACTACAGCAAAGGGAAATCACATATGACTGTGAAAAGCATCTTTGCCTTTTGATCTCCTGGAGGGAGGACAGGAAACTATGCGAAGGTGCTAGGATGAACCTTCAAAGGCCCAAGTTACCTCGTGGCCTGAACAGAGTTTTCCTGAGAGGGGGAAAACAAAGGTTTTTGAATTCCATCTTGAGACGTGGTCAGAGAAGCATCCTGGGCCATGGGTTCCCGGAATGGGGACAAAGAACCAAAAGGAATATAACCAGCTGAGCAACCTCCATGCATTTAAGTTTTATTTCTTTGATTTCTGTTTTTCAATAAAAATTGTTGAGACCTCAGCTGGTTGGAGTTATTGGAGAAAAGAACCCAGGTTTTACTGAAACGAGTGTGGCTCTCCCAGGCTTGCTTTCATGATACAGGGGAAAGTGAGATGCCCTCTATAAGACTTTTTGCCTGGACCTACCCAGCCTGGTAGCCAGACCCATACTGAATGGGATTTTTTTTCAGTAAGAGGCTGCCAAGAGAGGGAAGGAGGACAGGGGCCATGTACTAAGAAGAAGGTTGTCTGGTGTGTGGAAAGGGGAAATGGAAGGAGGAAAGGGGCAGTGGTTATAAAAGCCTTCAGACAAGGAAAAGGAGAAATAGTGTGTGTGGCCCCTTCCGCACATGCAGAATAATGCACTTTCAATCCACTTTCACAATTGTTTGCAAGCGGATTTTGCTATTCCGCACAATAAAATCCAGCTGCAAAGTGCATTAAAGTGGGTTGAAATGGCATTATTCTGCATGTGCAGAAGGGGCCTCAGTGTGTGTGGAGGGGGGAATGAGGGAGTCCCCTGCTTGTAATACACTATTTCCAGCAAAAAAAATCTGCTTCAAAAGAGGAATAAAGCTCCTTAATATTCAACAAAAATGTTTGTGTGGTTCTCAGAAGAAACACATCCTGGGATGATAGACAAGCATTCTGGCTGCTCCCTGCTATCTCTATAATGGCTCTGTCAGTGACAATTAGAAGCAAGAGGCAGTACTTATCCGGGGAAGAGGATGGGACAGGTATCAACTAAACAAGGAGGGGGGATCTTTAAGGTGAACCAGGATCCACTCAGGATGGAGGGCTAAGTGTTCTCAGATCTGCTTTTTCCATGGATGGCAACAGGAAGATACAAGCAGAAGGGGCTTCCAGCTCATGCTGGCTACAGTCACGAGAGGGAGGTAGGGAACAGTGGCTTTGCATATACCAGGATATCAGTACTTGAGTCATGTTTAGATTTGTTATTTTGTCACATACTCTTTCAAGTATTTGAGAAATGTATTGTTGAAGGACGATGATTGATTTGCAGGGCTGTCATTGTTATGCACAGTCGTTGGCTGCAAACATGCAAGAAAATAAAATTGTCTTTGCTCTCAAAACATCATCATGTTAGAATGAATTTTTCTTGGGGTCTTTGTTCTCCAATTGGGCAGAATGCCTTCATGATTACAGTTTTTTCTTCCTCCAGTGTAAGTGCTTATAAAAAAGGGAGGGGAAAAACACTCCTCTTTTATTTTCAGACTCTTCTGAACTATCAAGGATTGATGTTTTCCCCGATAAAACAGATGCTACTCGCTTGCTGTCGAATGGCATCCCCTGAGAATGATTTAGCAAAAGTGCATAAAGTTTGTTCAGACGTAGTCCTGCATATCTTTTTACCCCACCAAGGTGAACACAGGCACCAGCCACCACATGCTGAATAAGCTACGGGTCTCGCTCACGGTTGCATGGTGGTTGCTGGAGGCGATGTTGCACCAGAAAAGAACTCTGCTGAATTGTGGCTCAGAAACAAAACAAAAAAGACCCTACATCTTTATACACAATTGACTAAGCTGAGAGTTGAGTGGTGCAATGCACTTCCAGCCAATCATAATGCAGGGAAGGATCCCCTCCTCCCTCCAACAGGTTGCCAGGAGGATTGCCCTGGCTGCCAAGAGAGGTGAGAATATGATACTGGACTGGGTCACCCCCAGAGGTGGGATCCAGCAGGTTCTCACAGGTTCCCGAGAGTAAGTTACTAATTATTTGTGTGTGCCGAGAGGGGGTTCCTAATTGGTGATTTTGCCACATGATTTTTGCCTTAGTTACGCCCCTCCTCTCAGCAGTAGCGCGCAGAACTTGAAGCAGTCTAGCAGGAGGTGCACTGGCGTGCGTGGCAGCCTGTGCCTGCGTGCATTCATTTCCCGCCCAAGGACCAGCGCAGCGGCTGCGTCCTTGCCAGAGCCCCACCCAGGAATGCCCCACCCCAGAATGCCTGGCCATGCCCCCGTCATGCCCCGTCCATCCCCATTGGCGCTACACCACAATTTGAATCCCACCACCATGGGAACCTGTTACTAAAATTTTTGGATCCCATCACTGGTCACCCCCTCCCACCTCTCTTGCCAGCCCAACAAAACTGGAAACCTCTTGTATCCTGCAAGTGCCTGGACCATGGGAAACAGCAAATAGGCAGCACACAGCACATTGGCTAGGGCAGGAGAGACAGGGCTGCAGGGTCAGGGCAGCTGCTAGGGAAGTGCATTGGGCTGGGAACAGTTAAGTGGGGGCCCAAAGTGGGGACAGGGAGAGCACAGAAAGGGGGAGAGAAGAGAAGGAGGCAGTTCCGGCAGCTCCATCCCGCATGGGACTTAACAAGCCTTGGCATCAGGGTATGGAAGGGATGCGTGGATGAGGGAAGGTGAAGGAGGGGGTGGGATCCTGCAGGAGGGAGAAAGGACCACCTGGGTGAAGTGAAAGGAGCCCCTTTGGTTTCTGGTGAGGCTGGACCAAGGGAGCAAGAAAGGCAGGAAGGATTACCACCCTCAGAGGACACCTTTGACCCACCAAGTTTTCTAGCACCCATTGTATGTCTTTGTCAACAGGTTTTACTGCTAGTGGGATGCATATTTCCTTAGCAGTAGCAGTGGCATAGTGGTTAAGAGCAGGTGTACTCTAATCTGTAGGAACTGGGTTTGATTCCCTGCTCTGCCACTTGAACTGTGGAGGCCTATCTGGGGAATTCAGATTAGCCTGTGCGCTCCAACACATGCCAGCTGGGTGACCTTGGGCTAGTCACAGTTCATCCGAGCTCTCTCAGCCCCACCTACCTCACAGGGTGTTTGTTGTGGGTGGGGGGGGGGAGGGAGGGAAAGGAGATTGTCAGCCCCTTTGAGTCTCCTACAGGAGAGAAGGGGGGGTATAAATCCATAGTCTTCTTCTGGCTAATTAACACCAGCGAGAGACAGTTAGAGGAAGGGTGCTTCTGCCTCCAATTCCCATTTCAAACTGCTGCTTGATAATTTGATAGGGTGGTAGTTCATGGGGGGATGAGGGGAATTAGTATTTTTCTGATGTGTAACTTCACTTCCATAGCAAATCTTGAGGTGACATTGCAGGATTCCCCTTGAACTCTACGGTAAAGGCGTCAAGGTTTGAGAAACCTAGCACATAGCCCTAGCATGATAACATCACTTTGAGGTTCATGCTAATCTCCACATGAGACCCCGGGGATTTCCCTGAGTTACAGATCATCTCCAGACTGCAGTTTCAATGGGAAAAGGTGGACACCATAGCACTGTAACTCATTGGTGCTCCCCAGGCTCCATCCTCAAATGTCCATGGTTTCCCAGCCTGGATCTGGCAACCCTTCTTCCTATCTCCTGGAGGTGGCCCAGGGGGCCCTGGGGACCCTGGGAACCCTAGGTGGGGTGTTGGAGATACCCCAATTTACATGTCTGGGGATATGATTGAAGTCTATAAAATTATGCATGGGGTAGAAAATGTGACAGAGAGAAATTTTTCTCTCTTTCTCACAATACTAGAACCAGGGAGCATCCATTGAAAATGTGGGGGGGGGGGAGGAGAATTAGGACTAATAAAAGGAAACACTTCTTCACACAACGTGTGATTGATGTTTGGAATATGCTGCCACAGGAGGTGGTGATGGCCACTAACCTGGATAGCTTTAAAAAGAGCTTGGACAGATTTATGGAGGAGAAGTCAATCTATGGCTACCAATCTTGATCCTCCTTGATCTCAGATTGCAAATGCCTTAGCAGACCAGGTGCTCGGGAGCAGCAGCAGCAGCAGCAGGCCATTGCTTTCACATCCTGCATGTGAGCTCCCAAAGGCACCTGGTGGGCCACTGCGAGTAGCAGAGAGCTGGACTAGATGGACTCTGGTCTGATCCAGCAGGCTAGTTCTTATGTTCTTATGTTCTTATGTCTCCATCTACACCAGGGGTCTGCAACCCGCGGCTCCGGAGCCGCATGCGGCTCTTTCAGCCTTATACTGCGGCTCTGCGTGGCCTGGAGGTCGGAAGGTAGCATGAGGCATCCCTCCAGCCCTTCTGCAGAACAGAAGCGCTGGAAGCTGAAAGGTGGAGTGGATGGGTCGGTTGGAGGCGGCCTCGGCTGCGGATCCTACAATCTCTGCCAAGTAGATCTTCGGGGCCATGGAAAACAGGTCCAAATGGCTCTTTGGGTGATAAAGGTTGCCGACCCCTGATCTACACAAAGCTCCTGATGGTTGCCAACACTGTCCTGGCAATTCTATTTTAAGACAGGAGGGAATGGTTGGGTGCACGGTGTAACAATGTGCATACAGATAGAAATAGTATATACAAACATTCAGAAAAAGAAGAGTTGGTTTTTTACACCCCGCTCTTCCCTCCCTTTAAGTGTTGGTATAGGAAGTATCAGCTGTTCAGTTATGAAAGAGTTAATGATGCTATTTGTCAGTAAACATTAGCTGGATTAATATAGCCAATAGGGGGTCAAGTAACTAGGTATTTGCAATAGTGAAGTGATCCAGCGATGATGTCTTTCGAAGGCACTTCAGGAGGAAGTTGTAAACCTCCTTTGTTCTTAGTCAGTTGGAGTATCATCCTCTCAAAATGTAGATATAAAATGTGCCTCAACTTAGAGAAGATGTTTTAAGCTAACCGGTATAAAATTGCTCTGCTATTTTATAATTTTTTTACACCAACATTAAGGAATCTCAAAACTGCCTTCAATTGCCTTCTTTTCCCCTCCCCACAGGAGGGATGTTGTGAGGTAGGTGGGGTTTTGAGAGTTCTGAAAGAACTGTGACTAGCCTAAGATCTTCCTGTAAGCTTTATGTGGAGTCATAGGAAAACAAACCTCGTTTACCAGATTACAGTCTGCCGCTCATGTGAAGGAGAAGGGAATCAAATCCAGTTTTCCACATTAGAGTCTACCACTCTGCCACTACATGATGCTGGCTCCCTTGGGTTTCCAGTTTAATTTGGGATTTTTGTCAGTCTCTGTCTGGTGTGCCTGCTATGCAGGATTAGCCCTGCTCACAGAACGAAAAAACAAAAATGGTGCAGTATATTGACTGGGACTGATTCCGCATGGGTCAAAAACAGCGGTGTGAAAACAGTGTGAAAATCGTATAAGCCCTTTTACACTGTTTTAAACCCTTTTACACCATTTTCACACCGTTTTCACACCACTGTTTTTGGCCCATATGGAATCAGCCTAGGATATCACTAGATAATTATTAGTGCAAGTTATGTGTTTGGTAGTACAAGAACACTGTAGTGACAACTATTCTTTGCTATGCCTGTGGTGACGTTTGGCTTGGCAGGTTACAACTTGTGCAGGCTTCTCTGTTGTAGGGATGCTGCTAATACCACACTGAATTTGTTTACAGTTTGATCCTTTCTGCACATGCAGAATAATGCACTTTCAACCCACTTTCAATGCACTTGGATTTTACTGTGTGGAATAGCAAAATCCATTTTCAAACAATTGTGGAAGTGGATTCAATGTGTATTATTCTGCATGTGCGAAAGGGGCTTCAGTTACCATGTTAGAACACAATAGTCAGATGTGAGCCATTCACTGGATCTGTTTGGTTCACACTGAGTGACTTTAATGCCTGCTGAACAGTTTGGAATTAGAGACTAAGCATGTAGCACTTTTTTTGGTATTTTTCAGATTCAGGTTTAATAAACCTGAAAATTGTCAGAATATTCGAAAAAGGCAAATTCCCTTACCAACATGGTTGCACACACCCCACCCCCCACCACCCCCCAGAGGATGATTTTTTGAGGTAGAGTCATTAAATTTGCAGTACAGATGCAGGTGAATTTTGTAAGAATACCCAGGGGGTCCAATTTTATATGTCCCCATGTAGAGAATTAGGGAATCAAACCTGGTTTTCTAACTGGTTCTGGTGGGTTTTCCGGGCTGTGTGGCTGTGGTCTGGTGGATCTTGTTCCTAACGTTTCGCCTGCATCTGTGGCGTATCACAGAGAAACGTCTGTTTCACACTCTGTGATACACCTCTGAAGATGCCAGCCACAGATGCAGGCAAAATGTTAGGAACAAGATCCACCAGAACCTGGCCACACAGCCCGGAAAACCCACCAGAACTAGTTGAATCTGGCCGTGAAAGCCTTCGACAATACACTGGTATTCTAATTTACAGTGCACAACTCTTAACAATTACACCATGCTGGTTCCTGTGTTTGTGCATACTTTCCTGTTTTAGTTTTGATCTCTTTCATTTGGCCTAAACTTCTATGCAATCAAATAAAAAGACTTCATGAATGAGAATGAAAATTATAGCAATTTAGTCTATCTAAAAGCCAGAGGTTAACACCATCAGTTGAATGAGTAAAGGAAGAACAAGTGATCAAAGGATCTTAAATAAAGGATTCTTGTGTGGAAAGTTATCAATGGGTAAAGACCAAATTAGTGCAGTTATTTTGAACATTGTGCAATTTGGCAATTGAGTGGGCTGAGGAAGAAAAGGTAATTGAAGGAACTTAAGGAAATGGAGTTTTGATTAGGAAAGCCATCAGTGACAAAGGACTAATTTAGCTGCATTTTTTCCAGTCTGTGGCAAGTTTTTGAAAATAGAACTATCTTCATGGTGAGCAAATAATGGGTATAGTACTAAATTTCCAGGCAGATTACATAGACCTGTTTCTTAATCTACTGAGTAGTTATTACTCAAAACAAGCGTACCTTTCCAAAGGTTTCTGCAGGTTACTATTGAATGAGTGGCAAAAATCAACATTGAGTCTATGGAAAAATTTGGTAAAATGGATGATCCTGCTATAAATATGATCCACCTCTAGGGTGAACAGAGAGCGTTATTTGCAGTGTGTTAACTTCATGATTTAAGAAGAGCCCTGCTGGACTAGACCAAAAGTATATAACACACCATGTCCACAAAAATAGCTAATTAAAGGTCTTTAGGAAACCCACAAACAGGCTATGAAGGCAGATCTCCTGTTGAGAGGTTCTCAACATGGAGAACATGGTTTTAATTACTCTGTATTGTTGCTTTTATCTGTTGTACACTGCCCAGAGCCCTCCGGGGATGGGGCGGCATAAAAGCCGCATAAATAAATAAATAAATAAATGGAGATTCCTCTGAACAAGGATTTAATAGCTGTTGGTTGAACTACGTGAATTTGTTGAGTGTCTTTTAAAAGCCACCACAGGTATGCCCTACCACTACATGCTATGCTGGTGAATTCCACAATGATGTCTTATATGAAGAACACCTCCCTTTTGAGTGTCCTGACTCTTCTGGCCAGTCAGTTTTGTTCGACGGCCATGAGTTTCTGTCCACATCAAAGGATGTTATTAAGGTTTCTTCCGCATTATCCACTAAGTGCAAGAAAATGCCATTGGTGATGGTAGAGTGTGGACAAATACCTTTGCCAGTTGGGTTGAAAAGCTTCCCAACTTTTTCTTTGTTGTTGTGGCTGAGCAGACTATTATTGTTAATCTTTGTAATTTTAACTTTAAAATTGGTATTACACACATCCAATGAAAGAGCTGATAGTCCAGGGGTAGGGAACCTGCGGCTCTCCAGATGTTCAGGAACTACAATTCCCATCAGCCTCTGTCAGCATGGCCAATTGGCCATGCTGGTAGGTGCTGATGGGAATTGTAGTTCCTGAAAATCTGGAGAGCCGCAGGTTCCCTACCCCTGTGATAGTCGGTCCTGTTCTAAGCTAAAGTCCACAGGGTAGAAAGACAAGGAAAAGCCTCCATAGCCTGATAGGGTACTGTCTAAAGTACTTAGTCAACCAGGATTTTGTTCCAACAAAGGCCCCTTCTGCACATGCAGAATAATGCACATTCAATCCACTTTCACAATTGTTTAAAAGTGGATTTTTCTATTCTGCACAGTAGTAAAATCCAGCTTCAAAGTGGATTGAAAGTGCATTATTTTACATGTGCAGAAGAGGCCAAAGGCTGAAGGCTCACCAAGAGGGTTCAGTAAGTCCTGCAGCATGCTTAAATCCAACATTTCTGTAAAAGATAGTTAAAAATTCAACATGCCATAGTCTGTTATGGAGCTTCAGTAGGGCTGGGATGCTTTCAGAGCTCTTCGACATCAATGTAGCTGTTGAGGCAGGTTCTCCTGGTAGGTCCTTTTGGCCTTTAGCTGGTTTCAAGATAATTTCAAGCTGGTTTCAAGAGGGAAGGGGCTTCTCTCAAGATGACAAAAATGATCTTGGTGCTCCTCTTGGGCCTTGAGGTAAGCCTCAAGATGAGCTTTTGGTTCTCCCCCAGTGAGTTCCAAGATCCCAACCCTTTCTTCCTCAGACTCATTGGATTCTTCACCAGATAAGAAGGAGCCAACAATGGGGTCCATGACATACCCTTTGATATTATAATGAGCTTACTTTTTTTTTCATTTTCAACTGTGGCCATCAACCTGTAGCTTTAGATGAATCCATACCTTCCCATATCCAACAATTGAAAGGCTTCAGCTACCTTAGCAGTCTTCAGCCACTTGACTATGGCTTTTGTGTTTAAATAACATTTTAATGACTGGATCAAATTAAGTAGCAAGCATCAAGAGATAATTAAACTTTTTCCATCACCTTGCCAATCTCATTTTCAAAGAGTCAGTTTCCTCTCTCTTTTTTTTCCCCAGAGAACAAAAGCATTTGAGAATAGAGATGTTTTCATGGACAAAGTTAGTTTGCTATTAGCAATAAATGGTGAATTTGCCTCCTCCACTAATGGCATTGATGGAAAAAGTAGGAGGGCCAATGCATTCTCTTATTCCTATGATTTTCTTTAATATCATTAAATTGCTGAATTCAAACCAGAACTTCAAGTGCAAAAAATAGGAAGGGAACATTAACTATAAACACTATCATTTCAGTATATAACAAACTGCTCAAGAACATATTTCTAAGGGGAATAAGAACGTTGTATAAAGCAGGAAAAAGTAATGAATTACTGTATATACTTGCGTATAAGCTGACTCGAATATAAGTCGAGGCACCTAATTCTACCACAAAAAACTGGAAAAACTTATTGACTGGACTGGAGTATAAGCCTAGGGTGGAAAATGCAGAAGCTAATAGTAAATTACAAAAATAAAAATAGATACCAATAAAATTACATTAATGGGGCATCAGTAGGTTAAATGGTTTTTAATATTTATTTCAAAGAAAAACAGTAAGGTAGCTCTGTAAGTGGAAAAGAGGGTCAACAAAAACAATATGGTATCAACAATAAATTTAAAAATACAAAAACCTTAGCTCAATCAGCAACCAAGCTAAAACACAAGAGTTAAAATCCTTCAAAACTGGATTCCTCATCATCATCTGTATGTCCAAATATAACCCAACTTAGATTTTAAGAGGGATATTATCAAAAATGGGAAGAGTTCAAGTCTTTGACAGTGTGATCCCACCTTGTGACCCTTAACATTCACCAGACTTACAACAAAAGAAACTTTAAGTCTGTTTTCTGTTTCATAAACAATAGTGTGCAGTATAACAATGAAATATGGCAAACCAATACAGTAACAATAATCAACATATAATAGCTCTGGCCTGCTATGCAAAACAGACTGGCAGGGTCTCAGTCTTTTACAGTTCTCTCTAGCTCTGGCACTGTTGATGCAGCTACAGGCCTCTTAACAATTCTGAGGAAATTGAGCCTTTTCTTCCTTATATGGAAAATCTGAGCTCTTTAGCTCCCCCTAATGGACCCTGGGTTACACAAACAGAGCTTTAGCTATAGCTGGTGTGAGGTTTTCAGCACAGTCTAGGGCACATACAGTTGTATATAAATACCATATATACTTGAGTATAAGACCCAAATATAAGCTGAGGGGGACTTTTTCAGCATAAAAATGTGCTGAAAAAGTTGCCTTATACACGAGTATATACGGTAAAAAGATGTTGAGATAATTTATTGCTTAGACATGATGTAGAATATATTGGATTATTATTACTTATATCATGTGCAAATCTGAAAACTTGAGTCCAGTGGCACCTTTAAAACCAACAAAGTTTTATTCTTGGTATAAACTTTCATGTACATTTAGAGGTGCCTTAGAGGTGCCACAGGACTCAATTTTTTTTCCACTTCAGACCACCTGAATCTATCTCCATGCGTATATCTGTATTTCAACTTGTGGCTCAATAGAAACACAGTCATCACAAATAATCTTGTCATCAAAAAATTGTGGAAAGTACTCTGCTGTGGCACTTCTTCCCGCAGATATTTGGCATGCTCCATCTTATGGAGTTTTGTAGTCATCTGGATAGACCAGCCTAGATTGATCAAGCAAAGCAGGATTGGATCTGGTTAGCACATAGATGGGAGACTGCCAAGAAAGTCCAGGCTTGCTAAGCAGGCAATGGCAAACTGTTCATCTCTTGCCTTTAAAACTCTCTGGAGTCCCCATAAGTCTGCTACAACTTTCCACAACCATATTACTGAGCTTTTATTCCCTCTTCTACTTGATCCCCCCCGATTGTCATAGTATTGCCTAAAGGCTACAGCTTTTGACTTCCAAAGGCTGTGACTCCCCTTTGAGGCCTGGGGTCTTCCTCTCCCTTCCCCCCACCTCCTAGCAGCAGCCTAAACAGGGGAAGAAGGTGCACATGTAACCCCTGTGTCAGAATGGGATGACCCAGAAAGGGGTGGAGTCTGAAAAGAAGCAGAATGCTGCAGAACTCATGAGGTTGGAGGAAGCAAGGCTACCAGGCTGCGACCTTGATTGATTTTATTAAGCCCTTAACACCTTGTTTAAGGTAACTGCAATGTTGTGGGGAACTAGTGGGAAGGGAGTTTATTTTTTTTTTGCTATATTTTAAATGTTAGAATTTATTGTTTCAGGGTTTTTGTGTATGTAAATGGTGAGAGTTTTCTGGGAACCTTCATCATCTTGAATCCCGTTCACCAAGCCTTTGAAGTCTTCAAAACCAACCACCAGCAAAGAAGAATTGGACTTGGCAATATCAGTAGACTGTAAATATAAGGACTTGAAATGCAAACCTGAACAGGACCTTGAATTGTAAATGTTAAATGTTGATGTTTAATGTTATTTGTAAAGAGAAGTAAACTGTTTTGTTTAAATTTGGTTCTTTGCAACTCCTTCCAAGTACTGCCCCACAGAACCCACAAGCTGAGGTTACACACACATTGCAGAACAAACCATCTCTCCTGGGCAACTGAGCCTGCCCCACCTCCTAGTAGCAATCTAATGGGGGAACGGGGTGCACACACTGCAGAATGAGCTATCTCTGTTGGGCAATTGAGCACCCCACCTCCAAGAAGCAACCTAATTGGGGGAAGGGGGCATGTGCATTGCAGAATGAGCCATTTCTGCTGGCAATTCAGCCTCCCCCACCTCCTAGGCAGCAGTCTAATCGGGGGAAGGAGGTGCACATACTGCAGAACAAGCTGTCTCTTTTGTGCAACTGGACCTCCCCTATCTCCTAGTAATAACATAATTAGGGGGATGGGGCATATGCACTGCAGAAGAAGTCATCTCCGTCAGGAAGTTGAGCATCCCCCACCTCCTAGCAGAAGCCTAATTGAGGGAAGAAGTGTGCCCAGTGCAGAATGAGGCATCTCTGCTGGGCAATCGCACCTCCCCAACTCCTAGCAACAGCCTAATTGAGGGAATGGGTGTGCGTGCATGCTGCAGAATGAGTAATCTCTTCCAGGCAATTGAGCCTCTGACACTACTGTGCCACTCCCACTCTGCCCACCACCCAGGGGACCTGCCACACCCCTTGATCCTGCCCTGTAAGGATTCTCTTTTGTCTTCAAAATTGAAAAACCCATTACGTTCTATGGGTAAGACAGACAGACACCAACTAGCAGCTGTTTCCCCAGGAACACCAAAAGCTTCCCCGGGGTCAGCAGTGCAAAAGTGACATCAAAAGGTTTTCAATAAAGAAATACCAGGGTCCAACAATGAAACATCTGAAAGAGATACAGGTATGTGGTGAATGCACACCCATATCAACCTGATTAAGGTTACCGTACCCAGAAAGTTTGATAGAACAGTGTAGATTTGAATCCAGCCTTTGTGCTTCCTAGTCTGACACTCTGACCATCACAATGTGCTATTACCCAGGCTGGGAATGTCTTTGTTTTAAAACCTGCCTGGTTGTAAAGAGTTGAAGTTTGACTCTGGTATAGTGGAGTAGATGAAGAGATGAGTCAGCCCCTCTCAGCTGCCCTTAGTGTATATAATGTTATGTGACAGTTCCTAACATTTGTGAGGTAATCCCGGTCCAGTTGAAACGCTTACTTTGTTCTATCTGAGTTTGTCTTTGGTATTAAAACATCATTCATATTGAAGAAACAGAAAGCAGGGGGTGGGAAGAAGGCTGTATTATTGCTTGAAACTAAATCCAGACACATCTTTTGCCAAGAACCAAGAGATTACAGTTACCCTGTTTGTTATTTAGGACACAACAAGGACTTAAAGAAAGATTGCGCGTTATATTGTGCTTGATGTAAGAAATCATAAACAAACTTCCCTGCGGAGGTTATTTTTTCCCAAAATGTTGAATTTATGAGGATGAAGTGCAAGTCAGAAAAAGGTCACTTCTATTAATTTCAATCAATGTACCAAACCCAGCATTTTCTAGACAGATTCAATGAGATTTGTGACATTTGGGAGAATATATTTGTATTCCATTTTGACATAATTAATATTGTTCATGTTCAGCACAGATAAGGACAGTAAAAAAGAAGTCTTTGCAATTCAGATATGCTTTATTTTAATATGGCCTTTATTGGCGCTCCCTCAATGATTAAGTCCACTTTTAATAGCTTTTCCTTTCATTGTATAATTGCTTTTAATTTTCTACCCTAACGATTGCTAAAATGATGGGATTTTATAAGCTTGAGTGAAATGTGATTTCATCGTAGTGGCGTCTTGGATAACATGAGACGCAGTTTCCTATTCTATTAGCACAATCTTTAAAGTCTATATCCAGCATTTTATTATTAAACATTAACTGTTTCCATTAAGATGTAAAGTGCACAGGTGACCTCTAACTTCTTTAGGAATTTCCCTCCTTTCTCCCTGGAGTGGTCCAGAGAATCAACACAACACTCTAAGGTGGGTTGTGAGACGATCACTAGTTTCTAAGATAGGTCTAGACAGGTAATGGAGCAAAGTGTCAGTGGGACAGATGTCACAGACATTGTATTGCCTACCTGCGCATAATCAGCTCTGTGCTATCTAAGGCCCTTTCCGCTCTGTGCTATCTAAGGCCACTCAAGCCGCCGTTTTCCGACCTCGCTTCCCCAGCGAGGTTTACGGAAAACGGCGCCTTCCAGCTGCTGCCGTGCGAACGGCAGCGGCTGGAAGGTGCCATCCCTCCCCCCTGGGACCGGTGGACCTACCGTCTCTGCGGCCGTCCGGCGCATCGCCGAGGCCTGGGGACACGCCCCCCTGCCCTGCGATGCCGGAGTGGTTGCGCAGGGCAGGGGGGACGTGTCCCCTGGCCTCAGCGATGCGCCGGACAGCTGCAGAGACGGTAGGTCGACCAGGCAACGGCGCAGCGCGGCGCCGTCGTCCTGGTAGTTTCTGGGACCGTTCGTGTGAACAGTCCCAGAGGGGTTGGGTCGGCGTCATGTCCGCCGACCCAACCCCCACCGTGGCCGTGTGGAAACAGCCTAACACTCTAGGCCTAGTTAAACACTCATGGTGGCCCCATTCTCATGGAAGAAATAGCTGTCTTAACAAATATAACATCTCCCTGTTATATAATTTTTTTTTGTATTGCATTTGAGCCTAGAGAAGATTAAGGACCATTTCAAGTGCCACTTTATTTATTTATTTAGTTGCTTGCTTACTTATTTAGATCTTTACAGTCTACTTGGCTCCCCAGTGGTGATCCAAAAATAGCTTAGAACACTGTTTTCCCCACCTCCATTTTTATCCCCACAAGAACTACTTTGGGAGGCAGGTTTAGAGTGAGTGTGATTGGCTGAAGGTCAGCAAATGAACTTTGAGCGAGGATTCAGGCCTGGGTTTCCCAGATCCTAGTCTGGAATTCTAACCTGACCACTGCACCACGTTGTTCTCTCTTATATTAGCAGTGCACAGTCAAAGTCCTCCAGACATCACTCCAGTAGTACTAGACAGAAAGTGACACACAGGAGAAGCTGGGAACATGATTCCTCTCACATTAGGATTACCTAGCAACTGACAGGAAATTGAAGGGAAGGTGCAGTGGTGGGATCCAAAAATTTTAATAACAGGTTCCGATGGTGGTGGGATTTAAACAGTGGCACCGCTGCTCACACGCACCTCCAGTCTCTATTGGGCAGGGAGGTTGCTTTAGTAACCCCTTCTCGGCACTCAGAAAAAATGAGTAACCACTTCTAGAGAAGTGGTGAGAACTGGTTGGATCCCACCTCTGGGAAGGGGCAGAAATCTATTTTGGTGCATGATGATGTCCCTTCCTTAACAATAAAGGACTTTTGTTAAGCATCAGGTCTTGTGGAAAGCGGCACCTTCTCCCCTTGTGGTATGCACAAACATGCACTAAGATAACACTGTGATTGTCTAAGTATGGTAAACTCAGTGGTACAAGAACATTGGCACACACTAGCAGCACTAAGCCTGTGCTCAAGTTGCGGAAGAAGATGCCTTAAGACACTGGAAGCATCTTCTTATGGGCTTGAAAACAAACTCCCAGGTTTTAAGCCTGTAGGGAGGGAAGGGGACTAACTAGATGTAAAACTTACCTCGGCATAGGCCAATGCACTTTCTGCATGAGAGTCTTGTTGGCTGTGATAGCTTGGCGTACACCCAGACCTACCTAGCCTATGATCATGTTCCGATCAATTAAGCCCCCATAGTTGGTTGCAGCTGGCAGAAATGCAGCTGGCAGAAGAGTTGCAAAGAGTAAAAGAGGAGGGGGACAGATAGTGAATAAATATTTTATGCAGACTATTTGATTGCTGCTGTACACTGCAGTGCGGATTCAGGATTATTTTCTTTCACCTTACTTTTGCTGACACATTCAGTGCTGACAAGGTAGATGTCTGCTCAGCATGGAGGGAACTGTCTATATTGCGTGTGATAGATTGGGTGGGGTGCTGGGAGAAGACGTTGGAACCAGCCCCCTGTAGAGAAGAAATGGAACGCTGAGATGAAAAGGTAATTAAGAGAACGCTGATCTTTAAAGACGTAAATGAGTCAGACTTCATTAATGCTGTTTATACTACAAGTAAACTTCTGATAGGACAATCCCCTCCCTCCTCTACCTGCCTTTATTTCACAGGTGTTATTCCCTCCATGGGAAGAAAAGGTGATCTAAGAAGTGAGAAGTTCTTAGGGGGTATTTCTTACTTTGTTATTTATTGTTTTTTCTCATAATATTCCAAAGTCCACTTTTAATAGTTTTTCCAGAAAGCCCATCTATCAAAGAGATCTTGGCCCGTTCCGCACACGCAAAATAATGCGTTTTCAAACCACTTTCACAACTGTTTGCAAGTGGATTTTGCTATTCCGCACAGCTTCAAAGAGCACTGAAAGCAATTCGAAAGTGCATTATTCTGCATGTGTGGAATGAGCCCTTGTTCTACCCTTCTTCCTGGATAGGAAAACCTTTAGCTCAAAATAGTGAATCTGAGGTAAACCTCTCCAGTTCAACAAGCTTAGACATCTGTGGGTCAGACTAGAGCTGAAATAATGCTTTCTTTAAGACTCTGTATTCTCTGTTGCTGATCAGACATGCCTAACTTGAAAATAATGTATCCCAGGACCCATCCAAATTAATACGTAACCACCTAGCAAGTCTAATTTACTACTTCATTAGAGCAGCTGACAATTTATGGCATAGGATAATGCTTGTAGGACAATATCATACACACCCAGCCACACACCCACACACCCAAAAAAACCCCACAGAAGCAAGTGAGGAAAAGTCTGGGATACCAGAAAATTTACAAATCATGAAAATTAGAGTATATTATTGTTTCTGTTAGCAGTCCATCAAAGCTGCTTTTTAAAAGGTCATTTATATGTAAGGAGGGACTTTTAAAGGCCCCCTTTTAAAGGGTCTTTCAGTTAAATGCAGGGACATAAACTGACAAAGCTAGAGAGAAAGAAATCAAATGGCTTGCCTGAAAGAACCAATTACCTGCTGATTCACCAAATTCCATCAATTATTAAAGAAAATCAAAGATTGATGGGATTGACATTCACCCTTCAGAACTTGCAATAAAAAAAGATACAGCTTCCTTTTTCAGGAAAATCTGAGAGCCTGCATTTTCAAAGAGATTTTGTTCTGAGCATGGTTTATGCATTGCGGCCCTATGCTTTCGGGGTAAGTAATCTTTATCTGAATATCTGCGTCACTAATAATAAATATTTGTCTTGTACGGTGTCAGGAGATCTTAAAAAGCAATTTACTAGCGTCACTGGAACTTCTGGTGTAAAGAAAGGCTGATGATTGATGAAATGTTGGGGTTTGCACTAAAAATAATGGCAATTATTTATTAAAGTTTACTACAACATCACAATTTCTCTTAACCTCCTATTCAATTTAAAGCTACCTCTTGCAAATATCTGAAGTCACACTAGACTGCCCTTTCCTACTATTTGCTAGATTGCAATTGTTATAATGTATATTTTATTTTCCATTTTTCCAAACAAAATGATAAAAAACCCAATAAAACAGGCATACGATCATATAATCTCAGATAGTACTGAAAGCAGAAACATTTGGTATATATACAAGTCGTTGTGATTGATGTTAATGAAAATGTTAAAAGCTTATTTAGCAGTGCAATCCTAAATAAAGTTATACACTTCTAAATCCATTGACGACCATGGACTCGGAAGGGTGGGACTGCTTTGAATTGCATTGCCAGGAAGCAATAGTAAGTAAGTCTACTCACATTATTTGGTGTGGCTTACTCTGAAGAACATGCTAATAGGATAATTGCCCTATTTGGTGACATCATAAAGGGCAAAAGTGATAAGAAGTGTCCTGCTGAATCAGACCAGTGGTCCATTTAGTTCAGCATCCTGTCTCATACAGAAGCCAACCAGTTCCTCTGGAGGCCCAACAACAGGGCAGAGAGGACAAGGCCTACACAGATGTTATTTCCTGGTACTGGGAGGTCCAGGGACTGACTGCCTCTGAACTTGAAAGTTCCCTTTAGTTACTATGTCTATACTCAGTAAAAGATATGTAGCATGGTCAGTTGAGGTTCAACAATCGAGAAAATTGTATGCTTCTGCATTAGAGTATAGTCCCGAACGAATATGAGAATTACCATTCATTTTTACATGCTGCCTTTATCAAAACCATTATTTTGTGCATTATTGAACACTGAACATTGCACTTTGATACAAGAGCATTTACAGTTCATTGGAGCGCTGTCACCCCACTACTTGCCTTTTGCAAACTGGTAGGCACTAACACCCAGGTGGAGCATTCAACAACAAAGAAGGTCCAGCATGTTGAGTTCTGTTGCAGAGGAATATACAATCCTACTAACATCTTTTTTTTTCTGAGGCTTATCCTCCACAACTCTTTCTAAGCCCCATTTAAGGCCATCCTGATCCCCTGGGAAAGATTTCCACATTTTATTCACTCACCATGTAAAGAAGTATTTCCTGTTGCCTGTCCTGAACCTACTGCCCATCAACTTCATTGCATGCCCTCAGGTTTTAATATTCTGAGAGTGGCACAAAAAGGTATTTTTGTCAACTCTCCCCACCCTGTGGATAACTTTATAAGCCACTACTATATCCCCTCTTAATCTCCTTTTTTCTAAACTGAAAAGTCCCAGACTCTTTAGCCTTTTCTCATAGGGAAGTGCTTCAATTCCTTAATTATCTTGGTTGCCCTCTTCTGTATTTTTTCCACCTTTGTAGCATCCTTTGTTGAGATACTACAAGATCCAAGATCTTTTACCCTTGATCCTCTCTTCTTTCATATAGGAGCTTCCCCCCCCCCCCACCCTGACCAACCTTAAGCATGGTTGACCCTTCCCCACTGCCGAAGCCTGGGTGGTGTCACAGGGCCTGAGTGTGCTTCGGCATCTAAGTGGGGAAGGGGGTGTAGCCAAGGGAACACCTAGGAGGGGTGAGGACCAGCAGAGATGAACAGGGAAGGCAGCCAGGATGGCTGAGGATGGGGGGGGGGGGTCAGCCGTGCTCAAGGCCCTGACTGGGGGCCAGACTGGTCGGGAGGGGGGGAGCTCCTATATGAAAGAAGAGAGGATCAAGGCTGAGGAGGATGTTATTGAACCCACCATTCCCAAGACTGGAGAAAACTGTGTGGATTGTGAGGCAGCTGGTGAGTCCTCCTCCCTCACTTCTGAGGCCAACTGGGTATCAAAAGTGCTGGAGGACCCAACAGCAGAACAGGTGAGAGAAGCTGCCCCAGCCCTCAAGGATGCCACAGCAGGTTGTTTTCTTTATTAGAGTGGTCAACTCTGGGTTGATGAATTCCTGGAGATTTGGGGGGTGGATCCTGGGAAGGTGGGGTTTGGGGAGGAGAGGGTCTTCAAGCAGGGCGTAATGCCCCCATAGAGTTCAGCATCCAAATTAGCCATTTTCTCCAAGAGAACTGATCTCTGCCATCTGGATCTCAGTCATAGTTCCAAGAGATCTCCAAGTCCCACTTGGAAAATGACAACCCTGTTGCTTATATCACCGCAGTGTCCCCCTTCTGAAGTGGTCCCAGCACCAGTATGAACATGTGAAGCTGATTTATAGCAATTCACACCTTTGCCCTATCCAACTCAGCACTCTAATTGGCAGAGGTTCTCGGAGTGACGTGGGAGACCAACCCAACTCTGGAAAAGAGCCCCAACCATCCCAACAGAAGGAAGCAACGGGCTGAAAGTGAGGGCCATCCCTTTGCAGTGAAATGAGTCTGACCCAAAGCAAGAGATGCTGGCTTGTTCGCCTCACGTGAAGCAAGAACACTGGCTATGCCTGCTGCGTTCTCTCCTTCCCTGGCAGTGGCTCTCGTCCAGCTTGTGTGGAACTGCCCTGCATGAGGCATCTTGCCAAAGTTGCCAGAGTCTTCCTGCATAAGAATACCTTTAACCCAAACTAGTGAATCTGAGGCCCCTTCCGCACACGCAGAATAATGCGTTTTCAAACCACTTTCACAACTGTTTGCAAGCGGATTTTGCTATTCCGCACAGCTTCAAAGAGCATTGAAAGCAGTTTGAAAGTGCATTAGGAAGGAGCCTAAGGTAAACCTCTTCAGTTCAACAAGTTTAGGCATCTGTGGGTCAGACTAGAGCTGAAATAATGCTTTCTTTAAGACTCTGTATTCTGTTCTCTCCTTCTCTGGCAGTGGCTCTTGTCCAGCTTGTGTGGAAATGCCCTGCATGAGGCATCTTGCTTCATTTTAGCTATGGTTACGATTGGCCAAGGAAGCATGGAGGAGACCCTGGCAACTCTCCAAGCTCTTGCTGGGAAACATCTTTCCGAGCACCTGCTATCTGAGCTCATTTAATTGGAGGTGTTAAAGACTGAAACTGGGAACTTCTCCGCACCAAGCAGGTGCCGTAACATAGAGCCACAGACCCTCCTCCCCTATGTTTTGTTTGAGGAACACCCAACTGATTTTTAATTATCATTATCATTATTATTTTTACTTCTGTACAAAACTGGCGAGCATGTATGTGGCCCCAAATCCAGTTGTAATGAGCAGTATAAAATGGATTTTGCAAATGTGAAAACTCTTAATCCTTTGCCTGTCTCTCTTTTTTTTCTGTTCTACGCTCCTCTCTTCAGCTTTTCATGGGCTTGGGAGCTTAGCAATTGGGTGAGCGCGGTGCCTGCGCAACAAAGGCATTCCCTTCTTTAAATCCCTCTGTTTAAAATGACACGCAGGGACTGAAAATCAAAGAGAGACAAAAGAGACTGAAATTTGAGATTGAGATTGATCCTCACTTGACCCCACTTTTGTTTGCATTTGGTAAGGCGTGTTATTTTCTCTACTTGGGTGTACTAGAAAATTGGAACGAGACAGAGAATTATTAAGCCACTTAGAGTGCCCTGAATACTTTGAAAATTCTCTGACCTAAGTATAACAGGGAGAAAACAAAAGAGGAAGTAATCTGGAAGTGTTCAGTGGAGATCAAGAAAAGAGTGACAGGGCTGGGTAATAGGGATGCCAGTCTCCAGTTGAGGCCTGGGGATCTGCTAGAATTACAGGTCATCTCCAGACTACCAGGATCAGTTCCCCTGGAGGCAATGGATGCTTTGGAGGGTGGAAGCTATGGTCTCTGTCCTCCCCAGGCTCCATTCCCAAATCTCCAAGAATTTCCCAACCTGGAGCTGGCAAATCCCCCTCCCCCACCAGTTGCCAGGGGGGACCAGGCAACCCCACTGGATAAAAGTCTTTCAGATGCCACAGTAATGCCTACCAGGAGTCTACCAACCGTGTGTAATGGGAACATGCACTACCTATGATCCCTTCCCTCCCCTCCCTTGCATGCCACCCCTCAATCCCTCCCCTCCCCTCCCTCACAACTTTCCTAGACAGTTGAATCTACTGCTGAACTGCCCCCTCCCTCCACTTGGATGGGTGGGTGAGTCAGGTCCAGATGCTGGGCCCCCTTCCCTTCCCTCCCCTCCCTTGCATGCCCACTTCCCTCCCTCCACTAGGGTGGATGGGCCATGTCCAGATGCCAGGCCCCCTCCCCATGCCACCCCTCACTCACTCCTCTTCCCTTCCCATGCTGTGTGGGCAGGGCTGATGTGTACAATTACCATGCACGTGCTTCCATCACACACAGGAACACAAATGCTGAAAAATCCAGAGCTCAGTTCATGTGCATGCCTGGTGAATATGTGTGTTGCCCTGTTCATACAACATGGCGACCACGCACAGAGGATCATGGGTAGTAGTTGTTCCCATTATGTATGGATGGCAGGCGTGATCATATCGGTTAGGAAAATGCAGAGATGGAATGATACTGGCTTCATTCTTGATGAGGCTGTCTAAGTTTATGACAATTGATTTCCTCAATCGTTGTTTGTATAAGTGTTCTTTTGGGTTCCTGTTACCACCTGCAACAATAACCATTATTCCCTTGTCATCACTACACTTGTCTGAAAGGTGGGAAAACATCCCTTTATATTGGGCTCATCCCACAGAGGTTCCACAGGGAAAGGGAATTAGCTGAAATCTAATGTAGATGAGACATAAGCATTGGGAATTAGCTAATGGGAACAAAGTAAGGGCAGAATTCCCTAATTTCTGTCGTGTGTAGGCTTGCCAGACCTGCCACTGTAGCAGGAGACCTCCTGTCAGCATGCCCCGTTGTCCTCCACTCCTCCAAGGGGTGGCCAAAGGAAAGTTAAAACAAAACACGCAACATCAATACATCATTCCTGGTAAAAGCCAGAAGAAAACATATAGTAACTCTAGGAATCTCTGCAAACCTAGGCGGATTCCACATGGGCCAAAAACAGCGGTGTGAAAATGGTGTGAAATTAGTGTAAACCCCTTTACACTGTTTTAAACCATTTTACACCATCTTCACACCGTTTTCATACCACTGTTTTTGGCCCATGCAGAATCTGCCCTAGAGCTGCTACCCAGAAGTGATGAAGAGCCATGTGTACCCTTCATGTCGCTACCCCCAGCTCTCCACTTTCCAAGTTCCACTTGGCAACCCTAATAATGTGAGTACTGATTTTTCCCCCTGATTTGTCTGAATTGAATGCGCTAGTCTCTGAGAGAACATTAAATTTAGATAATGTGCGGAAGCGTCCTGATGAGACTCCAGTCCAAAACACATTATCTTGGAAGCTAATCTGGACAGCAGGCATAGGCAGGTAACAATCCGCTGAGTGCTTTAGGGGACTACACATCAAGTGACAGCAATATTGCTCTGGCTGAGCACCTTCTGCTTTCTTGGTTTCTCCCATATTCTTCCGTTATCTTGAGTTGGTGCCTGAGCTCTTCCAAATCTAATGGGCACTTTTATCCACCGCCAAGCCAGAGAAGATTCTATTACTGGGAGCATAAGATCACAAGCAATTATAGGGTGATTGTTGATGCTGCAACGCTGATGGAAAAAATTGCCCAAAACAACCAGTCACAGTGTGAAAGAGATTCTCCAGACCATTCAATTCTGCGCAAAATAGAAATGGAGGGTTACAGGTGCTGAAAAATACGATAGGAAAGGGAGCTAGCTAGAAACTAGTATGACTCTGTCGTATATATCTGCATGATATTATGGCGGTGCTACCCTGGCAAAAATAATAATTCAGAATTTGACCCCCTATGGAGTTATCTTCAGATGGAAAAGTGTGTTTTCAGAAGTAGAAGCCTGAGGATTTCTGCCCCTTTCTGAACAGGAGTGTGGGTGCTTAATTACATGTATGTTATCCAAAAGGACTAAGGCAGTGTTTCCCAACCTTTTCGACATCGTGGTACCCTTGACCTCGCTCTTCATATCTCAGGGTACCCCTGAGGTTCATTTGATTTTTTTTGCATTTTTTAGGTTTTTTTTCCATTTTTGGCCTGTAGGTGGGGGGAGTGGCAAGCAGGGGGAGGGGAGGGAAAGCAGCATTGACAGCAGCGTTGTTTGTTTGCCTAAATTCGACATGGATTGGGGGGATTTAAAGGGAGAGCTCTGTTTAAATCTACCCCCCCCCATCCACACCGAATTTAGGCAAATAAAACAATGCTGTTTTTCAGTGTTGTTTAAAGGGAGCCCATGAAGCTTCCAACCCCCCACCCTTCAAAATCCATTTGATTCTGGTGTGGGGGGCAGGTGGTAGCATTGTCATGGTACCCCTGGGATGTGCTCATGGTACCCCAGGGTACCACAGAACCCTGGTTGAGAATCACTGGACTAAGGTATATTTATGCATAACTAGGATTTTTCTCGGTTTGCCATTTAAAAATGGAGGGCATTTTAAAAGGTAAAGGTCACCCCCTGGGTAAGTGCTGGGTCATTTCTGACCATGGGGTGACATCACATCACAACATTTACTGGGCAGGCTTTGTTTGTGGGGTGGTTTGCCATTGCCTTCCTTGGCCCTCTATACTTTAGCCCAGGGGTAGGGAACCTGCAGCTCTCCAGATGTTCAGGAACTACAATTCCCATCAGCCCCTACCAGCATGGCCAATTGGCCATGCTGACAGAGGCTGATGGGAATTGTAGTTCCTGAACATCTGGAGAGCCGCAGGTTCCCTACCCCTGCTTTAGCCCCAGCAAGCTCAGTACTCATTGTATCAGCTTCAGAAGGATGTGAGGCTGAGTCACCTCTGAGCTGGCTACCTGAACTCAACTCCCATCAGGACTGAACTCAGGTCGTGAGGAGAATTTTGACTGCAGTTTGGTAGATTACAATTCTGCACCACAGGACAGAGCGTGCCATTAGAGGGAAGCATTTTATGTTCACATAAAAATTACAGTTATGCCAAATAATAATAAAAATTGTGTATAGCTTTTTAAGGGGTCATATTTCATTCCGAATCATCGTCCTTTCGAGGAAATACAGTCTCTGGCTGATCTGTCTGCTAGAACCTCAAAAAGTACCTGAGTAAGAAATTGTTTATTTACTTATTACACTTTTTTTTGCTGCTTTTCTTTGTTGTCAAAGTAATTTACAATAAAGCAAGCAAATTTAAGCCAACCGGCAACCTGACACTGCCCCTTTCACACAAGCCTCTGAAAATGTTTTGCAAACGTTTAAAAAAAAACGCATTTGTTCAGACTCACCCCCTCTAAAGCACTTTCTGGCTGCCCTTTTGTGGTTGATCCATTTTTTTGTACTTCTTCTTAGAGCCATGCTACAAGGCTCCAAAACTTCATGCTGAGATCCTCTAGAGCCGTGGTGGCAAACCTTTGGCACTGCAGATGTTATGGACTACAATTCCCATCAGCCCCTTCCAGAATGGCCAATTGGCCATGTTGG
Organism: Sphaerodactylus townsendi; assembly: GCF_021028975.2. NCBI lineage: Eukaryota > Metazoa > Chordata > Lepidosauria > Squamata > Sphaerodactylidae > Sphaerodactylus > Sphaerodactylus townsendi. The sequence continues at coordinate 118,744,727 of NC_059429.1, read as the reverse complement.
CAGGGGCTGATGGGAATTGTAGTCCATAACATCTGCAGTGCCAAAGGTTTGCCACCACGGCTCTAGAGGTAGTGTCTATGTAGCTACATAGACATAAAGCCCCTGGGGAAAAATGATGTAAATACAGTATGACATGGCCTGTACAAGCTCAGAAAATGGCAGCGATGAGGAAGTACGGGGTCTGCAGAGTGGCGTGGGAAATGTTTTAAAGAGATCTGCACACCAAATGAAAATTGCTTCCAGAAAAAAAATTGCTTCCGGAAAACCATTTTAAAAAAAGAATAGTTTGGGAACAGCATGCAAACCAAACATTTTCAGGCAGGGAATAAAACCTTTTTGAGCTAAAATCATGCAGAACTCCATGGAGGAAACATTTTATTTCTTGCCTCAAAACATTTTATTTGGTTTGTGCAAAAAGGGCCATACGAAAACATCAGCACAATTGAACACTATTAAAATCAAATCAGGGAAAACAGCCTGTCTAAACAATTCACCCTTGCCCTGCCATATAAATTGGAAGAAAGAAAAATGTAGTCTCTACTTCAGCAGTCCATTCCATAAGCACAGAGAGGCAGTAGTGGGTAGTGGTTAGCATGCTGGACTAGGATCCGATCTTTGAGATCCACCTGCAAATCCCAATTCTGTCATGGAAGCTTGCTTGGCTCAATGTCACTCAGCAAGCTTTCAGGTTAGACTGGAGATCTGAACCCGGTTCTTTAGTCCTGGTCTGACATTCTAACCACTATCCATCACTGTATATGCAAAAGTGAGCTTCAGCTGCCAAAGCACAACCAAACTTGGTGGTAGCTAAAACCAAATCATTGAATCATGTTAAATTAAAAAAAAGAAAGTTCATTGCAGAAAAACTTGTAAGGAGTACAACTCTTATTTGTCAAGGTAACAGAAAGAATCACATACTGTTAAGCAGTTTACTGACCAAATTTTAACCTGATAGGTCAACATTTTCCTGAAATATTCCACTGCAACTCTGTACACAGGCAAAACCGGTAACTATCCTTGGGGAAAAACTAACCTCTTCATTAAATTAAAGTTGTGTCCCTCTCAAACATCTTTATTGTTTCGTGATGTGAAGTATCATGAAATCAGTGTTTTGTAGCCCAGAGCTCAATATATAAATTTTAATGCTGCTAAACAGATAAAAAGAGCCCCCCCCCGCCCCGCCTTCCTCATTGTAAATGCTGCTCTTCTGTTAAAAATAAGCCAGAAGAAATTAACAGTGCCAGGAAGGTTTACTGGAAAATAAAAACCACACTGAAAGGCTTGGTCAGCACAGTTTCAACATTTATAAGTGTTTAGTTGAGGTCATGTTGTCTTTGGTCAAAATCCATGATCTTGGGAGAAGTTGAATCTTATCCATTAGAAGCATTCAGCATTTGTTTTTGTTTTTTTTACTTAACTTATAAAAGAAAAAAAATATCCTCCACTTGGCCTTCTGGCAATCTTTGCAGCTGACTCACTCACCTGAATTCCCCCAAGGACTCTTACTGGATATTTGCATAGCAATATATTTTAGCCAAGAGCCTCTGCTGATTCCAGGATCCTGTAAACTTGCAAATGCATCATCATCAGATTTAGTGTAGAAATACACCAAGGGTTGGTTCAAACAGATGGTGACTACTAGACAATTGCCCTTGGCAACAAATGGAGTCACCAGCAGGCTTTAACACATTCAGGATTTCAATGGTAACTTAACACATGAGGGACAACAATCTGGGGATGATTTCTAATAGGGGCATTTCCAGTGTTCTGATCTCATAACTGCAGCATGATGAATGCTATTCCATATGTTAATGTTGCTCATATAATCACCAGTATATTGATCCTTGCGAATGACTAAGTAGTTTGCTAACGGGAGAGTGCAAAATCAGCACCAGGGACAGCTCCCCAAGATTGCTAATGCAGGTTTTGATCAAATGAATGTTTGGTGAGATGAGCTCCGTATACTACATAGTTTCTGTATGGACAGCCTTCTGTGTAGACCAGTGATGGTGAACTTATGGCATGCATGTCAAAGGTGACACACCACAATGTTTTGGGTGACATGCCAGTGTTCACCAACAACCCCAACCACTGTTCCCTCTGTATTGTCGAAGGCTTTCACGGCGAGATTCAACTAGTTGTTGTGGGTTTTCTGGGTTGTATGGCCATGGTCTGGTAGATCTTGTTCCTACCGTTTTGCCTGCATCTGTGGCTGGCATCTTCAGAGGTGTATCAAAGAGAGAAGTATGTGTCCAGGGTTGTCCCTGGGTTGTCATTATATATTTGCTGTGTGGAAGGGGCCATACTAAGTCTTTTGCTTTGCTTGGGCCCGTTGCATGTTCTTAGCAACAGAAGCTTGCAAATCTTGCAAATGCTCTTGCAGCTCTTCCAGGTAAGTGACGACATCGTTGTCCTCAGTGGTCTCTTGTCCGGTCCATGCAGGAACTTGAAAAGATGCTTCACTCCACACGCTTGCAGCAACTCTTTCACCACCTGCCACGTGAAGCTTGTGCCCAAATCCATCAGCATCTCTTGTGGAAACCCTTGTAAAAATATTCAGCAAGGCACCTGCAACTGTCTTTGCTTCAATGTCTTGCAAAAATATAACTTCTGGAAGCTTAGTGGCATAGCCCAAGCAGTCAGTGTGTATTGGCCTCCCCTCTGGTTGCTGTTGATACTGGACCTACAATGTCCACACCAATTCTGACAAATGGTTCAGCTACCAGAGGAATAGATTGAAAAGGCCTTTTGACTTGTCCTTTGCCTCGCCCACTAGTTGTCATGCAGCATAGGACTTGCAAAACTCATAGATGCCCTTCCCCATGTCAGGCCAATAAAATCTACCATGCAGCCTTATTCTTGTCTTATTTATTCCCAAGTGGGCTGACATCGTTGACTTGTGTGCTAACTGTAACAGTCGCATCCTGCGTCTCCTGGGAATCACTAACTGTTTTCACTTCTCCCAGACGGCAGCACATTCCCGCCTCATAGAAATTCTATATAGTCTCTGTTCAATTATTTTATACTGTGCAGGTTGTTCTATGAATACTTCTTGGGAAGTTTCAGCTTCCCTTCCTCCAGAAACTCTTCAGCATTAGTGTCCGTAGTGATCAGACTGAGTTCAGTTCCTACACTCTTTCCTAGATGGCTGCAGTCTGTCTCCACAGCAACCTCTGGAGATTCGGGCCAGGTGTTGCTGCTTCTAGTATCAACTCGGACTAGTCTGTTTCAGCTTGTGAAGTTAAATCATTTCCCAACCAAATGGGCATGCCAGTGTTTTCCCAGACTTTCATTATCCTTGAAAGTCTGCATACTGAATTGGGATCTCTTCTAGCTTTACCTCAAAAGCTGGGCCACTGATTCCCTTGATCTTAAAAGTCTGGCCTGGCATATATTGGTCTCCCTGAACAAGTAGTGACTTCATTAGAGCGACTTCTGCCCCTGTATCGCTCAGACCTAATAATTCTTGCTTATACACTGTCACAGCCATCTTAAAATCTTTACTGATCTCCTCCTTCACTCTACAGACCTGTAAGACCTTTGCTTCTTTCACAAACTGGCTTTCTTTAGGAGTTTCAGTAGATTCTGTGACAGGTTCTTCCCTTTTAACAACTTGGATCTTTTTGACAGTGGTCTGACTACTAGCCTTCTGTAACTTAGGGCATTGTGTTGTTATATGTCCCTCTTCCTGATAGTGGTAACATGTAATCCCTCCCTTTCTGTATGGTGTGGGAGTGTACCACCTTGCAAGGTTGTCATTTGTTGGCTCAGCTTTCTCTTAGGGCCACCAAACTCTACTTCTCTTTATAAGGGGTGGAATCATAAACCCTCCTAAGTCCCCTTCTATCTAATCAAGCAAATTGGCCCCACTTCCACAAACATGGAATTGGTCCCACTTCCACAAACATACAGCATGATGTACTGGTTAAGGACAGTGGATTCTAATCTGGAGAACTAGGGTTGATTCCCCATTCCTCCACACAAAGCCTGCTGGGTGATCTTAAGAACATAGGAAAGAGCCTGCTGGATCAGACCAGAGTCCATCTAGTCCATCTAGACTCAGCTACTCGAAGTGACCCACCAGATCCCTTTGGGAGCTCACATAGGATGTGAAAGCAATGGTCTTCTGCTGCTGCTGCTCCTGAGCACCTGGTCTGCTAAGGCATTTGCAATCTCAGATCAATGAGGATCTAGATTGGTAGACAAGATTGGTCCAGTCATAGTTCTATCAGAACTCTCTCAGCCCCACCTAGCTCACCAGATGTCTGTTGTGGGGAGAGGAAAGGAAGAAGTTTGTAAGCCACTTTATGGCTCCTTATGTCTGTGGAAAACAGGATATAAATCCAAACTCTTCTTCTAGATGAGTGGTATGGCCCCTTCCAACCCTACAATTATATGACCTAGGGATCCCACTGCTTTCTGAACATCTATGTGATTTTAGGATCCCAAATGATAGCTCAGGAAAAGACAGTAATGCTAGGAAAGTTGAAAGCAGTAGGAAAAGAGGAAGACCCTACATGGGATGGATTGATTTAGTAAAGGAAGCCATGGTCTTCCATCTCCCATCCAAATACTGACTCCGCTTAGCTTCTGAGATCTGATGAGATCAGTCTATACTCTATACAACAGGTGTCAAACTCACACCCCTCCAGATGTTATGGACTACAGTTCCCATCATCCCCTGCCAGCATCATGCTGGCAGGGGATGATGGGGACTGTAGTCCATAACATCTGGAGGGCTGCAAGTTTGACACCTATGCTGTACCATGCAACCTTCCCTCTCTACTGAAGATGTGCTATTTTTTTTAAAAAAAAACATTTATTTTAACAAAGGCCCTTTCCGCACTGCAAAAAGGGCGCTTCCCCACCGGCAGGAATTCGGAGGCGACGAGGTGAGTGGGAGAGGGACCGGGAAAACAGCACATTCCTGGTGGTGCCATTCGCACCGCGCTGCCGGGAATGCGCTGTTTACCAAAAACCTCCCTCCAGGAGGGAGGTTTTTGGAGGCTGCCCGACGCCGCCCTGGGGGAGAGGGAGGGGAGCCAGGTCAGCGCTGCTGCGTTTTTGCAGTGCCGCCTGTGTGAACAGCTCCCTGGGGACGGCGTTTTTGCCATCCCCAGGGTGCCGTTTATGGCCCGTGCAGAAAGGGCCAAAGTTTCCTTTCTACCAACAAGTATTCTTTTTCAACCAAAATCTGAAAGATGATTAGTGTGAAGAATAAGTATCTACTTTCTTTTTACTCCCCGCCCTCCCAACTCCTTGTGCGATGCAGCTCCTACTGGTTAACCTGTGAGGTGGCTCTTCATACTCTGTGGAAAACAAAGCAACAATTTCAAGTGCCTTCAAACAAGTATTATTTCTTCATCCAACACAGCCAAAGTCACGGTGAAACAGAAATCGTGAAGGAATAGCAGAATATTAAGTGTGCAGAGAAAGTGCCTAAAAATATTACCACTCCAAGGAAGCCAAGTATTTCTACCCCCTTTTTAAGGACTTTAAAGTAGAACATAGCTCAGCATGCAGTGAGGGAAAGATATGCAACGCTGAATAGGTTAGCCACACACCGGGAACAGTAGCGACACAGAAATATACGATGTTATATAATGCCAAGCATAGCACTGGGCTGCCACACTTATGACTGAGTAATCCTCAGGATGAAAGCCTGCAAAGACTACTACAAAATCATAAGGGACTGTTGGAAGTTTCATTATAGGCGCTTTCACAATGAAGAGCAATAAAAAAGTTGCTTTCCAAATAGGTAATTACACAGATTCTGATCAAAGGGAGAGCAGAGCTGTTAAACATGGAAGTAATCTCTTTTCCTTCTTTTAAAAAAAATATTGCTGTCGGCATCAAATCATTACGTGAGTATTCACGGTAGACATAATGGATAGCGCCCGTATAATTGGAACCTCTTCTTTTGCCACCTTACATTCTAGTAATTCAAGATCAGTGCCTCATGTGATGTGTGTGTATAAAAATATACACACACATCATTTCTTATTAATAAAAGTGAATTTTAAAAAAAGGAAAAATGAGTTTTATTAAACAAAATGGGCTTGGTTAATCTGAAACAAGTAACACAGGGATGCAGCCAATCCTTGATAAAAAAGGCACAAAAGCCTGAATGTTGAAAACATGGAAAGGTTCGCAGGTATTATCTTTCACAATAGGATAGGCTCTAAGCCGTGTTTCAGCATCTCTCCTAAATCTGTCCTCTTGATTTTGCACAAAATAATTCTTTGTGTCAGGGTAGAACAAAGCGAAACTCAGAAAGGAACTGGAATAACTTCATGCAGGGAACGGGAAGGTTAGTAGCGTGTAAGATCCTTTCACCTGATAATGGATTTCACCTTGCTAGTTCCAGAGGCGAGCGATGAACACTTTCAATTGTGAATGACAAAGAAAAACGTCCGACCTTTAAAGAGGCTGCACTCAACCCAGAGAGGAGAGAAGAGTCATTCAGATTTGTCCTCTAGGATCTAAGGTTACCAGCTTTGGGTAGGGAAATACCTGGAGATTTCTGGGGTGGAGCCTGAGAAGGGCAGGGTTTGAGGAGGAGGAGAGAGTGGGATATTTATTTATTTATTTATTTTTTCAATTTATATACCACCCGCTCCCCGAAGGGCTCCGGGCGGTGAACAACACCATCTAAACATCAAACAGGAGCGGTCATACAAAATATAAATACATAGGCTCCATCCCATACTCATCGATAAAATAACTTAAAACTCATAAAAACAGCAAATGACTATAATACATAAATAAACAAGAGGCATCCAACCCCAATTTAAAACCTACCCCCAGAAGGGGGACGGCAGGGCCCCTCAATATGAGGGGGCCCTGATATAACCGCACCAAGGCATGGAGTAGGGAGGGGGCACCATATCAGTGGCTGGACACTCCAAAGGCCCGGTGGAACAACACGGTCTTACAGGCCCTGTGGAACTCACCCAGGTCCCGCAGGGCCCGGACAGCTGGAGGGAGGGTGTTCCACCAGGCCGGGGCTAGTGCCGTAAAAGTCCTGGCCCGCGTGGAGGCCAGCGCATCATGGAGGGGCCGGGGACCACCAGCAAATTGGCCTCTGCTGAACGCAGAGGCCGAGTTGGGACATATGGGGTGATGCGGTCCCGAAGGTACGAGGGCCCCAGGCCGTGCAACGCCTTAAAGGTCAAAACTCTTTATATAAACCCAAATATAATAGCATTAAGTCCATCAGACTTCTTTCTATGATACACCTCTGAAGATGCCAGCCACAGATGCAGGCGAAACATTAGGAACAAGATCCACCAGACCACAGCCACACAGCCTGGGAAACCCAGCAGAACCAGGCCATTTACTGATTCTGTCACCTAGATATCAGTGGTTGTACCTGGAGATCTCTAGCCACTACCTGGATATTTGCAACCCTACAAATATCAAATAGTCAGAGAATGATTGCCTATGATGAAATGAAACCAGTGGTGCCCATATATGGTTGAGGGTGACCTAGTATCCACGGATGTCTTTCCTGATGTCTACATGCATTTCTTCCCAATGCAAACAGCCTATTTTGGCTATTCTTCCCATCACTGATACAAGAGAAGACCCCAGGCGACATCACTCTTGGGTCTACAGGAAGTGTCCATTGAAGCAGGAATCTTGGCATGGAACCTCCCACATCATCCACTTTGTGATTTCTTCCACTTCCCGAGGCAGTCATTTTTATGGTGACATCAACTCAACACGTTTGAGCATGAATGTGGAGCTGAGTGAGTAAGGAAAGTAGACAGGGGCATAACTCAAGGACACAGGGGCAGATAGAATATATGGGAAGAGCTGCAGGAAATGATTAAACAGTGGAAGAAGAGTGAGGGAGTTCAGAAGTCACAAGCAGATTTCTTTAATTTTTAAAAAAATTCCTCTTACCTGACTCTCAAGGACTTCCATGCTTGAAAGCACTATTCCACTTTGGCCTTGACTTGAACAACAGAGAAGCAATTCTTTACATATTCATTTCTTTAAACAATACAGTCCAGTCATGTGTGACACTATGTGTTACACAAAGAAACATCAAGTAATTACAAACATGACTCAAAAACAGACAGGAAGAATCCTGGTGCGTGCTGGTGAATGCTGGTGTGTCAAAAAGCTGTGGTGTGTCACTTTTGACACATGCCATAGGTTTTCCATTATTGGCCTAGCCTATAGCTGCCACAGTTATGAGGCTAGGGCATCTTCACATTAACCATAGTTTCCATTTTAGAAGTGAAAAACTGACCAGCAAGCAGGAAACCCTTGGCCTGGCATATAACACCCATGGTTATTCAGGCTCGAAGAGCTTCACATGAACTGTAGTTTCCATTTTAGAAAGGAAAAATTCCATTTTAGGACCCTGAACAGCATTTGGAGTGCATCTAGCTGTAACGTGTATTGGTTCCTAAGTAACTAGAAAAGAAAACAGAGCTCTAACTCTTTTCCAAATAGTTAATTGTACAATCATGTTTATGTATCCGTAAAGACACTAAGGAACTGAACTATCCCAAAGTGATCAATATCAGCTTGTATGACATCCCTAAAAAAAACCCCTATTTGGATTAATTAATCAAATCAAACTTTACTTGCACAGAGAATGGAGCACTTGCCTTCAAATGAAATTCACTGAGTGGAAATTCATAAGTCCTTCTTTGTGTACATTCAGTCACCTATAAGGCAAAAATTGTCCCGTGTCAGTGGAGCTACCTTTTTTCCCCAGTCCTGAAGATGTTTCCTTATTACATTGTAGAACTGAAGTTACCTGTATTATTTTATGAGATTATTCCACTATGCGATGGAGTGCCCTGTTCTTTTTGTGCTTGATAAACATGTTGAGGGTGATGGAGGATAAAGGTGGGATTTACCCTTTTGCTGTACTGCTATCTGAAATTCAGTTTACAAAATGGATTGAGTCTGTTTAATCCAATGGGGCAGAGATGGGATTGCCAACATCCAGAGAATGTCTGTGTTGGAGGGTGAACTCTATGGTATTGCACTCAGCTAAAGTCCCTTCCCTTCCCTCCCCAAATTCCACCTCCCCAAATTCCACTCTTAAAATCTTGAGATATTTCCCAACCTGGAGGTGGCAATCCTAGACAGAGATCACTATATAAATTACTATAGAATTACTATATAATCTTGAGGTATTTCCCAACCTGGAGGTGGCAGTTCTAGGCTGAGATAACCACAGAATGGCCTGTTGTGATGTCATGTTGGTGAGGGAGCAAGCTTGTTTTCTGCTGCTCCAGAGACTAGAACCAGGAGTCATGGGTTCAAGGTGAAGGAAAAGAGATTCCACTTAAACATCAGGAAAAACTTCCTGATAGCAAGGGCTGTTTGATAGTGGAATGCACTACATGGGAGTGTGGTGGAGTCTCTTTCTTTGGGGTTTTTTTAAACATAAGAACATAAGAACTAGCCTGCTGGATCAGACCAGAGTCCATCTAGTCCGGCATTCTGCTACTCGCAGTGGCCCACCAGGTGCCTTTGGGAGCTCACATGCAGGATGTGAAAGCAATGGCCTTCTGCTGCTACTGCTCCTGAGCACCTGGTCTGCTAAGGCCTTTGCAATCTGAGATCAAGGAGGATCAAGATTGGTAGCCATAGATCGGCTTCTCCTCCATAAATCTGTCCAAGCCCTTTTTAAAGCTATCCAGGTTAGTGGCCATAACCACCTCCTGTGGCAGCTGGATAGAGGCTGGATAGCCATCTGTCAGGAGTGCTTTGATTATGT